>NC_139080.1:88694289-89030289 GCF_965140915.1 Aythya marila
GGCCAGACCCCTGCCCTGGCTGCGGCTCCCTTCCCAGGCTGGCAGCCATGCTGGCTCCTGCAACCCCTGGCAGGGGCTGCACCCTTCTGTGTGGCCCAGGGCAGCCTGCAGGCCAGGGTTTCTGCAGTGAGCACGCTGGCGGCTCCAGGGTGCTCATGCCCAAGAGAGCAAAGGAGCATTCAGCCTAGGCATCTGGCGGGTCCCTGTGCATAACATGGGGTCGACAACTGTTGGGCACCTCACCACTGGCCTCAGACACCTGCAGGCACAGCTGGGATGCCCGTGAAAACTCTAGTGCCTAGGTATCTGTGGCTACGCAGCACTGCTGAGCACAGCTGGGAGCAGGCAGGGCAGGTCTGGAAAATGTCCGTGCCCACCTTCTTGGCCCCTGACAGCTCTGGGGCTGCAGGAAGCCTCCCAGTGGGCTTTTCTGTGGAGGGCTGCATGCGGGGCTGGATGTGGGGCAGGGAGAGGCCCCTCCGCTCTGGCCCTCTGTGCAGGCGGAGGTGTAGTAGGGGCAAAATGGCTGTGGTGGGCCTGGTGCAGGCACAGAGGGGCTCTGCACCTTTCTTTTGGATTCGGGAGCTTTGGCCCTGAGGTGAGGCACATTCAGAGGGAGCCTTGCTAACAGCCCATGCCCCTAATGCTCAGGCCCTCCTGAGGGGTGTTGCCCCCTCAAGTGAATGCTCAGCTTAGTGTCCCCACCTCAGCCACATGCTGGTCCTGGTCATGCAGGTGGAAGAAGAGGGGGAGGATGGTGCTCTGCACTTGCTTCTTCATCTCCATCTTATGGGTGCCCTCTGCAACCTCCATGGCATCCTTGCAGAGAAGGATGGAGAGCTCTCTCATGCAGCTGCACTCCTGGTGAGACAGAACAAGGGAGGACCTCAGTCCAGGCTCTTCCGAGCTCACAGTGAGCAAGGGGTCGGTGTGGCAGACAGGGAGACACACGCTCCTGGCTCTCACTCTGCAGTGAGCTGTGGCAGGTAGGCCAAGTGTGTGGGCAGTGCAAAATGGCTCAAGACACAGGAAGGGCAAGGCAGTGGGTTGCAGATGGTCCACCCTGGGGCTGGCAAGGGGACACATGGCAAGGGGAGAAGCGGCCATGGGCAGCAAGGGGCCGAGGAGAAGTTGCCATTGTGGAGCACACATCTGCAGGGCTCTGCACAGGGAGGGGCTGCCCCAGCAGGAGAGCCCAAGAAGCAGCAAGCAAAACGTTTCCAGCCCGTGCCCAGGGATCGTGGTGGGCGAAGAATCCGCAGGCCAGTGAGACACGCGGAGAGGGACGCACCACCCCCAGGCCACATTCACGTGCCCCGTGGCCACGCTAGCCAAACCTCCTGCTTGCCCACCAGACTTACGTTTTCAAAGAGGGGCAGGAGCCTGTCAGGCAGCTGCAGAGCGATGGGGCCAGCCACTTGCCCATCTGCTAGGCGCAGAGTGTTGCGGAGGACAGTCACGGCCTTCATACTGATGTCGCTGTTGGCATCCTGCAGTTGCTGCACGACCTCTGGCAGCAGGTCTTGCAGAGTTATTGTCTACATGAAACACAGCAGTTCTGTTTCAGAAACACCGAAGACCATCCTGGCAGAAGCCCTTTGCTTACAGCAGGCACAGCCCAGAGCAGAGGTCTGTCTCCAGGAGCGTGCTGAGGCCCCTTCAGACAGAAGGCTGCTGCCTTGGGTTGCAGAAGTAGCCACTTGTGTCAGCCTGGCCCCGTGCGGGGCCTCATCTTCCCAACCTCAGCAGGATGACTGCTCTGGGTAGAGTGCTCCTGCAGCTGAGGCAGCCTTGCGCTGGCTGGCCTGGGGCCTGGCATTGACCTCTTTCTGGCACAGCAGGAGGTGCCTTTGAGCGGACACTGGTGCCGCTCGCCTCGTGCTGCACAGTCCAGGCAGGGGCTGCCCAGAAGCGCTCAGGGGCTGATGAAGAAGGCAGTGAGAGCAGTGGAGCCACTACCGCCTCTCCCGATTCTTGGCAAAGTCCAAGCAAGCCTCTGCGGGCAACAGCACCTGCAGCCCAGCCCCAGGCAGATGCCGCCACTTGGCCCAGATGCCCCCACTCACCATCTTGGGTCTCGTAGACAGCGTGACGAGGCTTGTAACCGCCATCCTACGCAGCACCGAGGACTGACTGCGCAGGTGTGAATGAAGAATGTCTGGGATGCAGGCATTGACAAGCTGCTCAAAGTCTACGCAGTCCAGCAACTGAAAGACACCCAGCAGCCCAGTGAGAGCCTGGCCCAGCCGGCAGGACTCCTGGCAGCACGCTGAATCTGCCAGAGAGCCCAGAGTTTCAAGGCACCTTGGAGAGGCACCGCTTGCTGCTAGGCCCTACCTCCATGAAGACAGCCATGGCGGTGATCTCCTTGTGCTTCTGTCTCTGGCGGAGACATATGACTGCCTCTTCAAACGCCGAGGCACCGAAGAGCGGTGCTTTGCTTCGCAGAGCCCTGGCCAGGGGAAGAACGCATTGGTAGTACCAAGCTGGGCAAACAAACCTCCTTGGGACTGTGCTTTCAGCGCTAGCTGTTATCCCATGGGCCAGACCAGGGCAAGGCTTGCATTTCTGCACTCTGCTTCAGCAGCTGGTGCCATCCACTTGAGGAGAGGCCGCCCGCCCTTCACCACATACCTTGCCTTTGCAAACATGGAGGGTGACGAGCACAGATGTGCTCGATTCACTGAGGGATGCCCTGCCTACACACAAGTTGTGGCCTTCCAACAGATGCCATTTCCTGACCACTTTGGATCCCCAGGCCACTGAGCCTTCCCGCGCTCTCTGGCCACCCTTCCGGCTGCTCTGCCACACAGCTCCAGTGCAGGCTGTGGCATTGCCTGCAGAGCCAGCCCCAGCACTCTCCTGCACCACTGGTCCCCGAGGAAGGGGTGCATTGGAAGGTGACAGGTCCTGCGAGTCCTCCTCTTGCACTGGGCAAGAGCAGCCCTTCACCAAGGAGCTCTCAGAGGCAGCAGCATGGAAATCATAGAATGAATCGTAGAATGGCTCGGGTTGGAAGGGACCTTAAAGATCAAAGAGGCCACTTCCCCTGCCGGTCTCTCCTGAGATCCCTCAGTCACCAGCACTGAGGGTCAACGCTGTCCCTCGGACCCCTGGGGACACCTCACCAGCCACGAGGAAGGGGATCACGTGGGGCCCTCCACCTCTGGGGGAAGAGTGCCAGGGGAGACAAGGACAACTGATGAGGCGCTCACCTAGTCAGCACAGCAACACCTGTGTGGAAGGTCTCATGTCTTAAAAGCGTGCACCAGCCACCCTGCGTCTGGATGTCTTCAACCAAAGTGGCACCCCCCACGTGTTGGAAAAGAGCTCTCATGGTCATCACCGCAGTCCTGCATGCAGAGCACAATGCGCGTCACATGTGGCGCCCCAGCGCTGGCTCCGGCCTGGGGCACAGACCTGGCAGAGGGGATGGAGCACCTGAGAAAGATGCCTGGAGGCCACATGCACTCCCCCATCTGACTGCTGCTCCTGCTGAAGTCCTGCAGTGTGCACTCATGGATGAAGGAGATCTGGAAGAGCACGGCAATGTAGAGCTTGTGGAAAAGTGAGTGCGCAATGTTTTTGCTGGAGGGCAGCTGGAAGATCTTGTTCATGGCACTGGTTACCTGCAGAAAACAGTCAGGTGCAGCTCTCAGTGCACAGGTGTCCCTGCAGCACTGCCAGAGCTTGCGGGTTGGGGGGTGAGGGAGGTGGGGGTGAGGCGTCGCTCTGAGCTGATGGAGGCACCGGGCCAGAGCCCGCTGCCTGGCTGCCTGGCCTGGGGCCCAGCCCCAGCGGCTCCCTGGGTTCGTCTCTGCTTTGTGGCATGGGCAAGCCAGCTTTTCGTGTCCAGAGCAAAGGGCCCAGCAGGCCCCGGGGGTCTTGCCAGCTGTCCTCAGCTCCCTGGGCCAAACCTTGCAGCCTGCTTGGGCCAGGCAGCCGCCCTGCCCGGGGCTGCCCAGCAAGGCAGGAGCAGGCGGGGAGGGAGGAGGACAGAGAGCGGCAGGGCAGGGGTGGGCTGCATGCCTGTGCGCAGTGGGGCCCCAGCAGTGCATATGGCCCTGCTGGGCTCTGGCTCCCAGCCCCCCTGACTGGGGAGCCCCAGGGAAGGCTGTCGTCTGGGGACAGAGGAAGAGGGGAGGAGGGGATGGGGAGGGGAGTGCAGCCCCACTGGGGGTGAGCGAGGCCCGGTCCAGGAACTCACAGCCCAGGAACGGACACAGTTGTGGTGTGGGCCAAAGCCATCGTGCCCAGGCCCTATGCATTGCATCAGCAGCTTTCTCAGCACGTCCTCTGCAACGCAGGGCTCGGAGACCATCGTCTGCCACATGGCCGTGGCAACCCTGCAGAGACAAAGCATGCTGTCGATGGGGCCACCCCAGCCACTGCCCCTTGGCCTGTGCCGGCCCTGAGGGTCCTGAGCTGTGCCAGAGGTGGGTGGGGGGGCCCTGTACCTATCGCACCATGGGAAGACCTCCAGCAGGCCCTGGACCGCGTGCTCAGGGTGCAAGGAGGTGATCTGGAAAAGGGTCCTCTTCAGGATGTCCAGGAGTGATTCCTTGCTGACCGACGCCAGGCGGTCATGGATGATCTGCATGACCCGTGGCACCTGGAGGAGAGACGAGGGAGAATGGAGCGGAGCACAGCCATGGTCCCAGCTGCCACCAGCAAATGCTTCCCTCCTGTGGCTCTTTGCCAGCCCGAATGGCTGTCGGGGACTCCCAAGCCCTGGACCCGGGCCAGGGAGAACGGCCCCCGAGAGGGCAACAGCACAGGGCAATCTGTCTGCAAACTGCTAACCTCCTCCATCTGTGAGTCTGTGATCATATCCAACACGCGGGCAACCACCTTTGTGTCAGAGACCCTGGGGTGTGTCATGCCCTCCAAGATGGTGAGGATGAAGTCCGTCCTCTCGACAGGGAAGAGGAAGCTGCCAAATACCTGCGAGAGGGAAGACATGTCACACAGCCTGCCTTGGTGGCGGGCTGCAGCTGAGCAGCGAGGGCAGCTCTGGAGAGAGAGCCAGGGCAGTGCTGGCACTGTGCCCCCAGCACAGACAGGAGCAAGAACTGGCGTGGGCTTGCAAGGGCCGGCCTGGGCTGGGATGACTGTAGCCTCAGTGGCTGCGGAGAGGGAACTGCCCCGCAGGGTGAAGGCAGGTGGTGGAGGTCAGGGTCAGGGCACACTTGGTGGTGTGTAGGCAGCCAGGCCTTGTGGGTGGCCAGGACAGCTGGACCTGCAGTGCTGACGCTGGCCACTGACATTAGCCTTTGGCTG
Organism: Aythya marila; assembly: GCF_965140915.1. Taxonomy (NCBI): domain Eukaryota; kingdom Metazoa; phylum Chordata; class Aves; order Anseriformes; family Anatidae; genus Aythya; species Aythya marila. Next base: position 88,699,570 of record NC_139080.1, read on the forward strand.
CTCCCTGCTGAGATATGGTAGGACCCTGCAGCCGGCTTGCTGGGAGGCCGTGACGGACCCTGCCTCCTGCCCGCAGTTCTTGGGGCACTGGTTCATCCAGGTCTCCTGTCAACCTCACAGCCAAGAATCCCAGGAAGGGAGGGGCTCATTACCGTTGGTTCGTTAGCAGCGTCCTTGGGCAGGAAGGTGCTTGGGCATTCCCGCTCCAGCAAGAGATACGGATAGGTAGGTGTCATCAGGTGGCCTGGGCAGCAAGGCAAACAGAGAGTGGGTGAGTGGTAGGAATGATGCAGAAGCTGCTGCTTGGAGAAGACAGCTGAGAACACCAAGCAGAGCTCTGATTGTGGCAGGGCGCTGTGTCTGTCAAAGAGGGGCACTCTGTGTTGGGTGGAGGGTAGGGGGTGGGGACAGGAGACATGCCAGGGAGGAAATGGGTCTTCTGTTGCAAGGGGGAGGAGGGCAAACCGCCTCGCAGTCTGCAGAAAGGCCAGAGAGTTTGGTCCGGCTTTCTGCTCTGAAGCAGGAGAGAAGCCCCACGATGCTGCTACTGCTACAGGCTCTCCAGTCCACTGGTTCTCAGGAGTGCTACTAAGCCACTGCCCCAGGGGACATCCTGCTGCTCCAATAGGGGCTGGGGGAGCCCCCTAGGGTTGGTGCAGCACGGCTGCTCCCCTGCTCCACCCTTGGAGGAATGTGCTGCTCTTTCCTCTAGCTGGGGAGGGCGGACAAAGCGGCGTATCACCATGCCTGGTCTTGACTGGGCCCTCGTGTCTGGAAGGTGCTAGCCCACCCCAGCCTCTCTTACTCTGTCGCACCATCACGATCCTGTGGATGGCGTGAAGAGCCTCTGCAGACCCACAGCTGATGTTCTCGTCCTCCTCGGCACAGCACAGGGTGAGGCACCCCATCAGCTGCCCCAGGAGTGGCACAGGCTTCGTCTGGAAGGTGCAAACGCTGACCGTGCCCACTCTGTTTGTGAACGAGTCCTGGGGTTGAGAGGATGGACAGTGGCAGCTTGGCTGAGCTAGTGCACTTGAGACAGCAGGAAGGGGTGAGGGAGTGCTTAGAGGTTGCCTGAACCACCAGCTCCTTACCTGCATCAGAGAAGTGGGGATCAGGGCCTCGCTCAGACTGGCAATCCTCCCCACGGCATACCGACGCTTTGCCACTTTCTCGGATCTTGTGAGGGGCAGCAGGGCCTGAGAAGAGAAAAGCTGCTGGTTTGCCTTGGGATGCAGTGGCAGCTCCCGTAGCGGCAGCTCTGCCAAGCGCCGGGCAGGGTTTACGCAGCGTGCCCAGGCTTCTCCTGAACAAGAGAAGAGCCTGGAAAGGGGGTATAGCCCGTCGCGGCCTTGGGGACAGACCTGCAAGATGATCTCCAGCGTAGTGGCAGTGTAGTCCGATGAAGTACACACCAGCACTTCCAGCACGCTGTCCAGAGATTTCAGAATCTGTAAGGAAGACAGAGCGGGTGGTGCTTTTTTGTTGGTCCTTCCTCATGGGAAGCTGGCTTGAATGCCTGCTGCCTGAGGCAGGCCTCAGCTGCCCAGTGGTGCCAGCAACCTGCCCAGTGGTGTCTCAGGATCTCCGTTGTCTTTCTGTTTCTCCCGTGGTCTTTCAGCAGCCAAAGCTAACTAGGAAAAAGTGCGCAGGAACTGACTGGCAGCAGGCTCTCTGTAGCTCACTCGCTGCTTACCTCAGCATAAAGTGAAGCATCCAACTTGCCCCTCTCCGTCTCTGAAGCAAGAGAGCCAATGGCGTTGATGCAGGGGCCGAGGTGCTGTGACAGCAGTGCTAGGTTCTCTTTGCTGCAAGGAGAGGAGAGAAGGTGCGCGTTGGAGGCTGGCACTAGGAGCAGTGCCCAGATGCCCTGGGAAGGTGACCGTAGATGTCAGGGCCTGGGGTCACCAGGTGGGACCCGTACTGGGTGGGCAAGGCTTGTGTGGAGGCATCTTCTCCCTCTCCTGTGCTGCTGAGCCAGGGATAGAGGGCAGTCATGGCATGCAGTGCACAAAGCCCTTTCCAGCTCCTGCCTCTCTCCCTTCAGGGAAAAAAGCTGGGAAGGGAGACAATGGAGAGCCCCTGCCGGCACTGCCGGCTGGCTCTGCTGGCATGGCACCCTCTGCCCTCCTATCTGGTGCAGGGGAGAGCTGAGGCCCTAAGACAGAGCACCAAAGTCCTGCCCGGGTGGGGGAAGCCCGCTGCTGTCAGGCCCATGCTGTGGAGAGGCCCTGGCCAAGCCAGGGTATGGGGCAGGTACCTCCTTTCACTGATGGCATACGCAGCTTGCCAGCCCAGGAGCATCACAGTGCGCAGGTGGTCGAAGGGAGACTTAGGCAGTTGCATCTGGAGAGAGACAACATGGTCAGGATGGGACACGGGAAGCTGCCAGGGGCTGGCACTGATCTGCAGGGCAGGCAGAGCGTTGCTGGCACTATACCAGCATTGGCGTCAAGACCCGGGGGGTTAAGGGGGGCACGGGCCAGGCTGCTCTGTGCCCACAGAGGCCCGTCCCACCCTCCCCTGTGTGCAGGAACCCCTGTGCTGTTCTGACTGCTGGGCTGGTGCCCGGACAGCTCACCCTTCCCCCCTCCCCGCCCCACTGGGTATCCCCTCACCTTCTTCTCCACTCCCAGGTCGTCACTGGGCAGGTACATGTGTGTCCTCTCCATCCTGGTGCTGCAGATGGTGCGGATCGAGGCCAGAAACTTCAGCTTCCAGTCCTCTTCCTGACAGTCAGGGAGCAGAGAGACAAATAGGGAGGGTGAGAGGGCGGCGACATGGCCAGCAGGGCCACTGCACCACAGGGGTGCAGTGACGGCACAAGGGGCCAGGAGGGCAGCAGCTCAGCACAGCCAGCAGCCCTCCAAAAGCCTGTGTGTGGGCAGCAAACATGGCAGCCCCCAGCTGGGAGAAGCAGGCTGAGCCTCACGCACTGACAAAGTCTGCAGTTACCATTTTGGTGCCAGTGAGAACAGCCCAGAAGTAGTCACAGGCTTCCACGTCCTTGGGCTCCGGAGACATGACGGAGGCAGCAGAAGCATCATCTGATTAAAAAAGAATGGACAGAGCTGTAGGCGGGGCAGGAGGCAGAGGGAAGAGCCATGCCCTTTCTTGAGCCCTGTGCCCACCGCCCTGCCGACTGCAAGCCCTGGGTCGGAGCACTGATGCCCCCTTTCCTCAAGGTTGCCGCTGGCAGCAGAGCAGGAAAGGTCCCTGTCCTGCAGCACTCCTGCCAGGTGAGCAGCCTTCTGCTGCCTGTCCCCACAGCAAGAGCTGGGTCCCCTCCACTCTCTCCCGCTGGGAGCCTCCCCTGCTGCCAGGGGAGGCTGTGCTGGGGCTGGCTCCTGGCTCACAGCTGCCCTGCCCTTCAGGAACCGGCATGCCCCCCGCCGGCTGTACCCCTCTGCTGATGTTCCAGGGAAACGGGCTCCTGCTGCAGAACAGCGTGCACTCGCTGACTTTGGTCCCGTCCAGCCCGCTGGGGACCCTCGCTCGCTTGGCTTCCTCAGTTGTGGCAGTGGCATGGCAGTGCCATGCTGTGGCACCCGTCCCTGGTGGAGCCCCGACTCCAGCCTGCTGGTGAGCCTGGAGCCTGGGGCCAGGCTGGACGGGCCCAGCAGTGCCTGCGTACTTACCCCTCTGAAGCACATGGGTCTCCCACGTAGAACATGCAGCAGATCTGCTATCCTTCTCAGCGTTCAGGATCTCGGGGACAAGTAATAGCAGCCCCGCCAGGGCTAAATCGTCAGTGCCCCTTTGGCAAGGAGCCGCACAACTCGTGCACTGTCCCATTGTAATCCTCGTGGACACTGTGGGGCTGCCCTGCTGGTGCTGGGTAGTTGTAGCTGTCCCAGGGGTGAGTCACAAAGGGCTCTGCTGTGATGTCACCCAGGACAGAAGGGGGACGCTGTCTCCAGGGTGGAGGGCGTGAGGCCCAGGCACCTGACTCCTCTCAGATGCCACAAGGCCGCTGTGAGATGGGGAAGATGCTAAAACTTATCCAAATTAGTATTTAGCTACATATATGGTAAAATATCCTAATTATAAGGATGTAGATGAGAACCTTATGAGCAGCAGATGTAAAAAGGAAGATATCGCTCAAGGCCAATGGGTGAGGGAACTTGTTGGCAGGAAAGAAAGCAAAGATAAACAGAAAACTTCTACATGCTGTCCAGCAGCAGGTCCAAGCCCAGAAAGGTAAAGAGAGTTTAACCTGCTCTTCCTCACTGCCTTCAACCTGAAAGACCTCTGCCCACGACCACCAGGCTATACTGAGCAGGTGCAACCGGGAGGAGCTAAGGGCGGGGAGTATGGAAATGAGTACTTGGAAGAGGTCTGCCTTTTGGGGAAATCAATGAATATGTATGAGAGCTCATGTAATATGTAACAGTATCCGTGTATAAAATTGTGAGAGACGAGCGGGCAGGTGTGCACTTTTTCAGGGAAGCCATTCCCAGTGCGCCTGGTGCACCGCAATAAAGTGTACCTACTTTACAACCCTATGGTTGTGGAGTCTTTTCCGCGCGTCACCTGTGTGCCCTCACACCCTCTTGGGACCACCCTGTGGCTCTGTGGCGTTTCCCAGAGCGCCAGTGTGCCTGAAGGACCTCCCTTTGTCTTCATGGGCACACCAGAGCCTTGCCTCTCCCACTCAGTGGCCAGAGCAGCCATGGATGTGACCTGGCAATCCTGGGAGACATTCTGACAGCAAAGGTCTGCAAAACACTGGCAGACACAACTGCCAGTCAGCCTGCAAACTCTAATCCTTGAGAAGGCCCAAGTGGCCCCTTGGAACTTTGGCTGTGCACCTAAGAAGCAGAAACCTCCTGAGCGACCACTGATAAGGGCAAAAAGGAGGAGCTCTAACAGCACTTTATTGTCTGAAAAGGTGAATATACTTTGGGAAAGTATGGACATGGACACCTTCTGGGCCACTTTCCCTGCTTGTTCTACCCTGACCCCACAGCTTTTAGAACAGGGAGAAGCCCCTGTCTGCAGGGTCTGCAGAGAAACTTGTATAATTTGAGTTGTTTGGCCTGTGAGGAACGTGATCTCCACACAAGGGTGCCTTCTGGTTGCTATTGAGCAATCTAGAAAGTTCTCTAGTGCCACATAGGAGTAAATAACACTGTCAGCCTTCAGCTTGGAGGCAGATGTGGCGATGGCACCCTAGTATCCTGCCAAGTGTTGCCATCACAGCTAACTTCTTTTGTTGGTATCAAAACTTACCAATTCTTTTGTGATCTCTTGCTAATCATTAATCCTTCCTGTGATAATACTACCCTGGCCACACCGCTGAGTGTGTGAGGCACAGATGCTCTCTCCCACTTTCTGCAGTTTTTGGCATATCACATTTACATCCTTTCCCTCACGCTGAAATCTCTTTCAGTGCCAGGAAGTGCTTTGCAAAAAAGCCTCTACATTGCATTTTCCGTCCTTCTGAAAACATGGTCACACATCCAATAGACAGAGAGAGCGAGCACAATTTAGAGCACATCCAAAAATCCTGCCCATAGGGAGACATTAGAAAACACCTGCGACTTTGGCTTTGGAACTGGAAATGGCACATTTTCAGAGTCCTGGGGTGACTAGTGTCATCATGTGCTCTGATCTCACCGCCTAGTCCTGCTGGCCACGCTAGTTCTCATGCCGTCCAGGATGAGACACCTGGGCACGCTGCTGGCTCACGTTCAGCCAGCCATCAACCAGCATTCCCACGTCCTTTTCTGCTGGGCACACTTCCAGCCACTCTTCCCCAGGCCTAGGCGGCTGCATTAGGTTGCTGTGAACCAAGAGCAGGAGCCAGCACTTAGCCTTGTATAGTGGCACGAGATTGAACTCGGCCCATCGATCCTTTAACCCGGCTGGCAGCTAAGCACCACACAGGTGCCTGTACTGGGCTGGAGTGGCCGCAGGGGCTGGAGTGGTAGCAGTGCTGCACCTGGCCCTTGCTGGGGAGGTGCAGCAGCTGGGGAAGGCATCTGCCAGAGGGTTCAGTACTCAGGCAGAGGTGTGGGGCAACCACCAGCTCTGGCACTTCATGCTGCTGGGGCTGCAGGACAGAGGTCCCCCAGAGCTGCTCATCTGCAGCCAAGGCCAGCAGGCAGGTGAAGCGCTGCAGTCACTGAGGCACCAGGGCAGGAGGCAGCCAGGGACACCACGCACGGGGACCCCAGCAGGCTGTTCCCTAGGGCCTGGGCTCTAGAGCCCGCCACTGCGGACACAGGGCCAGACCCCTGCCCTGGCTGCGGCTCCCTTCCCAGGCTGGTGATGATGCTCTTTTTCTTTCCCTCGATGATGTTCTTTAGCTTCTCCTCATGCCCATCCGTCAAGTGCTGCCCAGCAAGCCTTAGGTGAGGAGCCACAGTCCTCAGGGGCTGCCTTTGTGTGACTTAGGGGGGCACTCCTGGCTCCAGCAAAGCCTCATTAGCTGCCCTCGTGAGGGCTGCCGGCTTCTGGTGGTTCCCTCAGCTACTTTGATGGCTGCACACTGTGATCCCCACTCCACTGTGGAATACATCTGCCCCAGAGCCGATCGCCTCAGGCGAGTGACTGTTAGATGGCGGTTAACAGTGCTCACAACAGAAGGCTTTTCATAGTCCACAAATTCCTTTAGCTGCCATTTCACAGCTCCACTTACAAAGGGAGCCCGAGCTTTCTCTCTCCCCTAAGCACAGCCCTAACCGACGCGCGGAAAAGACTCCACAACCATAAGGTTGTAAAGTAGGTACGCTTTATTGCGGTGCACCGGACACACTGGGAATGGCTTCCCTGAAAAAGGTGCGCGCCTGCCCGCTCGTCTCTCACAATTTTATACACGAATACTGTTACATATTACATGAGCTCTCATACATATTCATTGATTTCCCCAAAAAGGCGGACCTCTTCCAAGTACTCATTTCTATACTGCCTGCCCTGAGTTCCTTCCGGCTGCGCCTGCGCAATGTAGCCTGGTGGTCGTGGGCAGGGGTCTTTCAGGATGAAGGCAACGAGGAAGAGCAGGTTAAGCTCTCTTGACCTTTGTGGACTTTGACCTTCTGTTGGACAGTTTAGGCCTTTTTTGCTTGTCTTTGCCTTGTTTCCTGCCAACAAGTTGTTCATCCTTCCCTCACCCATTGGCCTTGAGCGATATCTTCCTTTTTACATCTGCTGCTCATAAGGTTCTCGTCTACATCCCAGATAATTAGGATATTTTACCATATATGTAGCTAAATCCATCAATGCAAAATGGACTTCCTTTACCGGATGCGGGGGGAAACCTTGTTACAAAAGATGAGGAAAAGGCGGAGGTGCTTAATGCCTGCTTTGCCTCAGTCTTTAGCGGCAATATCGGTCGTTCTCTGGATACCCAGTACCCTGAGCTGGTGGAAGGGGATGGGGAGCAGAATGTGGCCCTCACTATCCATGAAGAAATGGTTGGCGACCTGCTACGGCACTTGGATGTGTGCAAGTCAGTGGGGCCGGATGGGATCCACCCGAGGATACTGAGAGAACTGGCAGAGGAGCTGGCCAAGCCGCTTTCCATCATTTATCAGCAGTCTTGGCTATCGGGGGAGGTCCCAGTTGACTGGCAGCTAGCAAACGTGACGCCCATCTACAAGAAGGGCCGGAGGGCAGACCCGGGGAACTATAGGCCTGTCAGTTTGACCTGAGTGCCAGGGAAGCTCATGGAGCAGATTATCTTGAGAGTCCTCACGCAGCACTTGCAGGGCAACCAGGCGATCAGGCCCACTCAGCATGGGTTTATGAAAGGCAGGTCCTCCTTGACGAACCTGATCTCCTTCTATGACAAAGCGACGTGCTTAGTGGAGGAGGGAAAGGCTGTGGATGTGGTCTACCTTGACTTCAGCAAGGCTTTTGACACCATTTCCCAAAGCCTTCTTTTTCTCTCCCTCTTCTGTGACTGAAGCGGCATTGAGGCACACATTCCCCGTTATGGCCTTTTCTGTATCCTTGCTGTATCTTGTGCTGTCTCAGTGGTCCTAGCAGACACCACAAGGTAGCTTATAACTCATGAAATGCAAGCAATCCATGCTCAGTCCAGTCTCACATTTCCCAAAAGTTAAGTTCTTTCTGCCCAGCTTACAAACACTGCCTCTCCATTTCCCCCATCTGCAACATGTTCTGTACAGTTATCCATTTCTTAGTGAACAGCGCTCGCTTCTGACTTAGGTGAATTCAGGTCTGTGCCAGGTTTTGCAGCATGTACCTCATTGCACGGAACTTCAACAACTTTCTTCATAACCTTCAGCTCACTGGGATGAGGGGTTTCTCTGCGCTGTAGGCCCTACCGAAGAAAAAGCACTCATGCAGAGCATGACATTTAACAATCAGAGGAATACGTGTCATACCTCAAGATTGAATCAGTTCAAATGACATGTTTTATCAGACCACTAGAGCCCAAGCTGGACATGAACAAAACGTCACAGAATCTGATGTGGACTTCTCTGCTATTACAGTGTGCAGCTGGGTACAGGACTTCATTCTGGTCTAACCAAAGCTCGCACAAGTTTGGTAGCACTCCCAGAGTTATCTGGCTGTAACAGAGCAGGGCAGTAGCAGTGTCACAGCAGTAGCAGTGTCAGTCCTTTCCAGGGGAGAAACTGCTCTAGGATATTCCAAATAATATCCTAAATAAATAAATAATATTCTAATATAATATCCTAATATTCTAATAAATAATATCCTAAATAAATAAATAATATTCTAAAACTCTGCAAAACTCGATGTTACTGCTTTCACACCTCCTACAACCATTCACCAAATGGTTTATGAAACTAACATTTTGGTGTGCCACAATACTGCTGCAAATATGTTTGGAAGTGTCTGGGTTAGCATACTGGCTGCGGAAGCTCCCAACAGGAAACATGGAAGACAACAGGAAGGACTGTCCAGTAGCAAGGTTTTGGAAATGCTGGACCCACAGTAGAAATGTTTCTTTCTCCCCCTCCTCCCGGACATGAATAAAAGCTTTTGGTTAACACTGACAATCCCAACATGATATAGCAGCGCTATCAGCAACGGTAGACGTGTTCATAGTATTGCTCCTTTTGTTACCTGTAAACACAACACACACTGATGAGTGTTTGGTTTAGGAGTTAAAGCACCACTCGAGTGCTGTTCAAGCATCAGCCAACTGTTCTCACAAGCAGGCTGCAGCTTTGTGCATAGGAAGCTGCAAAATCTCTTCTGTCTCCCATTTTAGTTGGCTTTCTGCCAAAAAGCATTTCAGAACATTAAGAACAGGGTTCAGTAACAACTTGATCCACAACTGCAAAGGTAAATATCACTGGATTTCCCCCAGTGTCAAGACGAGCTGTAATTCAAGATTATGCACTGGCTCTCAGCGTACTTAGGTTTAGGCTTGGGTTCAGAGCCCTCCATGGAGGCACCCTGATCCAGAGGGCACCCACCACATGCTAGGCTGACATCACTGTCAGGAACAACATGGAATGGTCCTGTACTTTCTAAAGGAGAAAATAAATTACGAAGGGAAATGCAGAAAGTCAGCCCAGCAGAAGTGAAAAACGACAGCTGGTGGCAGTGAAACACAGCAGAGAAATAAAGTACCAGACAAGAATTTCATTGGAAAGGAAAGATCTTTAGGCAGCTAGATAGCAACAAAGAATGCCTCAGAGCAAAGGGGCTTGGAAAAAGCAGAGCAAGGTGTGTATAAGGGTAGTAGAAAGTGAAACAGGGCCAACACGCAAAGAAAACATTACACTGGGAACAATGACTAGGCCATCCTGGGCAGATCAGAATCTTCCCAAACAACCTGAGGGTCTACTTCTTTGCATTTCAGACAAAACAAAACAAGAAACACTTCCAAAAAGGTACAGATGCTACCCCTACCAACCACCCATATTCCCTCCCCACCATGCCTCACCTACCAGTAATTCCAGGTCATTAGCACCAAGGTCCAACTGTTCTAACTTGACAAGGAATGAGAGTGAACTGCAAGATACAGGGAATAGAAAGGGGACAGGAGAGGAAAACTAATAATACTGTGTACAAACAAGTGATGTACAATGCACCCGCTGACTGATGCCCAGGCTATCCCTAAGCAGCCAGACCCCCCACCCCGTCCAGCCCCCCATATAATTGTTCAGCATGATGCCATATGGTGTGGATTAGCCCTTTGGCCAATTTGGGTCAGCTGTCCTGGGTTTGTCCCCTCCCAGCTTCTTCTTCACCCCAGCCTGCCTGCTGGCAGGACGGAGCAAGAACCTGAGAAGTCCTTGGCTTAGTGTAAGAACTGCTCTGCAACAATTAAAACATCAGGGTGATACCAACGTTAGTCTCATACTAAATCCCAAACACAGCTCTGTAACCTGCCCTGATACTGACATCAGGCTGACGGGCCTGTAATTCCCTGCAAAGTCCTTCCAGCCCTTCCTGTTGCCTGGAGGCACGTCTGCCAGCCTGCAGTCCACTGGGGCCTCCCTCATCCCAGTGGGCAGCAGAAGAGACCTGCTGCGCTCCTCCCTTGCCACGGGAGCCCCACGGCTCCCACTGTCCCCCCAGGCCACAGTGAGCTCCACAGCCCTTCCAAGGAGGCAGGAGCAGCTGGTGCAGCAAGGCTGCCTCTGCCCTCCGCAAGCAACCTCAGGGCCCCATATACAACAGCCTGGCAGCATGGCTCTTACCCTCCAAAACGTCGCTCATGTAGTCATTGAGTGTTTGTGCCAGCTCGTCAGCACCTCTGTCTGTGCCGCTCTGCTGGACACACTTCTCTGACAAAGAAGTGAAACCTGCAGGAAGAACAGGCAGAAATCAGGACATGTCTACGTGGGCCACAGGGCCTGGCAGCCAGTCCCATGCTGCCAAGCCTAAGCGCCTGTCAGTCGCTGCATCGCAAGAGAAGCCAATCCGTGCTCTCTTTAGCCATCACAGCAGGAGTCCTCAAGAGCGACAAGATAGCTGTGCCATCTACGGGCCAGGGCCCCCGAGGGCCTGGTGTGTCCCAATGGCTCGTTTCCGGGGAGGCTCTACCGTGCCCAACCCACCTGAAAAATCCGCTAAGAACAGCACTCCCACGATAAGCCTGGGGATCTGGCTGTCCCAGGTGAAGTCCTCAGAAAGAAGATCGGGGAGGAGCACGCTCCTGTTCTCCATCTCAGAGTACGGGTACTTCCCCTCCCAGGCAGATGCTATGGTCAGTGCCCTGTGGTACCGGGGTACCTCAGCAGAAGACAACCATGCCCAGCTGGGAGGGAGGAGATGAAGACCCCTCAGCACCGGACGATGCAGTGAGCCTGGGGCCTTCTTGAAGGACAGTTTGGTCTCTGCCACCATGGGTCATCACAATCACCTGGTTGGTAGGTGATGACCTGGTTCATAGGTCATCGCTTAGTGGCTGCCCTCCAGCAACACGGTGGGCTAACAGTGCCATCCTCCATAGATCAATGCCTGCTGAGCAGCAGCCGCTGTGACCCCGTACAAATGTATAGAGCTACTTCTTCCAATGAGGTTATTAAAAAAAAAAAAAAAGGAAAAAAAGTACAAATAGGATTAAGACTGGAAGAGGGTAAAGAACATTCATATATTCATGACAACATTCACCACCAGAACCTTCCAGAATGGTTGCTCAGTTCTTCTGTTCTGGGGGGGTGGTTAGGGGCTGGTGGCAGGGAATGCAGGCTGCTGGTCAGTTAAGTCAGCGGACCACTGACACAACCAGAATGAAGAATGCTAACACATAAATAAAATTCAGAAATTATTCTATTCTGGCTAGAAAAGTTGTTTCATGTTGCTCCATCCATCCAAGAGGAAAGGTTGAAAACAGTGGCAACGTGAAGTTTAAGAGAAGAAGAGATAAGGAGTGAAGGATGGAGGATGAGGATGGTAACATAAGCAGCAAACGGTGGTTAGTAATTAACCTCTTAGAAGATCACTAGAAAAGAGATATTTAAGTAGGAGATTTGTTTTGTTTTGAAAACACTGGCTTGTGCTTTTAAGGGTCACCGATTACCTGAACTGTTTGCAAGGTCACTGCTTGAAAACTGGAAAACTTGTTCAATAAAATTAACAATTCTGTATTTTGAAAATGGTATGGTTTAAATATTAAACTTCATAAATGTTCTCATTTGTGTATTACATTTATGAATCCAGTAGTTCTTAACTGAAAACAACCAAATGTTTTCAGTAAGGTTTAATAGCAAATAAATGCATTTCAACTTTCCAAACTCGTTTTTCAGCAATTTTAGCCTACTGTAATTCCAATTACTTGATTCAAATCATGCTTCAGTCTGGTGTAATGACAAAATCAAGTTTAACTTTCATTATTCCATTATTGCCTACCATTTTCCCAGAGTAAACGTAATTTAAATGGATATAAAAGACACCGCATGTAACCAGCACAAAAACAGTCACTTCATTTTAAATGTGCATAAAAAAAAAAAAAAAAAAAACAACAACAAACCACACAGAAACCCAAACACATGAATGGTTAACTTTTTGTTCCCTTTTTCTCAGACAAAACCTTTGTCTTACTTCGGAGAGCAATGTCTTGATATCTGAAGGAGCTCCCTCCTTGAAGTCATCCATTCCTAGAGTCAAAACGATCAGTAATTCATCTACTCACAAGCATCTTTTCGGCTCTGCTTCCACAAATTATGTCTCATCTCAGAGCAGAGCCATGCTACTCTACCATGTTATTATACCTTCAGCTGGGATTTACATGGCTGGGATTGGTGTGCTTTTAGACCAGCAAAGATCATTCAATACATTCGTTTGACCTCCTGCGTGCTACAAACCACAGAGTTTCACCTCAACATTCCCACATCAACCCTGCAGCTCCCAGTTCAGCTATTTTATGGTTTACGATTATATATATTGTAACTATATATAGTTACAATTCCAAGGACAGCTTGCAACATAATTATTCAATTCAAATTACAAATAGGTTCTCGGGCCCCCATACTACCTCATTCAGGTTCCAGGTAGCTGGTCCATAATGCTGTATGATTCTTTCAGGAGGCCATTCATTCTCTCCCCATTCTTGGGCACTACGCCCAGCTAAGGAAGCATCAATAGATCGTTTTACTCTATTCAGATAAAAACAAACAAACAAAAAACTCTTTTCAGCTGGAATTAGCTCAAACCTTTCTTTACATAGAAAGAAAAATCTAGGAGCGTAACAGAATGACACCAGGCAGAATGACAACTCCCAGAGGGAAGCCCTACAGTGACAGCGAGTCAGAACAGATGATCTGTGGCTACCCCAGGGACAGACTCAAATGCCATGACCTGCGACTGAAAGTGACCGCCAGAACTGGGATGATGGACGCATAGAATGCTTGCCTTTAAGACAAGAGACCGGAAGGATGGGCAGTGCAAACCCCTTAAGAATAACGCTTCAGAAATGAATTCCCCAGCCTGAGCTCCTGGTGAAGCCCAGATAACTTCCACAACAGTGACGATGGAAACAGACACAATCTGAAACCAAATATGCACAAGACCCAAAACGCATCTGCTCTTTAAGCTGTGACTGCAAGACAAGAAGTGCTTGGATCAGCCCTATGATCACAGAATCACAGAATTGATGACGAAACAAGCATTTAGGACCTTTAGTGTGGCTACCAAGTTGCCCATCTAATCTGTCCAGTGGAAGAAGGCGATGAGGATATCAAAACCTGAGGAGCGCGTAACACATAATGATCATATCAGGAAACATTCGATACAAAATAAAAGTTACACGCACGGAAGAAGTGATCCCTTTAAGCTCCTACTGCAAGACAAGAGGTGCTCAGCTCCCAGTTGAACATCAGCGTTATTCCGATGAGGTCAAGTGTTCAATACCCTCAGGATGGCTTCCCCAGGGCCTGCCGAGCACCAAGAGCAACAGCACAGCACAGACAACAAGCTGGGACTGCCCTGCCTGGCACGTGTTCACGCTGTACGTGACAGAACTCCCCACACATCATCTCTGCCTGACCTGATCAATCCTGAAAGGCCCCATCCGCTGCAATGACTTACAAGCACAGACCCTTGCCCTATGGGTCCATTCACAACCCCAACTCAAACATAGCACTTGCCCCCCCAGCTTAGCTTGGGAATGCTGGGAGGCAGGTTCCATCCTCACCAAGGAACACAAAGGCTAGCCAGGACACTGCTTCAAGCCTAAGGCTCCTCTTCAGCTGCAGAAATAAAGTGCCATCAGGCACCAGCACGCCAGCCAAACTTCTTCCAGGGAAGCACCCTCCTCAGAAACAAAACAGTAGTCAACTGACCTGCTCTGCTACTGAAATCAGATAGACACCCCCTAGACAACTCCCTGCCTCCCCCTGCCAACACCCGAGATTTGCCCCTGAACTTAATTCTCAGGGCTCAAAATCCACCCTCAATGTGGACCACAGAGACCAGCTAGGATGTTCCCAGTACCTTCTTCATCCCTGGAAAAGAGGAGTCACCCAGAGGTGGACCAATAGACTACCAAACCAAAAACAATGCCCGTTTTCCAACTTTTCTCCACTCACCTTCCCAACCCACACCCAGCGCTTCCATTCACTGTGCCAAGCCAAGCCCACGGGGCTTAGATCAAGGAGAAAGGACAGACAAACGTGACAATCCATAAAACGGTCTATACCCACTCCTCTTCTTTCATCCCCTACCGCAAGAGCCAAGAAGCCCCAGACCCGTGTTCCCCAGCCCAGCATCACCGCTTCGCCCACCTAACACCCCAAAGAGATGCATCTCCAGCATTTCAGGAACTAGAACTGCTGACGTCTGGCGCGCCTCAGAAACGTGGCAGGAGACGTACTCTGCTGTCGCAAGGTAGTTTGCCCAACAGGCAAAGCAGACTAACACAGTCCACTGACCAACTCAGGGCCCACACTGCTGTCCACTCACCCTCGTGCTTCGTTCAAGTTTCCGTGCCCATGCCCTGGGCTACAAGAAACAAAGAGAGAAGGTCATGCCCACGATGGACACGCAAACAGTACAGCTTCTTGCAGAGGACTCAAACACAGAGACCAGAGCCAGAAAAAAAAAAACACACCCTCAAGTCCACAAATGCCAAAAAGCCATGAATGCACAGCAGTCCCAGCAGGGGTAATTACAGACTTATCCTTTACAGATGAAAAAGGTGACCCTGCTCAGTCTCTTCGTACTACTGCGCTTATGCAGTCGAGCCCCTTGCAATGCGTGCTGAAGCTCTTTGTGAATCCTCTGGACAGTGACACAAATGGCTTGATATATCTAAAGATTGAAATGTAACGCCCCATGATTTCCCAAAAACAAGTTAGCCAGCAACCCCTCCTAAGCATCCCTCTTCTAAGTGAATTCCAAGCTCTTAAAATCTAGAAGGATGCAAGGTCTAAAGACTCAACAGCCAGCAAAACCACAGGCAAAAGCTGCAGAAATATAACAAACTGTCCCTAACCCTGAACAAGATTACACCTTACATGCCTACTGCTGCTGGTTTCAGATACATGCTTACACAGGGAGCTTCGACAATACCTTTCTCCTAAACCCTGCTCCCTCACTTTGCCACCAAGGTTGTAACTTTGATAGTATTTGACATACAGGCAAAGACTCACAGTAAGCCCCGTAATCCTGCAAAAATCCTGAGGGACCCAGAACCACTAAGCAAACACACAAACTAACATTATTGTCCTATCCATGAACATGCCATAACAGTGACTCACCTGAGAAAGAACTGCATGCAATAAAGGCACCTAGTACTATATCAGTTGCTTTACTCTACCAGATCCTACTAGTTGCTACCTTAAAAAGATGTGCGTACCGCTCTCTACTTGGAAACGCATCAGTCCGTCCGTAGACTCTGACCCACCTAAAGAGCCCTGCAACTGACTGAAGGAAAAACAAAGCACTTACCCCAAAGAGCAGCCCAGGCAGAAGGAGCTCTCTGATGGCATACCTGGGGCTCATATACCGTTTGGCCGCGCCCAGCACCCAAGCCCAATCACCTGGGAAAGGGAAGGGGCAAAGCACAAGAAAGTAGAAAGAGAGCACAGAAGGAGCAGCAGCTGTTGTTCTGTGGGCCTTTTTTTTTTTTTTTTTTAAGTCTGATGGCACAATTTTGTGCAGCGCTGCCTGGGCACACATTTCAGATAGAGCTAATGAGCAGCTGAGGTAAAGGAGCTGGGAAGAGAGAGGTGTTGCAGCAGGTATGCTGTGGCTGTGAGGTGCCTCAGGGTGTGCTTTTTCTCTTGTTTCTACGGGTGCTTCTTTAGGCAGCTTGGAGTCTATGGATTTCTAGATTTTAAGTGCTTGGAATTCACTTAATAGAGGGATATTTAGCAGAGGTTGCTGGATCACTGGTTTTAGGGATGGTGGGATACACTTCTGGTTTTGAGTTATATTTTAATCACTTGTGTAACTCTCCAGAGAACTAAAAACAGCTTGATTACATGCTCCAAGAGGCTTGACCACGTAGGCACAGTATTACTAAGAGACTAAGCAGGGTCGTATCAGAGTTACCTTTTTTCATCTGTAAAGGATCTGTGATTACCCCTGCCGGGCTGCTGTGTGTGCGTGGCTTTTTGGCATCTGTGGAGCTCAGTCGCTTTTGTGTGTGTATGTTCTTACTTTTTGTGGGTTTTTGTTTGTTTGTTTGTTTGTTGTTGTTGTTTTTGAGAGGCAAATAGTGCGTGTGCTGAGCGTGGTTGGCAGGAGGAGGTGGGGAGCTGTCTGGCAGGGAAGCTGTTCAGGACTGGTAGGTTTGGTTTCTAGGAGCATGCGGCATCCTTCCTGTGTGATGCGACTGATTCTTGGGCAGGAACGTTCCAGCTCGTGTGTCTTAAATAACGTAGCTTGTGTAGTGTGTGTTGTGTGGCCTGGGCAGAGTTTGCTTTGGCGCTGTGAGCCAAGAATCTCAGTTAAAGCTGGTGAGCAGCTGGAGTAACAGAGCTGGGAAGAGAGAGTATTGCAGCAGGTACACTCTGGCTGTGAGGTGCCTCAGGGTGTGCTTCTCTCTTGTCTCTGCAGGTGCTTCGTGCAGTCTTGGACAGGGAAGGGAAATCCCCATGTCACAGAGCAGTGAGGGAAGGTGAGAGTGTTTTCAGCCTGGTCATCCCTTATCCAAAGCGAACGGAAGACACTCAGGTGTTTCCCTCAGGGTCTGAGGTGAGGCTGTTTGGGATAGAGGAGCAGTGTGGCAGGTGGTTGTTTGCAAGCACAGTGGTCATTTTGTCCTTTTGTGTTCCCAGGTGGCATGGGTGATGCTGTCTACTCCTTCTGAGCTTGGACTTAATTTCCAGGTACAGAGGCAAGTGGACCGCTGTTTTGAAAGGATACAATTAAAGATGGAGTCGCTTGTGTTGATGAGGGATGGGTGCTAACGCTGGCAGCTGAAAGTTTATCTTCTGGCTGTGTTTTCCTTTGTTCAGGCTGAAACTCAGTGTGCAGTCCAGGACGTCATGACCTGAGCTGCCTCTGGAGTGACTCTGGTGAGTGATGAACAGAGGTAGCAGTTGTTTTTGGGGTGCGGTTGTCACTGCAGTTATTTTCCTACATCCAATAGAGTAAAATTCCAGTTTGCCTTTTAGAGGTGCTTTAAGTGGCTTAAGAGAACAGGTGGAAGCATCTGCCACGTGGGGCAGGTAAGAGGCTGAGGTTAAGGAGGGGATGAGAGTAACTGTCCAAAGGCTGCTGTAGGTTTTGCTGCTGTGGTTGCTTTCTCCTCTGTTTATCAGGTGCCACAGGCAAGGTGGGCTGTGATAGCCCTTAGAACAGGAGCAAAGCAGGTCTCTGGAATGCTGCGTTGTTCCTGAGAAAGGTGTTGTAGAGGAAAAAGGTTGTCTTGCGTGGCGGTTCCTGATGGCGGTCTTCTTCCGTAGGGGAAGAGGTGCCTGAAGCCCCATGCTGTGTAGCCTGAGCACACCTCATTGAGGATGAAGCCTGCTTTCCAGCAGTTCCCAAAACTGTGTTGAGGCTGAAATGCTGTGTCTGTGTTTGGGTTGGGTTTCAAGTTTTCATGCTGTGTTAGGGATGGGTTTCAAGTCGGTGCAGCGGAGGGCCAGGACCCAGCGTCCTGTAGCGTGTTTTGACCCGTCAGCATGGCCTTTTGGTTCTCAGATAGCCTACTCAAGTATGTGATTTTTCCTGCAAGTGATAAAGTGATATTATTACATTGAATTGTTTTTCTTTGGCATGTTGTGCTTTTTTTTTTTTTTTTTTTTTTTTTTTTTTTTTTTAATGCTCCTGGATTTTTCTTTCTATGTAAAGAAAGGTTTGAGCTAATTTCAGTTGAAAAAAATCCAGTTACTTGCTTGGTCATATTGTCCTTTCAAGATTAAAAGCTGCAGCCTAAGCATGCGGAACGTTGCTTCTAGAAACAGCCCGATTCTCTTGTCTGCACTCTGCTTGCTGTTGAGCTAAATCAGATTAAAAACAAACAAACGAACAAAAACACGCCAGCTGCTGCTCCTTCTGTGCTCTCTTTCTACTTTCTTGTGCTTTGCCCCTTCCCTTTCCCAGGTGATTGGGCTTGGGTGCTGGGCGCGGCCAAACGGTATATGAGCCCCAGGTATGCCATCAGAGAGCTCCTTCTGCCTGGGCTGCTCTTTGGGGTAAGTGCTTTGTTTTTCCTTCAGTCAGTTGCAGGGCTCTTTAGGTGGGTCAGAGTCTACGGACGGACTGATGCGTTTCCAAGTAGAGAGCGGTACGCACGTCTTTTTGAGGTGACAGCTAGTAGGATCTGTTAGAATAAACTAATGTAGTACTAGGTGCCTTTATTGCATGCAGTTCTTTCTCAGGTGAGTCACTGTTACGGCATGTTTACGGGTAGGATGTCAATGTTAGTTTGTGTGTTTGCTCTGCTGTGTCTGTGGGGACACGCTGTGCTTGGCTGGGAACCTGGGGCGGAAGTGATGTCAGGGCCTGTCTTCAATCAGGGAGGAAGCACTGTGTGATTGGCTTGGAGGAAGCCAGGGCAGAAGCAGCATGCAGGGCTTGCCGGCGCCATGGGCAGAAGCTGTCGGGGCAGGCCGGGACGCCGAGGAGGGGTGGCGCAACGAGGTTGGTGGTCGGTGGCGCGCCACGGTGGGCTGGATAGGGAGGGGGCGAGGCGGCGGGTGGTTGGTGGCTTCTGTGGAAATGGCCCTTGTGCGGGGTGGGGGCGGTGCATTCAGAGGAACCTTGACAGGCTGCAGATAGGGGCAGGCAGGAACCTTTTGAAGTTCAGGAGAGGGAAATGCCAAGCCCTACCCCTAGGGAGGAACAACTCTATTGAGCAGCACTAGATATCTGGGTACTAAATAAGCATTTCTTCATGGAAGGGGTGGTTAGGCATTAGAACAGGCTGCCCGGGGAAGTGGTAGAGTCCCCATCCTTAGAAGTATTCAAGAGACGTGTGGACATAGCACTTAGGGATATGATTTAGTGGTAGCATTAGGTTGATGCTTGGACTTGATGGTCTTAAGGGCTTCTTCCAACATAAGAATTCTTGTGGAGGATGGGGATTCAACTAACAAGTGCATTTTTGGGAACTGGCTCTCTCCTTCACTGTAGGTGACAGCAGCTTTGTGGGTCCTGCGAGGAGGCACCTCTGTAGTGATTGCAAATGGAGTCCACCCGAAAATCTCGGGTCATGTCATCACAGATATTGTAGAAGGGAAGAAAGTTGGAACTTTGTTTTCACAGGTAAGACCTGCAGGTGAGTACGGAAGTAATATGTACGCTGGGAGCAGTAGAGATTCCCTGGAAGTTTAGGGTTGAAATTTGGCTAGGCCTGCCTGTTCAACAAATGGGAAACTATGCTCTGCTTGACAAGCAGCTTTGGAAAGGTAAGTTTCAATGTTGGAATGGAACATCTTGAATCCTCTGCTTGGGTTCCTTCCAGCTGATGACTTGCTGCATCAGCCTTGCATTCAGAGAACTAAGTAGAATTTGTCTTGTTTTCAGTCTTAGAGGTTATCGTCTCTTATTGATGATTTCAGGCTGAAAGCATGCATATAGAATGTAGTGCTGAACTAAGATAGTGTGCGGTTTCATTTTTTATCCTAGGTTCTTCTTATGACTCAGTCTTTTGTTACTGTATGTAGCAATGTTTTCCTGCCTGTGTGTTGCTGTGACAATGTAACAAGGGCCGCAGAAAGTCAGACCAAAGATCTGTGATCTTAGCAGAATAGAACAAGTATAGAGTGATACTCGTGACTTGCACTGTAAGACAAGCAAACGCCTTGGAGTATAAAAATGCTAAATGGATTTCTTGTAAAAATTGGCCATATCCTTTGGACCGAGGTAAACACTTAGCATCCATGGGTCACAGGAGTCACGAGCCTTAACCAGGTATTGTGTGTAAACTCTGGAGCTAGCACTATGTGAAGAACTGCTTGCTTTACTTTGTGTGTGCTTGTGGGCAGGAGGAGTGAAAGTTGCTTCCTGCTAGCTTTTGATGCCCCCACCTTCTGTATGGAAAGAGAACGTGGGTGATCGATCTCTGTTCAACTTCTATGATGAGACATTGTCTTTTCCCTCATTGCTTTTTCACATGAAAAAGGTGTTTTCTTAGTCCTTTTCTACAGAAACTGTTCCAAAGATCTGTCGATCCCTGTTTCTCTTGGCTGAAACGGTTTTTATTCTACTGTGACCTTTTCAAGGTGAGCGAAAATAAAAGTTTGTGTAGCGTCCGAGATGCAAGTGAACCTTCAGTTTATGAGATAGCAAGGCTAACTTTGAGTTTTGATTAGATTGTGGATGGTTTTTGTTGCCTTTCCTAGGCCTTCTCCAAAAGCTTAAACAGGGAAGTTGCTGTTCAACGCTGATGAGCATTGAAGTGATGTTTTCGTAGGATTATGTGCACTACCAAGGCCTGATTTCCCCTTTTGTCTCTGCGTTGCTTCATGTTTATCTGCTGTGAATTGTACTTGCTATTTTGTTGCATAGTGGCTGCAAAGGAATCACAGGCTGGTTGAGGTTGAAAGGACCTCCAGAGGTCACGTGGTCCAACACCCCTTTTGTGTTCAAAGAACACAAAAATACACGCCACATTATAAAGTATGACCTTGCTTTAAAAAGCTGTTTTAACAGTCCTTCATTAAGTCTTATTAATCAAGTGTCCCCTAGTTCTTTTCTTACGCTTCCCACTATACCTCCTGTTATTTTCCTTACCGTGGGAATTCCTGCTCTGGCAATTTCTGTAGGACACTTCTTGAATAGAAGTCCGGGCATATTAGTCACATGCCAAGTCATCTGTTCTACAGACAATTTCAAGAGTTAAAAGTGAAAACGTAGCTTATCCAGGAGCTCCTTGAGAACTCCTTAGTGAAATGCTGCCTGAGCCTTTTGACTTGTTACTTCAGTTTCTGTTTCAAAACTTGTTCTGTATCATTTCAGTTTGAGATGGATTCTTTGACATCCGTGCCAAGAAAAAAACCTCTCCTCTGTAGGAGCCCTTCAACGTACACAGAGCAGAGAGAGAGCAGCTATTGTGCAAGCTGTTGCTGAGGCTGGTTTTGGCTTCCTGTATTGTTTGCACATTCCCAGGTTGTTTTGCAATCTTTTCTCTTTTCAGTAGTTATGTAATTAAACTTTTTCAAAGGATGCCTTCCTTTTTTTGCAGTAGCCTCCCACTCCCTGAGATGTAGCTGTCCTTGTATTCTTTTGCTCTTTGTCAAGTCTTCTTGTTACAGGTTGTATACTTGTTTGTCCCCTACGACATGGATGATCTTACTGAATCTCTGTGATGCCTTGAAAAGGGCTATGCTCGGGGACCGTGGCAGCATTTTGGTATCTGATACAAATTTTCCTGTTGTGGCATACAGTAAACTTCTTTGATATGTCTCTTAAGACCGTACCTGTTTTTCTGCTTTGAGTAAGGAGTTGAAAGTTGAAAGGTTAGTGTTCATTTCCTTCCACCTTTGTCTGCATGTCTTGTGGTTGCGTGTGTGTGTTTGTTTTGGCAGGCCCTACAGTAGAGCAGCAGGGTGGAATGTCTCGAGCCGGTAGCAGGACGCTGGCAGCTCTGCAGCCTGAGCAGGTGAGAGAACAGTATGTTCTCGCTCTTTAAGGCTGTGAACATGTGGCAAGTTTTAAAATACAGGTTTATAACACAAACGGGTCCTGGAAAAAATCAGCTGGCTCCAAGTATTCAGGGCATCAAGCCAGTGAGAAGATGTGTCAGTAGGAATGAGCTGAAGTGAGCCAGATGTCAAACACCATGGAGTTCGTGTAAGAATGCAGTTCAGACACTTTTCTCTTTCAGAGAGCAGAGATTTATTTATTTTTTTTATCATCTCGGTGACTTATTAACTGATCAGAGAGAAGAAATTCTCTTGGCAAACAAAAAGGACTTAGAAGAAGCTGAAAATAAAGGTAATATTACGGGTCCTTTCATGGAACACCTGTTGTCATGAGCTTTTCTGGGCCTCAAAGGAAAGGAGCAGAACAAGAGTAGTCTGTCACCTGCAATTGGATATTATGGCCGTCACAGATTAGGGAACCCAGGACTTTGAGAGCTTGTCAGTGTAAGCAGCTGCAGCTTCCGTAAGAGCTGTCTCTATCAGAGAAGATGGAGAGAGAGGCCTTTGAAAGCAGCAACCCACAGCATTGTTTAAAAAACTAAAAATAGAACAGTGTTTTCTTTTGCCAAAGGAGGCTCACTTTAGAAATTAAATCTAGCAAGGATCTTCCCTGTTATCATCATGCATGAAATAGCATGAATATTCTCCTGGGCTGGTTAACGTAATGTTTGGCCCCTGTGGGGAAGGTTGTTACTTAAAAATGATGCTTTCCAGAAAGAACCACCTTACCTTCTGACTGAGGAAAGTACAGTTCAGGCAGCACAGACTAAATCCATTCTTTTGTGTAAGAGTGGTGCGTGAGGAAGCTGGTCTTGGGTTAGAAAATGTGTGGAACTGGCGCATCACAAGTTGTGAAGTTCAGTAAAAGGCATACGGCAACCATTTTGTACTGAGGAGAATGCCTGGAGGGACATTTCTGAGTAAACTTCCTACCTGAACGTGTTCAGACTAGAAAACTCCGGCAGCTCTTGCCCAATCTGAAATGCTATGCGTTCCTTTGCTCTTTGGGATTTCTATCTGTGAAATAGAAAGAGGCAATTACTGCGCAAACCTTCCAGGAATATTGCAAGGGTAGAAATTGGTAAGAAATTCAGGTACACGGTTGTGTAACGGTACTAGAAATAGGACAAACTTTGTCTTTGCGGATGTTACTTCATATACAAATCATTCATATCGTATTAGGTGTATATGTGATGGTAGGTGAAAGCGTTGTCAAATTGGAGCAGTTTGATTGTAGCTACTAAACTTAATGCTTTACATTGTTCATCTTAGGTAGGTTTCTTGCTGCGGCGTG
This sequence comes from Aythya marila, assembly GCF_965140915.1. NCBI lineage: Eukaryota > Metazoa > Chordata > Aves > Anseriformes > Anatidae > Aythya > Aythya marila. The sequence goes on from NC_139080.1 coordinate 88,722,853, forward strand.
GGAAACAGCGGCTTTTTTTCCTGGTTTGACCATTAGGTCACTTTTTCTTGAAACTAGCCAGATAAATCTATCTTGAGCGCAATTTTTTCTTTCTTCTAGGAAGATTGGCACTTCCTTTGTTGAAACGTCTCAGTCTGTCTACATCAAAGCTGAACAGCTTGGCTGTTGGGCTCTGTCAGATTGCAGCATCTTCACAGGACAGCGTCGGCAGCATAGTTCGGAGAGCACGCATAGCAAAAGATCTAGAGTTGGAGCAGGTGACAGTGCCTGTTGGGGTCTTTCTTGCGATTTTTTTGAGTCCCGTCCAGACTGACTGTCTTCCACAGGTATGTGAGGAGGGCAGAGAGATCTTTGATAACAAAAGTGTATTTCTACTGGTGAGTTATTGGAAGGCTGCAAGAAGTCTTGCCTCAAAAGACTTCTGCTTGTATTCTTCTGAAATGAATTCTGCTGTCATCCCATTTTTTTTTTTTTCCTACAGAAAACTACAGTCTTCTTGGGACTTGCTTCTGCAATGCTGAGAGTTATTCCGCGTTGGTTTTTGATACCCAACGTAGAGAAGGAGTTAGCTTACATTCAGGTGGTGCAATTTCTGCCCGTGTCTTATCACATAGCTTCCCTGCTTAACTTGCAACTTACAAGGCTCCTACCAATGAGCACTTTTCTGTCCATGCTGACTACAGCTGAATTGCAGGCTACGATTAAACATCAAATGTTTAATATAGGTCGTTAATAACAAACTGCAACTGTTAAGAATATATGCTGACAAGATCAGCACGAAGTAGAAGTTCTAGGCTCTGAGTGGTCTGTCCCATACTGATACTGCATGTTTGCACTGAGGCAGAATGATATCTTTCCACAAGCGTGTAAAAGCTAAGTCTAGGCTCTTACTGCCGGTATCTTTAGCAAGACTGATTGAGCGTTTCTCTAACATATGAGCAAGTATTTGAGGAGCAAGGGATGGGTATGGGCACTTAAAAAGAGACTGCCGAAGGGCAGCTTCACAACTGAATTTTGTGAGTGTTTGTCCTCGTTCCATACTGAAGGGGAGTCTGCTCTAGGCAAAGTTCATGTGAAAGGAAAAGGCAGTAGTCTCCCTTTCTGCCATTATTGCTTCCTTGCTGCTCGCTCTGTTCTTCATAGAAAACCAGTATGTTTCCTTGCCAAATTCTAGTCTGCCTTCCTAGACTCCAGCCTTTGCCTCCTGGGTGTCTTGCCTTGCCTAGCCAAACTCTCCCATTCTCCTCTTCTTTATCTCATTTGTTTTATCAGGCTGATTCTTACTGGCTTCCCACCCTCAACCCCCCCCTCCCCCCCCCACCTTTCTTTTTTTTTTTTTTTCTTTTTTTACAGACTTAGGATGTCTTGTCTTGTTACTTTTCTTCCTGCCAGCCCCCATCCTCAAGTTCTCCGATGTAACTTCAGAGGATCATCCTTGATACCTCTGCATCTGAATAATATGGTTTCTCTCCCATGCTGTAGCTGATAGTAGGATGGACTCTGAGTGCAGAGGAGAGGTTGCTTCCTCCATAGTTTACTATTGCATCTCATACTGGTTTGGGTAAGCAATTACCGAGGAAATTTGACTTCTCCATGGAGTAGTGTGTGCCTGATAGCTAGCTGGAGATAGCATACACGGAATTGAGTCAGTGCTCAGAGTTCAGTCTTGAGTTGCAGTAAAGGTGAAACAATTGCAGACTAACAGTTTACCTTCTAGTGAGCTGCGAAGCGAGTGCGGAGTTCCGATCCGCGGTTCCGTATTCTCCGTGAGGGGAGCGGCCGGAGACGAACGAAGTGCGTGACAGACCAAAAAGAAGTGCTGTTTTCACCAAGTTTTGATTGGTGGTGCCCAATATGTGGGCCTGGCAGTGTATCTTGTGATCCTATTTTTGCTCTTACATGCTTTGAGTGTGACAAGAAAAAAAGGCGGGAGCGTTATCTAAGTAACTAACAGTTTAGAAGTGTTGGTGTATTTGCTGTGGCGTTTGGTCAGTTTGCCAAGTACTGGAGAGGTGGAGGGGGCTGACTGATTATCAAAGCGGTAGAACGGAGAGAGTCCTTTCTGTGGTGGTTTGGGCTTGAGCCCTGGCAATTTGGTAAGAAGGGGGAGAGTGAATTTATTTAGGTGTCAATGCCTTTTTAAATGGTATTTATTGACGGATACACAGGAGTGATTCCTTGTTTTGTATGGGCTTATTAACAAAGTGCATGAGAAAACTTGGCATTTGGCTCGAAATTCGGTCCTGTTGAAATGTAAATTTTGTGGAAAAGGTGGTAATGTTTGTCTAGAAGATGAAAGGCTGAGTGCTTCAGCTCTTTTCCTGAAGTTCCATGGATTTATGATTGGAACATGGAACGGGGCTCCTTAATAACCTGAAATAGTAAAGTTTGTATGCGGGAAGAGGCATTTAATCCCGGAGAACTGGGACATTTGGGAAGAAGATTAGGAAAAGATAGTAAAAACCCACAGTAAAAAGGTTTGCGTGGAAATTGAAACAAAGGACAGTAACTAATAAGGAATAGTAATAAATAAATAAAAGGGAATGGAAAATCAAAGGAATGAGTAATATCCAAAACAAAGATGTTTTAAAGAAAGCCTCCTTGGGTGCACGCTGGCACATTCAAAGGATATTGTTAGAACTGGGAGCGCAGAAAGGAAGAGGACTTTCACTAAGTATTGCAATCAGTGGTGGCCACTATATAAGCTAAATGGCCACTTTATGGATCAGTCGACTATAACACTATCTGGCAATTCATGTTTTTGAGGAGAGAAGGAAAATAGGATGAAGTGTAGTATACTGATACGTTGTTTCAGCATCTTGGAGAGAAAAGGAGTGGAATTAATTGGCTCTTGACTGAGCCTTTGGTGTTGGTGTGAGAAAAGTACAGGCTGGAGAAAGATAAAGGAAGCGTTAAAAGAGTTGTCCCCGGTGTTAAAGGTGTGGCATGTAGTATTTAACAGAGCCCTTTGAAGTTGAATGAGCAGGGAAGGAGGATGTAGGAATGTTAATAGTTCTGCCTCAGCAGGAAGCTGTGTGTTTTTTTTTTTTTTTTTTTAATAGCAAAACAAATTACGCAACGTTGCTTAACTTGTCAGAAGATAAATAAGAAAGTGTTTTGACAAGCAGCCACGGGAGGGAGAAAAACAGCTTACAGGCCTTTTGAGAAAGTACAAGTTGATTTCACTGAATTGCCCAAGGTAGGGAGGATAAAATATCTATGGGAAATAGCAGATCATTTAACACAATGGGTAGAAGCTTATCCCGTAGCTCGAGCTATGGCACAAATGGTGGTAAAAGCTCTATTAGAACACCTGATACCTAAATATGGGATAATCCAGTACATTGATTTTGATCAGGGCACACACTTTGCTTCTAAAATAATAAAATTATTATGTCAATCATTAGGTATTCAGTGGGAATACCATACTCCGTGGCACCCACAAAGCTCAGGGAAAGTAGAAAGATTGAATCAAACACTAAAACAACACTTGGCTAAATTAATGATCGAGACACAAATGCCCTGGATGAAATGCTTACCATTGGCACTTTTAAACATAAGAACTAAACCACACAGTGAGAGCGGATTATCGCCATATGAAATGTTATATGGTATGCCTTATTCTCAAGGGATGCCTCTAGGAAAAATGTAGTTGAGGAGCGTAGCATCCAGAAATACGTAATTACCATTGGAAGGAGGTTACAAGAGCTAAGAGAAATTGGAATGATGGCTCAAACACCACCTTTAGGATTTGCTGTTCATAAGATACAACCAGGAGACAAGGTCTTAATAAAAACCTGGAGGGAAGAATCATTGAGCCCCCGATGGGAGGGACTGTAAGTAGTAAGTTTTACTTACTACTGAAACAGCTGTGAGAACAGCGGAAAGGGGTTGGATCCACAGATCCAGAATAAAAGGACCAGTAACTACCGAAACCTGGAGGGTTGAGTCCACTCCTGGGGAACTGAAACTAAAGCTAAAGAAGAACTCATATTCTGGCAATGAGGCTCTGCATGAATTAAGGACGCCAAATAAAGGGGACAAGCCTAAAGGGAGGAAAGGGAGAAGGCAAGACCGGGGCAGGACCCTCCACTGCAGTGTGTATGGTCTACCGAGGGAGGCGATGGGTATTGACTGCCGAGTGAGAGGGCCTCGACCGGACTTCTCCCACACTAAGGTGAGGTTGTCCCGAGAAAATAACGTAAGAACTTTTCTTTTTAAACCCATATAAAATTGTGATTCGTTTTCCAGGAGCTGGATCACCCCGGCAGGCTGAACGGTATCACAAGCCCAAATTGACCCTGAAAGTGGGCCCAACCCCTTGATTGAAGGCGTCTTGCCTATTATGATCCAGCTACATGGGCAGAAGACGGATCCTGGGGCTATAGGACCCCAATATATATGCTTAATAGAATAACTAGGTTACAAGCTGTAATGGAAATAGTTGTAAATAAAACCGGAGGTGCACTTGGCTTAATTGCAAAGCAAAATACCAAGATGAGGACTACTTATCTACTTATGTATCAAAATCGCTTAGCTTTGGATTATTTACTAGCACAAGAAGAAGTCTGTGGAAAATCTAACCTTAGTAATTGCTGTTTAGAGATTAATGATGAAGGTGTTTCTTCCTAGTAGCTGGTAGAATGCTACGTTTTGGTTTAGGATGAGAAGAGCGCTGATAACATGCTGATGTTTTAATTGTTGCAGAGCCGTGCTTACACCAAGCCAAGGACGTTTCAGCTTCTCACTGTCCTGCCAGCGAGCAGGCTGGGGGTGCAGCAAGAGCTGGGAGGAGGGCTGGACTGCTCGGGGTTAGGCTGGGCATCAGACAGCTGGGCATCAGCGGTGGTGAGCAATTGCATTGTGCATCACTTGTTTCATACACATGAGTAGTAGTAGAACTATCATCATTATTGTCATTGTCATTATTATTATTTATGATTATTTATTATTGTTATTTTCTTGTCTTTATCTCACCTCACAGGCTTCACTTTCCCATTTCTCTCTCCCATCCCAGAGAGGGAGGGAGTGAGGTGAGTGAATGGCCGTGTGGTGTTTAGCTGCCAGCTGGGTTAAACCACAACAGAAAGAAAAGCTGTAAATGAACTTGTAAAAGAAATGAAGAAGATTGCACACGTCCCAGTTCAAACTTGGAATGGAATCGATCTAAGAAGATTATGGGAGGGGGCTTTACGGGCAGTGATTGTTTTGCTAAAATGAGGATGGTTGTATTGGGGATATGTGGAGAATTGTTAATAATCCCATGTTTAATACCTTCTATTACCAGGCTGATACACTCCAGTTATACAAGGAATGCAAATATCTGCAGTACCTGTTGTGGGAATAGGAATGTTGTTTTTGCAGAGTTACGTTGTTTAGAGGGCAGGAATGTGGTACTGAGATATGCTTACAGTGATAAGAAAACTTAGCAGGCGACCTTGTAAAATGCAGACAACCAGACTTCTTAGGACAATTAGGTGAAAATCACGGTGTCAAGTCAGACAAGTGAAGAAACATTACCTCTCCAAGCAGTAAAAATGTCAAAAGAAATCTGAAATTTAACAGGCCGGCAAGTGAAGGCCATGCATTGTTTGTGAAGCATCGGATAGATGGCGAACCTGGATTACCCAGTCAGTGGGGAAACAGGGGAGGGTCCTGTCATCAAAAAGTATATAAACTGTGTTTTGGAACTAGTAGGTGCGCTCTCCTGCTTGTGGGGCGCCCGCCATTGCAATCGCGAACAAATTACTTCTTCGCTGAGATCCTCGCCTGAGCCTAATTACTGGCTACGGAGTTTCTCACACTGTTGACCCAGAACCAGGGAGAAGAGAAAACCCATTGCCTGACGATAATAAAAAGAAAAGAATATCCAAAATTGATACCAATTTGGCAAGTATTGACTCGATTGGAAAGGAAAACACGGATCAATACCATGAAAAAAGAGATGGGGGACTGTGAAATATGTTCATCTGATTCGTGTCAATATGGAACAATGCTAGGGCCTCATAATGAAATGTGACCTTCTGTCTTACATCCCCTTGTATAAATAACCACAAGTCCAAGAGAAACAGAGTGGTTAGTGTATATAGTTCTTGTATCTTGCAAAAGAATGGTCTAGCAGTTTGTGTTGATAGAGGGTTTGAAGGGTAAACCTTGAGACTCGGGTCTGGGAGATAAGAGAATAGGGGGGAGTTTTTTGAGATAACTGCTGACTATTGCATGAGACACGACTTTCTGGCATCTGGCCCAGAGACTACTAAATAAGGGGAGGGTGGGGGGAAGCTGAAGAACGACCGAAGGACAAAACTTGTGAGGAAGACTACGAGCCTTCAGTATGAGCGACCCTCAGAGGGACCACTGGAGACTGATACGCATGCATCCGTGGGATGGTTCGGGTTCCGGGAAACTAATTATAATACCCCTGCCTTTTCCAAAAGTGGTGATGAATATGTATTAGCCTAGGAGCATAAAAACCAGCCGCCTGATTTAACTGGTGTGCGTCTTCGTGGAGCAGAGACTCCCAGCGCACCCAGTGCTGTTTGCTTACCTCTGTTCCTTTAATAAATTGTAAACTTTGATTGTAACCCTATGCGGGACTCAGTCATTTATAACAATATACAATAGCATGTTTGTCTCTAATACTTACAAGGCGAAGTTCTGAGATCATATTTCACAGACTGCTTCTTACAGATTTCAAGAAATCCAATTGTTCTGAAGTATAGCCGTGCTCTATTACTATCTAAAGGGAACAAACTGTTTTCAAACCCATTACAGATTGGATTTTTTAAATTTATTTAAATAAGCTTGTCTCTGCAGCTTTCCTTTGTGATGCTGATCTTTGGAGAGTCAGATTCTTAACCAGATACAATCAAATTGCATTTTAATGTCTAGTTTTGTATGTTAAAGACACACAGTATCTGGGTACAGCAAGGTTCCACTAATTGACAAGGATCTTTCTGAAGTATTCCTTATTTTTTCAGTATTCTTTTCAAATTGTGGACAGCAGGATGAGGTAGAATATCAAACACGGTGACTGTTTTTTACCCAGAGGACACTAGTAGGGAAAAGGAGTTGGTCTGAGTTGACCTTGACATGCTTAAGGGGTTGGCACATGAGAACCTCGTGAAGTTCAAGAAGGCTAAGTGCAAGGTTCACCACCGTCATCAAGGCACTCCCAAGAATGAATGCAGGCTGGTTGATGAGTGGATTGGGAGCAGCCCTGCAGAGAAGGACTTGGGAGTGTTGATGGATGAAAAGCTCTACATGAGCCAGCGATGTGCAGTTGCAAACCAGAAAGCCAGCCGTATTGTGAGCCACATCAAAAGTATGACCAGAAGGTCCAGGGAGGTGATTCTCGTTCTCTACTCCACTCCTGTGAGGCCCCACCTGCAGTGCTGCATTCAGCTCTGGGGACTCCAACATAAGAAATAAATGTGTTAGAGCAGGTCCAGAGCAGGGCCACGAAGTTGACGAGGGCTGGAGGACCTCTCCTATGAAGACAGGCTGAGAGAACTGGGGTTGCTTAGCCTAGAGAAGAGAGGGCTCTGAGGAGACCTTATAGTGGCCCTCTAGTACCTGAAGCAGGCTTCGGGTAAGCTGGGGAGGGACTTTTTGTCAGGGAGTGTAATGACAGGACAAGGAGTAATGGCTTTAAACTAAAAGGGTAGATGTAGATTAGAATAAAGGAAGAAATTCTTTACTATGGGTGGTGAGGCACTGGAACAGGCTGCTTGGGGAAGTTGTGAATGCCCCATCCCTGGAAGTATTTAAGGCCAAGTTGGATGGGGCTTTGAGCAATCTGGTCTAGTGGGAGGTGTCATAGAATCATAGAATGATTTGTGCTGGAAGGGAACTTGAAGGTCATCTACTCCCCCCTGCTATAGGCAAGGACACCTTCTGGTTATAAACGTAAAATCAGCGTGATTAAACAAAAGGCTTCTGTATAAGAGAGCACAAGTAAAATGTTCGTCGTAGGAAGAGCTCATTAGCTACTTCCAGCCAGAATGATTAGGGATAAGAGTTCTTGCATCTGAAATAGTTTTATACAGCTAGCGAATTTGTGCCAGAGCCTATGTTCAGGGTTTCCTTTGACTTACTGCAGTCTCCCTTTGCCAGTAGTACCCTGAAGCTCAAGTTTGTTTCTGAAACGTTAAGATACTTCATTACTGGAGTTACACGTTCTGACTCGGAAAAAATTCTTGGTGCTGTATATTAATATTGAGTAAGTCAGCAGAATGCAAAATCCTGTTCTTACTCTATTTTGCAGATGTTATTCTCCCAGAGGAGTCAGATCACTTTGTTGTTGTTGTTGTTGTTGTTGTTGTTTTAATTCCCTTCTGACAGGTGTCTTCTTTGGCCATAGCTAGCGGAAATGGCTTGCTAATAAAAGGAGGGAAAGAGGCAGCATACAGCAATCAAATCCTTCATCATCTGACTCAAGAAGCACTCTCCATTCATGGAGTCAAAGATGCAGTGCAAGTAGTAAGTGTCTAGAATTAAAGCAACAACTTTTGTGCTGTAGCATGTAGAAGAAGCACAGGCAGAGCTTGAGAATTCAGGCCATTGACTGTTTGTGTCACAACTTTCACGTGTGAATACAAGCAAGGAAGTGGAAGATGTCTGCCATTTGGAGAAGCTGGTAGATCTAATCATTCCACATGGTTCATCCCAGCTAGTCAGGACTATCCAGAAAGCTGCTAAGGGAATTCCAGTGATGGGACACGGTGAATGGATCTGTCATGTGTATGTGGACACAGATGCCAGCGTGGAGAAGGCCACATGAATAAGTAAGCTGTGAGAGGGTGACTTGGATACCATGAGTGTAACTGAACTACACATTTGGAATATGTGGTATGGTTATAATATTATTATTATTATTATATTATTATATTAATATATTATTATTATATTATAGTAATATATATATTAATATATTATTATAATAATTTATTATTATATATTATTAATATATTAATTATATTAATATAAAATATTATTATTATATTATTATTATAATTATTATATATTATTATAATAATATATATATTAATATATTATTATAACCATACGTAATAATAATTCACATGCTCTTCAAATTCTTTGTCATAAATGTTACGTAACCATTTGTTTACTCTTAAACCTCAGTCAGAGACTCAAAGTGTGAATATACTGCTGCCTGTGATGCTCGGGAAACACTCCTAATTCACTGAGACCTGCTGAGAACCCCGTTGTTTGATCAGATCATAGACACGTTGAGAGTAGAACAGGTTAGTCATTTATACTTGTGTTGGCTTTTGTTTTGTTTTATTTACTTGTTGTTCATTTTAGGAGCCCTTGGTCTTGCTGACATAGCCCTATGTAGTTTTATGATAACATAACACTTACGTTACCCACATGTCTCTTTGTACACCTTTGTACTCTTTTCGGAGAGCTTTCTTGGCTTCTCCATGCAACCCCAAGCTTTTGCATAGAAATGATCTGCGAGCAGCTTCTTTGGGGTGGCTGCATGCCATTGCTGGGATACAACTACTTCCTTTTACATAGAAAAAAATCATTCTCTGCCTTGGAAGAGCATTTCCCCAACCCTTTCTCTACTACTCTTAATTCTGACTTCCTGGCTGGCAACCTCCCGGACCCAAATACTATTCTGATTAAATCTATTAACTTACCTTCTTACGTCAGTCGTTTCCCATTTTATGTTTCTCCTCCTCTAATCTGCTTCATCCACATATTTTGAACATTTTGTCTCGCTTGCCTTTATTCCCACCCATTTTCCCGCCCATTATTTCCCCCTCCCACTGTTCCACAGGAACAAAGGCCACTGTCCTACATAATTGCTTTGACATGCGTAATGTTTTGTAGCAGAGATGCATCACGAGAGAAATATTTGTGAAGTACTTAAATTACACTTAAAACATGGATTTTTCACATAGCATTTCCATTTGGCAAATAGTGTATACAAGCAGTGATTGATGCAGGAAAACATGGAAAATAGGTCATGTTCCGATAATGTTAAAGTCATATTAAGAGAAGCTTGCCAGATAGCTAGTCAGGAGCAAGTCCTCACTCGCTTGTGTTTTCTTTTTGTCTTTGTTTTTTTTTTTTTTTTTTAATGTCTGGTTTGGTTGTGTTTTGTTTTGTGTTTTTTTTTTTTTTTTTCATAGAATACCCTGAGTTGCAAAGGACCCATGAGGACTACCAAGTTCAACCCCTAGCTCCACACAGGACCACCCAGAAATCAGACCATGCATCTTGGAGCGTTGCCCAAACACTTCTTGAATTCCAGCAGGCTCAGTGCTGTGACCACTGTCCTGGGAGCCTGTTCCAGTGCCCTGCCACCTCTTGGTGCAGAACCTTTCCCTAACATCCAGCCTGACCCTCCCCTGTCACAGCTCTATGCCATTCCCTTGGGTCCTGTCGCTGTCACCTGAGAGAAGAGATCAGCACCTGCTCCTCCACTCCTCCCACTCATTGTTAAGGTGTCTTAGCTGCTACGATTAAATTCAGAGATTGACGATGCATTAGATCTTCTTCATCAGGATCGTAAAATAACTGAAAGTCCTTGCCTTGTTTTGGGCCCAGTAACTCTTTTGTGTCTGAAACATACACTTTGGAGAGGGCTGGTGTCAGTTTACAAAAGAAAAGGATAAAAACAGGTAAGGTCTTTTGTAGGGGAGACTTGCAAACCTGGAAATATCTGCCTTCCTCGAAACTCCCCTCCCCTCATTTTATATTGCTGACTTTGACATTATATGGCATAGGCTATCCCTTTGGTTAAGTTTGAATCGGTTGTGGTTATGTGCTCTCCTAACTTTTAGCAGACCCTCGACCTTCTCACTGTGGGGGGAGAAGAGAAAGCCTTGGAACTGTGTGAGCACTGTTTAGCAACAGCCAAAACAGTGGTTTGTTTAAGGCAAAAATCCAAAATGTAGCAGTATAGGGACTGCTATGAAAAAAATTAACTCTATCCTAGCTATACCCAGAACAACAAGCTGCACTTTTTGCCTGTTACGCATTGGTACAATCTACAGCACAAAATACTTCTGGTATTGCAGGTGAAGATTCATGCTGGCCCAAAGTTTGCCTCTTACTTGACGTTCAACCCCTCAGAAGTGAAACCTCTCCACGACGAATATGGGGATCTGGAGAGCTGCATTGAGGTTGTGGACAGTGTACAAGAGGGTGTCGAACATATCCACAAGTATGGAAGTTCTCACCTGGATGTTACCGTCACGGAGAATGGTTTGTGACCAATCTGTTCCCTTAAGCTTCTGCTTTGGTTTCACTGTGGGATCTTGTTATTAGCATAACTACTTACATTGCAGTAGTTTCTCTTATCTTGGTTCTGTAGTGAGCATAATCAGCTGGAACCCTATGAGCTAAATCTATCTGTAGTTGTGTTTAATTCAAGGAAAACATGTTGTGTGCCCTTATTCCAGGAGGTGAAGGCATGTGTTTGAGCAACTGGCCAACGACAAGTCAACGCATGCTCTTGTCAGGCAGATTGCTTTGTGTTCCTGTATTGTACAGACTTACCACATCAGACAGTTTTGCAGAAACATCTCCTGAATCCTGGAGACGTCTTTAGGCCTCCGAAGGAGGAAGAGGTGAGCTTCTATAGAGGGAATATGGGCTGTAAGAAAGATCAGACTATATACGTTTTGTCTTCCCAGGTTGCTTTTAAGCCTTGCAAACAAGGACCACAAGTGTTTTTCTCCATCTCTCCCAGTCCTCTATTTCCCAGTTCCGCATCTGTAGCGTAAAAGCTGCATGTATCTCAGTTCCCAGTTTCTTGCTCCTTTGATGCCGCGAACTTCTGTTCCTATGCGCCACTCTGTGCTTCTTCCACTCCTCTGCATGAGGTTTGAACACTCTGCCACTTCAAAACGTAGCTAGAACTGCTCCCAGCCAAAGGATGACTCTCCATACAAGGCTAAAACTTCTGAGAGTCAGCTACAGTAAGGTCATTTTGATTTGTGGCTCATCAGTGTGAGATTCAAGCAGGCATCTGTTTCTGTACCTTCTGCAGAAATTAAACGAGTAGCACCGAAAGGCATGCATTTGATACTGTAAGCCACTACCTGGTGCACTAGTGATTTACTTGGGTGTGTACTGGAGATAGAGTTCATCTTTAGCATTCGTCCCATTGCTCTGGGCAACTGACTTGCAGCTTACAGCCTTACAGAGAAAGGCATCCTCCAGAGTACTAAGGCTCGTACAACTCTGCTTGAGGTTGCTCCAGTCTCGCATGTTCTGTGTTGAACTGGGTTAGTTAGCTGACTTCATGTGGTGTTTCGGCATTCTCTTTCCCAAATACTATTTTCAGTATAAACTTAATATAGGACTTTCTATTAATTTCCATTAATTCCATTATGATAGGACTTTCCATGTTCTTTATAGAACAGTTCCATGTATCCGTTGAGCTAATGTAGAGCTGAACATGTAGTTTAACTGTCTGACTGCAAAATGTAGCTCGGGGCTGCTGTCACTTCTTCCCAGTCATACAACTATCCCTGTTTGCGAGGTCTAGGCTGTAGTAAGAATTAGACGTCTTTTCACTTCTTGTCTTTGCAAGCTTCTTGTAATATTTATAGTTGTGTCTATGTGATAAACATATTACGAAGAAGGTGTGTATGAACATGCTTTAATCCAGGCTGTTAAATACTGTCTGATAATGTTGCAGGTGAAAGTTCTGTTCTTGTATCTCTTCACGGTATGAGGCTGTGCCTATTGGACTGCATGATCACTCTGTACTGTATCCTATTTTCTTCTCTGCCTCTTTTTCAGAGAAAACAGTGGAGTTCTTCCTCCAGCATGTGGACAGTGCTTGGAATGCCAGTAACCGATTCTCTGATGGATAGAGATTTGTACTCTGTATGTGCCTGTGGTGTGCAGGCAGCTAAGCACCACAAAGCCGTTTGCTCCCTCAGCAGTGTGGGAGGAAGGAAAGACTGGAACAAAACTGAGTATCAGTTACCTAAGTAAACAGGTGCACATACTAGGAAGTGCAGAAGACAAGGGAAACATTAATTCCTGAGGTAGAAACTACTAGAAATCGCTGTAGCAGGCTTGAACATGCAGTGCTCTGTGTGTTAAAAAATTGTGTTTAGGGTTTTATAAGATCACGCAATAGTCTGTTTAAGAAGAGGAAAAAGAAAAACAAAAAAGGATATAAGAATGGAATCCTGACTAACTTAGTTCTTATTGTTCAAAGGGTAAACCCTCAAACAAATGTACGATGTATGTAAGACACACGTAGCTTTCTGGCTTCTTTCTCTCTAAAAGTGAAGCTGAAACTGACAGAAGTATAAACATTCCAATTTAGAATAAAGCTCCTCTGATCAGAACAGGTAAAAATAACTTCTGACACTTGGGGAGGAGTGAAGGAAGGGAGGTGAATGACTGCTTCTACATAAAGATGCAGGGCTATATAGTACAAAGTTGAATATCTTCTGAGGATCAACTACCTTTACCTTGTGTGTTTTCTACAGGTGATGAAGTTGGAATTAGTACTTCTCGTATCCATGCACGCGAACCAGTGGGAATTGAAGGACTCTGAACTACAAAGTGGTTACTGACAGGGGACAATCATGTTGTTTCTGACTTCTCAGAGCACGGGAGCATGAAGTAGCCCCATGAGAGCCTACCTCTCCCTCAGAGAAATACCGAGTACATTGAGAAAACTCATCAATAAAATGTTTATTGAAGACGTTCAGGCTTCAGGGTACTCTTTGGGGAAAGAGATTTGCTTTTCAGCTCTGAGATCATTGTTCTTGGTCATTGTGCAGTACAATGAATATGAAGTGATCCCATCCGTGACACGCATTATTTGTTGCTGTCTCTTACTGTTTCCTTAGATAGTATCTGCAAACTGACCTTGCTTTTGCCAGAGAGGTTTCTTTAAAACATACAGATACCGTAAGGAAAAGTTGAAATATCTGCTGCGTTCTGTTCATGCCCTTGGTCCCCTCCAGCAAAGATGCCTGGTGGTAGAGTGTAAATTTTTTTCCCTGTCTTTAATCTGAACACCTGTCTTGGTGAACAAACTCGGTAGCTTTCCTTTAGTCACGTGACCACAGCAGCTCTTGAAAGCTCTAAAGCTTTAAGACACTTACTGTCTTTGTCTGATCACTCTGTGATTCCTATGCGTTTGGAACGTATATTTCATTAATGTTTTGACCAAGCAACCTTTTTTATCTAATTTCTTTGTATTTTTGACAACTGTAGATAAATAGCGCAACTGTATACGGTGTGAATTTTGTTACCTCTGTCCACCAGACATTTATTTCTCATGGGTTTTCTGTGAAATGTAATCCCTCCAAACCCGTCATCCAGATGCAATACTACCTTGAAGTTTAAAAGAAGCTCTGAATAAATGCTGCCTTTTGCGTACTGGAACAAAGGAACTCACGTGTGCATGCTGCAGCCAGGGCTCAGGGAAGCCCTCCATAGGTCAGGGTGGTTGGAGTGTCAAGGTGCATGGGGAGGGAGTGGAATGGTGCCACACTGCAAATGCTGGCAGGGCAGGGAGTGGGATGGGTGCAGCCTGCACAGGGACATTCTCTCCTGTGCATCCGTTTCTTGCTGCTAACTTGCCTCTGCATGCTTTGTTGACTGCTGGCGTGTGCGTGGTACTCAGGAGCCAACATAGTGGCACACAGGACCTATCCGGGCATCTGGGTGTCTGCTGGGTAGCCATGTTACCGCACTCACCCATTTAGGACCATTGCACTCTACTCTGCAACCCTGAGAAAGCCATTATGCCCCACGCTCCTCTTGTGCTTCTATGCTCTCCTGAGACTTTGTGACAACTGCTTGCACTGCAACCACAACTGGTACTGCCCATCAATGATAAAAGCACTGATACTGCAGCACCCAGTACTGCACGCCTGCAGTAGCGTTCCCTGCAATTCCTCTGTCCAGCTACCGCTGTTACTCCTTCCTCTGTCCCACTCGTCTCTTGATCTTTTTTGATTCCTCTGCCCTTCTCAGTGTCTGTCTTCCTCTATCCTTTCCCCTGGTCTCATAACATCTAATCTAACTCCCCTCTTTCTCTTTTAGTTTGGAAACTTCCTTGCCCTGTCATTATCTGTCTGAGCAAAAAGTTGCTCTCCAACTTTTTTTATAAGCCACCTTTAGGCACTGAAAGGCGGCAATTAGCTCTCCCTGGAGCTTTTTCTTCTCCGTGATGAACAACTCCAGCTCTCTTGGCCTGTGTTCAGAGGGGAGAATCCCCATCATTTGTTCTAACTTTCGTTGGGTTAACCATTTCCATTAATGAGGGAACGGTTAAGGCAATTACTCCACAACTACCCAAAGCAGCGATAGTGAGAAGCCCACTTCCAGCATCCATTTCCCATGCAGGGACAGATGGACACCGCTTGATGTCTTGCCCCCCAGGAGAAGGGGAGTCGCCGCCTGTCCGTGTTGTTTTTTTTTTTTTTTTTTTTTTTTCTTTTTTCTGCGAGTGATATTATTACATTGTTTATTTACATGTTTTTGTTTTTGGTGTGTAATCTGTTATGCTCCTAGATTTTTCTTCCTGTGTAAAAGAAAGGTTGAGCTACTTCCAGCTGAAAAAGCTGGGAGTTTGGTTACTTGCTTGATCATATTGTTCTTTCAATATTCAAAGCTGAAGCAAAAGCATGGGGATTGCTGCTTGTAGAGAAACACCAGTTCTCTCACTAGAGTACAACGCTTTCTCAAAAACATGACAGGCCATTAGCTCAGGGTAGCGATCATGCAGCTTATCGGTCACAGTGCGCACAAGAGCATCAGGTCCCCCTCTCGTCACAGAGCCTGTCCGTGGTGTCTCCACTCCACTCTGTGCCCCATCCCGTTCCTTAGAGTCAGCACACGGATATCTCCTACTGCGACAGCATGTAATGTTGGAGGCGTTGGAAGTCCTGATCCATCCATTCGGAGCAGGAGACTGTGTTTTGATGCAAATGTGGAAAGAATCGAAGCTGCAACGTGAGTGGGAAGGACTGTTCCAAGTGCTCCCGACTCCTGAGATGGCAAGAAGAACGGCTGAGAAAAGTGCCTGTTCTCGTCCTGGTCTCCATTCTGCCAACCTGCTCCTTTTCATTCCTTCTTTCTGCTTCTTTATTGATGACATAACTTCGTCACATCGTGTTGCCTTCCTTTTTGTTTTTTTTTTTTTTATCTTGAGGGCAGGCTCCCCTCCTATACCCTTCTCTCCACAGCAGTTCTTTTCAAAACAACTTTTCATTGGTCAAACAACTTTGCAAATAACAGTAACAGTAAACACCCAGAAACTTCCATGCCTCAATGGCTGGAGAACAAGAAACCCGAGACTGCATGCAGTCTCCTGAATCACCCTTCTCTGTTCCCTCTAAACTCTTTTACATTCCTGATGGCCTCATCGAGAAGAGTCTAGTGTTAGGGTGGTGTTAGTGTCTAGTGTGGGGCTTTCCAACCCCCATGGCCACCCTCCCAAATCTTCCCCTTCTTTATTAATATCAACCATTTTCTTGACATGAATTACCACTCCATATATAATACTTCCAATTAGGTGGTAAATTCTTCCTTGCCCTCCCATCACCACATAGCCACCAATACCCTATACCTAATTTTCACCCACTTTCCAAAGATCCATCCACTCCAGACTCCTTATCAGGGTTGTATGCTACTTGGATAGTAATATTACAAAATGACCTTAAATTGGCTAGATTATATCCCCCTGCATTTACAGTTTTTGAACAGTCGGGTTCCCGACCAAAACTAAGCCCCAGATCACGCAAGATCTTTTGTTCGCTGCCATCATTGACCGCCATACACCGACTTTTAACAGTAACGTTTCCCGTGCTTGTAAAGCAAATTTCGGTCCCTCAGGGAGGGTATAATTTACCCTTTCCACTCCCCAACATTGAGCGGACCACGTCTGATTAGTCTATATAATGCATTGTTCCAATTTCTGGAGGGTATCCCATATAGCGGGATTTCCATATTGCCCCTCGGAAGTGCAGTACATATCCAACAGTCAGATAAATTTAAAGATCGGGCGACTCTTTCAGGTATGTTTACATTCGAGTTTTCCTTCCATGCTTGAGCTGATACAATAGTTACAAGCAATGTCCAAAGTCCATACGTGTTGCCTTTTCAATTTCAACTTATTGGGTCCCATCGTTTCAAGTGTCCATGGACCTTGCGTTGACTTCTTGATTCCCATGTGGTGAATCCAAGCAGGTTGTTCATTAATTTTTACTGCGGTGTATGATGTAAGCAGCACCTGAAAGGGTCCTTCCCATTGGGGTTCCAAAGTTTTTTTCTGCAAGAGACTTTACATATATAGATGTATAATCTCCAGGTTGTACATTGTGTATAGGTCTATCCAAAATGCTACTCCGGGTTCCAGCTACATATTTTCCAATTTTGTCTAATTGTTTCCCTAATGCCACCATATAGGATGTCATAATTTTGTCTCCTGCTTGTGCGGACATCGCCTTCTGTATTCCATAGGGTTGTCCATACAGGATTTCAAAAGGGCTCAGTCCCTCCTTTGCTCTTGGCCTTGTTCATATGCATAAGAGAGCCAAAGGAAGAGACTGAGGCCAGGCCAGATTCGCTTCCTGTCCCAACTTTACAATCTGTTGTTTGATCAAGTGGTTCGTCTTTTCTACCTGGCCACTTGACTGAGGGCGATATGGGGTATGAAGTTATCAATCTATACCTAGATGGCGGCTGATATGTTGCACTATTCTTGAAATGAAATGAATATCCTGTCAGAGGATATAGTAGCTGGTACCCCAAAACGTGGTATTATTTCCTGTATTAGTATTCTTACCACCTCCCTAGCCTTGGCTGTTCTGGTAGGAAACGCCTCTGGCCAACCTGAAAAGGTGTCAGTTAATACCAACATGTATCGGTACCCCCCTTTTCTTGGCAGTTCCAAAAACTCAATCTGCCATTGTTGTCCAGGCCCATTACCTTTTCCAATTTGGCCTATCCCTAATTTTGGAGTAGTTTTGGGATTAGTCTGGAGCCAAAGGTCACACTGCTGAGTCAGTTGTCTCGCAGTAGTTCCTTGCTACAATTTCTCTGATCCAATGTTTATATAAGGCTTCAGTCCCCCAGTGCCTCTTTCTATGTTCCTCTCTTATCAAGGGCCATATCATATAAGAGGGAATAATCATTTTCCCTTGGGGTAAGAGCCCACCCTTCCTCATTATAGGAACCTGCTAGATCAGTAATTAATTTCTGATCTTCCTTGGTATATTTGGGCTTACCTTCTAGGGAGATTTGCCCACTGGGGATCAGGGCCCCTTCTGTTTTTACCTCCCTTTTGGCTGCATGTTTTGCCTCTCTGTCTGCCAGCTCATTTCCTTTTTCCAATTCTGAGTTTGCTTTTTGGTGTGCTCTGATGTGCACGATTGCCACTTTCTCAGGGAGTTGAAGTGCTTCCAACAACTTCAAGATTACTTTTGCATGCTTGATATTTTTGCCATGCAAATTCAGTAATCCCCTCTCCTTCCAGATCACTCAATACGCATGTACAACCCCAAAGGCATATTTTGAGTCTGTATAGATGTTTTTGATTTTGTCTTGGGCCAATTCCAAGGCTCGGGTCAGATCAATTATTTCCACCTTTTGTGCAGAGGTGTTCGCAGGTAAAGGCCCGGATTCTACTGCCTCTTTACAAGTGGTAGCTGCATAACCATTGTGTCGTTTGCCACTTACGACTTAGCTGCTCCCATAAGTGAACCAGTTTTCTGTGTCTTCCATAGGATTGTCTTTCAGATCTGGATGGCACGAATATACTGCTTTGATGGTTTCCAGACAGTTGTGATGCACTGGGTCCCTTGTGTTCCCACTGAGAAAAGAAGCTGGATTGACAATGTTGGTGACTACAATTTCCACATCATCCTGTTCCACCACTGTAGCCTGATATTTCAAAACTCTTTGTGGGGAGAGCTAATGTCCACCTTTTGCTTCCAGTACTGCAGATACCGTATGGGATGCTAACACGGTTATTTTCTGGCCCAAGGTAAATTTTTGGGCCTCCTGGATGTTTAGTACTATGGCCGCAACCGCTCACAAACATCCAGACCATCCCTTTGCAGTTGTGTCCAATCGTTTGGAGAAATAAGCAACTGCCCTACGGTATGGGCCCAGGTCTTGTGCTAATATTCCCAGGGCAATCCCCTGCTTCTCGTGGGAAAAAAGGTAAAATGGCGTACTCACATCTGGGAGTCCCAAAGTTGGAGCTGACATCAGGGCCTTCTTCAGTAGCTTGAAAGCTTGTATTGCTTCCTTGTTCCATTGAAGGCATTTCTGTTCAGTAGTCGTGAGTGCATACAGGGGTTTAACAAGCAGTCCGTAATTCTAAATCCATAGATGGCACCACCCGCTCATACCCAAAAAGGTCCATAGTTCCTTCACTGTTTGTGGTCTTGGAGTTTGGAATATTGCCTCTTTTCGAGCCTGTCTCAAGGTCCTTTCCCCAGCACTGATTTCATATCCCAAATAGGTTACCTGTTGTTGTACTACTCGGGCCTTTTTCTTAGATACCCTGTACCCTTGGAGTCCGAGAAAGTCTGGCAGATTCACCGCCCAAGTCAGGCAGGTGTCCCTTGTTCTAGTAGCAGTCAGAATATCATCAACATATTGCAGCAATTTCCCTTCTCCTGGTGGGGCCTCCCAGGATTCAAGATCTTTCGCTAACCGATTTCCAACTATTGTGGGGCTATTCTTGAAGCCTTGGAGTAACACCGTCCAGGTGAGTTGGGTCCTACGCCCACTCTTGGGGTTTTCCCATTCAAATGCAAATCTTTTCTGGCTGGCTTCATGGAGAGGGAGGCAAAAGAAGGCATCCTTTAAGTCAAAAACTGTAAACCAGGCTAGTTCTGGTGTTAATACAGTTATTTATTGCCCGTAGATCCTGGACCACCCTATATGACTCATCCAGCTTGTGGACAGGTAATATAGGGGTATTAAAATTGGATTCACATTCCCTCAACAATCCTACTTACACTTTTATTATTGGTCAAATTCCTTCCCTATCTTCCTGCTTTAGAGCGTACTGCTCGATCCTCACTGGCTGCTTTCCCTCCTTGAGTCGAATCTCAACACGTGGGGCATTTTTAGCTCTCCCAGGTTCATCAGTAGCCCATACGCCTGGGTATACCTGGTTTACGACTTCTTCATTAACTTGTCCTTCCATTGGCAGGTTGACTAGGGCTAAACTCATTACCTGTATATATTGTTGATCCTTTACCTCCAGAGTAATCTCCCCTTTTTCAAATTTTATTACTGCTCCTAATTGCTCTAATAAATCTCTACCTAAGAGTGCCCTTGGGGAGTTAGGCATATATAAAAATCTGTGTATGCCCCATTGTTTCCCTAACTTGTACTTCAAAGGTTGACAAAAATAAGCCTTTTCAGGTTGATTGGTTGCACCTTTTACCCTAACATAATCATTCCCTAAAGCCATTAATGCTTGATTTAGAACTGAATATGTTGCCCCCATACCAATAAGAAATTTCACTTCCGTTTCTCCCCTATCTTCATTATAACCAGTGGAGGATCCGTTAGGGTAGATTCCCCAGGTCCCCGTTATTTCTGCCAAAATCAGGGGCTGATTACCCTAGGAAAAGGCTAGTCAGTTTGTTCTCTGAATCCGAGAGATCTGGGTCCGAATTTTTTTTATTTATTTTTTTTTCCATTACATTTTAAAGTTGGTCCAAAAATTCCATGGGGGTTTCTTTTGGACCTTGTTGGAAGCATATTCTCAATTCCCAATTCAAACAGATTCGAGTATTAACTTAACTTCATAATTTTCGGGATGATTAGGGTCTCAGTGGGGTCGGTCAGGGGAATGCAATTGTCAACAGTTCCCTGAGCGGTCCCATTGGCAATCTGAGCTTGCACATGAACTCAGGTTGTTTTAAGAGTTAACTGCTTTTCTGTTTCCATAACAACTCTCTCTGGGACCCATCATGATCCCTTTGCCCCAGAGGGCTAACACCTGTGATTTTGAGATCTCAGCCTGGGGCTGAGACAGAGCTTTTAAAATTCCTACATCCTCTTTCCCTGCTCATTCAACTTTAAACACCTTTAACACCTTCAACAACCCTTTTATCACTTCCTTTATCTTTCTCCAGCCTGTACTTTTCTAATGCCAACACCAAAGGCTCAGTCAAGGGCCAATTAAATCCGCTCCTTTTCTCTCTAAGATGCTGAAACAACATATCTGTATACTACATTTCATCCTATTTTCCTTCTCTCCTCAAAGGACTTTATTGACTGTAATGAAGGACATATTGACCGTAATACGGTGTTATGATTAATAGTTCCATTGTGGGGCCACTCCTCTCCATCCTCTAGTTTATAAAGTGGCCACCACTGATTACAATATTTGATAACAGTTCTTTTACTCTCTGTCCCCCCTCTTCCCATTATATCCCTCCAATGTGTTAGTATACATTCTAGGGGGCTTTTCCGCGGGATTTCTTTGCTTTGACCTTTTCCCATTCTAATCTATAGCAGTTAATATTCCACCATTTTCCTAGGAGCTCGTTACTAGTCAATCCCAATCCCTCCAAAATCCACAATATATAGAGATACACAAGTAAAATCAGACCACTGTAAATTAACTGCCTGTAGACAATTACACTGAGGACATTTAAACCCGACGAGCAGATAATATGCCTGGGCAAATTTCGTTCCCTTAGGCATACACCTCAATGGCAGTTCTTATATTATATTTACATATTCACATATTAACATATGTTTAAAAGAACACTTTAACAAAAATGCCCGGGCCTTTACATATACAACATACAGTTATTATTCCAGTTAGAATTATTCCCCAGCAGCTGCAAACATTATGCCAGTTACCATTAAAGCTCGCCTACCCTCCTCCCGTCTCTTCTATGATCTTCAGGATGTTCCTTGTGGTTCCTAGAACCAGGGTATGGCAGCTTCTACTCAAAACCCCTTTTGGCCGCTCTATCGGCCACCTCCGTTTGGCCACTCTACCGGCCACCTCCCAAGACGCCTTCAGGGTTCGTGTTGCATGCTAGACATCTCTATGCGGCTTATCGACCTCCCCGGCCAATTGGCTTACCTTAATTAAGGTGTACCGTTTGCCCGCAACCACAGGAACTTCCTGTATCCCTGCAGTGAGCGGCTGGGAGAGGAGCTCCTCTGAGAGAGAAAAAGGGGCTCGGGGCGCGCCTAGGAGGTCTGCTCCACAGTCGATCCTGCAGCCGAACAGAGTCCTCCTGCCTGGCTCGCCAAACTCATGCGCAGAAAAGACTCCACAACCATAGGGTTGCGATCCTGGGGTGTCATGGCATACCGCTACTTGTGTTTGGGGAGCTGGTCAGAGCACCCACCTCCATTTCTGTTTATGGTGGCTGAGTTTGTTCAAGTAATCCCTGACTTGATACCTGTCCCCTGCTGGTGGTTCTGCGGAGTCTTGCCTTTAGGCACAAAGACCCAGGACCAGCCCTTCAGAAACCCACACTGGCTACTTCTGATCCCTCCGTTGTCCCGCATGTCAGCTGCAGCGCCTTCCCTGGCCCAGGCTCAGTGCTCATCACAGCAATGGCTGACATCCCAGCAGAAGCCAGCCCGCTCTCTTTGGGCGCTACCTCAATGCATGACTTTGCTCACTTTGGCCCCTCCAGCTCTCTCCCCACTCCCGGTGCAAGGACGGAGTGAGAGAGCAGCTGTGTGGTGCTCAGCTGCCCACTGGGCAGCCAGCATGGGGCACAAAGGATTTGAGATAACAGCATCACTGGCGATCACCTGATTTTCACCTACGTAGAAGCAAGCAGCTCCAACGCAGCCGTGTACCTACTGCTCCATGGGATGCTACTATGCAGTCTAACCCCTCATGGTTCTGAACTACCCCTGCTGATAAGGATGTGACCTCCTGTAGCGCTGAGGTGATAGAATCTGCCGGAACATTAGTAATTTGCTCCACTGTAGCGGACGTTTAGTAAAGCATGTTGTGTTAAAGGATAAGGAAGTTTGGCAGGACCTAAACCCCCTTGCGTTCCAACTTGTCCTCAGATATCAGAGGGGCTGGGGGTGGCTGGGTTTGGATTCTGAGCGATGCCCTGTTTGGAACTATAAATCCAGTTGTATTCAATAGACTAAATTATCGTGATCATGGGTGCACATATCGTGTAATACACTTTCAGTCTAGTAAATGACTGGTGTAGTTTATTGGAGCAACACGAGCACAGGTTCTTTTGGATTGCCGCTGATGAAGACTCTGTCTGCAAAGCACGTGCAAATACCAAGAATATGACTAACACAACCAGCTACATATACGTTAACTTGTGGAACAACTCTATAGAGAATGTTAGGTTTCCCAGGGAAGCACTCGCTGTAACTGAGGGTTCAGACCTCACCCTGTAGGCATCCCTGTAGGGGGGAAGAGAGGTTCAGCACGGCAGCCTTCGGCTGATGCCAGGAGTCAGCGACGTCCTCCCTACTTGTCTGTGGTGGTGTCTTCCCCAACATTTTCCTCTCTTGAGCCCTTTTTTTTACTATGTTCCTGCTTTTAGGTAGTGAGCGACTCAAGTCATATGCGCCTTTGTTGTGACTGGTATACATTTTCCTGGCTTTTGTTTTTGCTCAGGGAAATTCAGAGCGTGTGCTCAGTGAGAGGTAGTTGCACCTTGGAGGCGGGTAGCCTTGGGGATGGAGGTGTATTTTGGCACTGTAGTGAGATTATAATGAGCAAAGTTCATCCAGAGGACATGAGTAGGTTGTCAGTTAGACTCAGGGCTGGCCATGTAATCTCTCAGTTCCGTACCATCAGGCTCACTCTAAAATCGCGCTGTTCCTAGCAAAATGGCCCGACGCCCAGGAAGGACAAGGCAGTGGGTTGCTCTAACACGCTGTGGCCAGGGAAGCAAAAGCTTTCCTTCCTCTTGGTTTCACAGCCTAGCAGAGCAGCTTGGTGCCGTGGAGTTTTCTAACCATTCAGTTTTCACACAAAAAAATGACACGTTCAAGCAGTGAAGAAAGAGGGCTGTTTCTTTGGGGAAAGTCCAGCAGAGAGGTTACTCGGCGGGGCCCGAGGGCTGGAGCTGGGCTCAGCACTGAGCACAGCTGCAGCAGCATAGCCAGCCAGCTCTCGGGACACGGGGCCTCCTCTCCCACACCCTCCGGAGCCGGTAACGTAGTGCTTGCAGGCTGAATGTGGAGGAAGTTCTCAGGACCAGGATGGTTTCAGTCACCAGGGAGGAGACTGAAGGGCTGCTGTAGCCCTCCATGCTTCTCAGGGCTGACATGGAAAGGAACAGAGGGCAGCTCAGAGCCTGTATCACTGGGAAGCACGCCCAGGAACCCCTCCTGCCAAGCCCACCCCACCTCCTCAGCTGGGGCAGGGGTCGCAGCTCACTGCCCAGGGTCTTTTCTCCTCCCAGCCAGTTCGTGCTGATACCCCACTGCCCTCACTCACCCTCGATGATGTTCTCTAGCTTCTCCTTGCGCCCATCCACCAAGTGCTGCCCGGCAAGCCCTAGGTACACACAGCCCGTCACAGATCCCGCTGGCCAGCTCGCCCCAGACACAGTTCCCCCCTCAACATCCCTGCCGGCTTGGCCATGTGTGCCCAAGTGTGACACCACCCAAGGAGGCTGCGAGGCACTCGCTAAGCTTCCCACCAGCAACCACTGCTTGGGCAGGGGGTGGCCGAGGGCAGCAGGGAGCCCCCACAGGCACTCCAGACCCACTCTGAGCTGGCAGTGCTCTGCAGCCACGTGGCTGATTCGGCAGCAGCTGGGGCTGCGGCCAAGCTGCTGTGGGGCACAGAGGGCCCATGGGGTTGTGACTCACCAATGAACCTGATGGCCGCCTCTTGCAGGGGCTCCTGGGGGCTCCACAGGTATGGCAGGCTCTGGCACAGGTAGTCATCCACTCTGCTGCTGTGCCCCACCAGCTGGAAGAGAATAGTACATGTGGATGGGGCTGGTGCAGCCTTGCCCCTTGGCCAGGCCAGCCCTGTACGTGGGACTGGCTTCCCCTGCTGGGATAGCCTGATGCAGTGGCTAGAGGCAAGGGTAGCCACCCTGCACCCTGGGCCAGGGCTGGCAGGCCTTGTCTGGGCCAGGTTTTGGGAGCCCTCGGGCAGTTGTCCTTACCAGGCACTTGCCAATCCTCTGTGGCTGCGCTGTCTCCAGCAGGTTCCTGAGCTGCTTCCACTTCAGGAGCTTGGCAGCACCAAGGAGGGCTTCCCGAGAGGCCTGCAGAGCAGCAGAGAGTGGGAGATGAAACCACTGCGCATTGGACAGGCCCTGGTTGTCCTGCACCTTGGCGAGGCTTGGGGGCTTTTCTGGCCCTTGCTGGGGAGGTGCAGCAGCTGGGGAAGGCATCTGCCAGAGGGTTCAGTACTCAGGCAGAGGTGTGGGGCAACCACCAGCTCCGGCACTTCATGCTGCTGGGGCTGCAGGACAGAAGTCCCCCAGAGCTGCTCATCTGCAGCCAAGGCCAGCAGGCAGGTGAAGCGCTGCAGTCACTGAGGCACCAGGGCAGGAGGCAGCCAGGGACGCCACGCACGGGGACCCCAGCAGGCTGTTCCCTAGGGCCTGGGCTCCAGAGCCCGCCACCGCGGACACAGGGCCAGACCCCTGCCCTGGCTGCGGCTCCCTTCCCAGGCTGGCAGCCATGCTGGCTCCTGCAACCCCTGGCAGGGGCTGCACCCTTCTGCGTGGCCCAGGGCAGCCTGCAGGCCAGGGTTTCTGCAGTGAGCACGCTGGCGGCTCCAGGGTGCTCATGCCCAAGAGAGCAAAGGAGCATTCAGCCTAGGCATCTGGCGGGTCCCTGTGCATAACATGGGGTCGACAACTGTTGGGCACCTCACCACTGGCCTCAGACACCTGCAGGCACAGCTGGGATGCCCGTGAAAACTCTAGTGCCTAGGTATCTGTGGCTACGCAGCACTGCTGAGCACAGCTGGGAGCAGGCAGGGCAGGTCTGGAAAATGTCCGTGCCCACCTTCTTGGCCCCTGACAGCTCTGGGGCTGCAGGAAGCCTCCCAGTGGGCTTTTCTGTGGAGGGCTGCATGCGGGGCTGGATGTGGGGCAGGGAGAGGCCCCTCCGCTCTGGCCCTCTGTGCAGGCGGAGGTGTAGTAGGGGCAAAATGGCTGTGGTGGGCCTGGTGCAGGCACAGAGGGGCTCTGCACCTTTCTTTTGGATTCGGGAGCTTTGGCCCTGAGGTGAGGCACATTCAGAGGGAGCCTTGCTAACAGCCCATGCCCCTAATGCTCAGGCCCTCCTGAGGGGTGTTGCCCCCTCAAGTGAATGCTCAGCTTAGTGTCCCCACCTCAGCCACACGCTGGTCCTGGTCATGCAGGTGGAAGAAGAGGGGGAGGATGGTGCTCTGCACTTGCTTCTTCATCTCCATCTTATGGGTGCCCTCTGCAACCTCCATGGCATCCTTGCAGAGAAGGATGGAGAGCTCTCTCATGCAGCTGGACTCCTGGTGAGACAGAACAAGGGAGGACCTCAGTCCAGGCTCTTCCGAGCTCACAGTGAGCAAGGGGTCGGTGTGGCAGACAGGGAGACACACGCTCCTGGCTCTCACTCTGCAGTGAGCTGTGGCAGGTAGGCCAAGTGTGTGGGCAGTGCAAAATGGCTCAAGACACAGGAAGGGCAAGGCAGTGGGTTGCAGATGGTCCACCCTGGGGCTGGCAAGGGGACACATGGCAAGGGGAGAAGCGGCCATGGGCAGCAAGGGGCCGAGGAGAAGTTGCCATTGTGGAGCACACATCTGCAGGGCTCTGCACAGGGAGGGGCTGCCCCAGCAGGAGAGCCCAAGAAGCACCAAGCAAAACGTTTCCAGCCCGTGCCCAGGGATCGTGGTGGGCGAAGAATCCGCAGGCCAGTGAGACACGCGGAGAGGGACGCACCACCCCCAGGCCACATTCACGTGCCCCGTGGCCACGCTAGCCAAACCTCCTGCTTGCCCACCAGACTTACGTTTTCAAAGAGGGGCAGGAGCCTGTCAGGCAGCTGCAGAGCGATGGGGCCAGCCACTTGCCCATCTGCTAGGCGCAGAGTGTTGCGGAGGACAGTCACGGCCTTCATACTGATGTCGCTGTTGGCATCCTGCAGTTGCTGCACGACCTCTGGCAGCAGGTCTTGCAGAGTTACTGCCTACATGAAACACAGCAGTTCTGTTTCAGAAACACCGAAGACCATCCTGGCAGAAGCCCTTTGCTTACAGCAGGCACAGCCCAGAGCAGAGGTCTGTCTCCAGGAGCGTGCTGAGGCCCCTTCAGACAGAAGGCTGCTGCCTTGGGTTGCAGAAGTAGCCACTTGTGTCAGCCTGGCCCCGTGCGGGGCCTCATCTTCCCAACCTCAGCAGGATGACTGCTCTGGGTAGAGTGCTCCTGCAGCTGAGGCAGCCTTGCGCTGGCTGGCCTGGGGCCTGGCATTGACCTCTTTCTGGCACAGCAGGAGGTGCCTTTGAGCGGACACTGGTGCCGCTCGCCTCGTGCTGCACAGTCCAGGCAGGGGCTGCCCAGAAGCGCTCAGGGGCTGATGAAGAAGGCAGTGAGAGCAGTGGAGCCACTACCGCCTCTCCCGATTCTTGGCAAAGTCCAAGCAAGCCTCTGCGGGCAACAGCACCTGCAGCCCAGCCCCAGGCAGATGCCGCCACTTGGCCCAGATGCCCCCACTCACCATCTTGGGTCTCGTAGACAGCGTGACGAGGCTTGTAACCGCCATCCTACGCAGCACCGAGGACTGACTGCGCAGGTGTGAATGAAGAATGTCTGGGATGCAGGCATTGACAAGCTGCTCAAAGTCTACGCAGTCCAGCAACTGAAAGACACCCAGCAGCCCAGTGAGAGCCTGGCCCAGCCGGCAGGACTCCTGGCAGCACGCTGAATCTGCCAGAGAGCCCAGAGTTTCAAGGCACCTTGGAGAGGCACCGCTTGCTGCTAGGCCCTACCTCCATGAAGACAGCCATGGCGGTGATCTCCTTGTGCTTCTGTCTCTGGCGGAGACATATGACTGCCTCTTCAAACGCCGAGGCACCGAAGAGCGGTGCTTTGCTTCGCAGAGCCCTGGCCAGGGGAAGAACGCATTGGTAGTACCAAGCTGGGCAAACAAACCTCCTTGGGACTGTGCTTTCAGCGCTAGCTGTTATCCCATGGGCCAGACCAGGGCAAGGCTTGCATTTCTGCACTCTGCTTCAGCAGCTGGTGCCATCCACTTGAGGAGAGGCCACCCGCCCTTCACCACATACCTTGCCTTTGCAAACATGGAGGGTGACGAGCACAGATGTGCTCGATTCACTGAGGGATGCCCTGCCTACACACAAGTTGTGGCCTTCCAACAGATGCCATTTCCTGACCACTTTGGATCCCCAGGCCACTGAGCCTTCCCGCGCTCTCTGGCCACCCTTCCGGCTGCTCTGCCACACAGCTCCAGTGCAGGCTGTGGCATTGCCTGCAGAGCCAGCCCCAGCACTCTCCTGCACCACTGGTCCCCGAGGAAGGAGTGCATTGGAAGGTGACAGGTCCTGCGAGTCCTCCTCTTGCACTGGGCAAGAGCAGCCCTTCACCAAGGAGCTCTCAGAGGCAGCAGCATGGAAATCATAGAATGAATCGTAGAATGGCTCGGGTTGGAAGGGACCTTAAAGATCAAAGAGGCCACTTCCCCTGCCGGTCTCTCCTGAGATCCCTCAGTCACCAGCACTGAGGGTCAACGCTGTCCCTCGGACCCCTGGGGACACCTCACCAGCCACGAGGAAGGGGATCACGTGGGGCCCTCCACCTCTGGGGGAAGAGTGCCAGGGGAGACAAGGACAACTGATGAGGCGCTCACCTAGTCAGCACAGCAACACCTGTGTGGAAGGTCTCATGTCTTAAAAGCGTGCACCAGCCACCCTGCGTCTGGATGTCTTCAACCAAAGTGGCACCCCCCACGTGTTGGAAAAGAGCTCTCATGGTCATCACCGCAGTCCTGCATGCAGAGCACAATGCGCGTCACATGTGGCGCCCCAGCGCTGGCTCCGGCCTGGGGCACAGACCTGGCAGAGGGGATGGAGCACCTGAGAAAGATGCCTGGAGGCCACATGCACTCCCCCATCTGACTGCTGCTCCTGCTGAAGTCCTGCAGTGTGCACTCATGGATGAAGGAGATCTGGAAGAGCACGGCAATGTAGAGCTTGTGGAAAAGTGAGTGCGCAATGTTTTTGCTGGAGGGCAGCTGGAAGATCTTGTTCATGGCACTGGTTACCTGCAGAAAACAGTCAGGTGCAGCTCTCAGTGCACAGGTGTCCCTGCAGCACTGCCAGAGCTTGCGGGTTGGGGGGTGAGGGAGGTGGGGGTGAGGCGTCGCTCTGAGCTGATGGAGGCACCGGGCCAGAGCCCGCTGCCTGGCTGCCTGGCCTGGGGCCCAGCCCCAGCGGCTCCCTGGGTTCGTCTCTGCTTTGTGGCATGGGCAAGCCAGCTTTTCGTGTCCAGAGCAAAGGGCCCAGCAGGCCCCGGGGGTCTTGCCAGCTGTCCTCAGCTCCCTGGGCCAAACCTTGCAGCCTGCTTGGGCCAGGCAGCCGCCCTGCCCGGGGCTGCCCAGCAAGGCAGGAGCAGGCGGGGAGGGAGGAGGACAGAGAGCGGCAGGGCAGGGGTGGGCTGCGTGCCTGTGCGCAGTGGGGCCCCAGCAGTGCATGTGGCCCTGCTGGGCTCTGGCTCCCAGCCCCCCTGACTGGGGAGCCCCAGGGAAGGCTGTCGTTTGGGGACAGAGGAAGAGGGGAGGAGGGGATGGGGAGGGGAGTGCAGCCCCACTGGGGGTGAGCGAGGCCTGGTCCAGGAACTCACAGCCCAGGAACGGACACAGTTGTGGTGTGGGCCAAAGCCATCGTGCCCAGGCCCTATGCGTTGCATCAGCAGCTTTCTCAGCACGTCCTCTGCAACGCAGGGCTCAGAGACCATCGTCTGCCACATGGCCGTGGCAACCCTGCAGAGACAAAGCATGCTGTCGATGGGGCCACCCCAGCCACTGCCCCTTGGCCTGTGCCGGCCCTGAGGGTCCTGAGCTGTGCCAGAGGTGGGTGGGGGGGCCCTGTACCTATCGCACCACGGGAAGACCTCCAGCAGGCCCTGGACCGCGTGCTCAGGGTGCAAGGAGGTGATCTGGAAAAGGGTCCTCTTCAGGATGTCCAGGAGTGATTCCTTGCTGACCGACGCCAGGCGGTCATGGATGATCTGCATGACCCGTGGCACCTGGAGGAGAGACGAGGGAGAATGGAGCGGAGCACAGCCATGGCCCCAGCTGCCACCAGCAAATGCTTCCCTCCTGTGGCTCTTTGCCAGCCCGAATGGCTGTCGGGGACTCCCAAGCCCTGGACCCGGGCCAGGGAGAACGGCCCCCGAGAGGGCAACAGCACAGGGCAATCTGTCTGCAAACTGCTAACCTCCTCCATCTGTGAGTCTGTGATCATATCCAACATGCGAGCAACCACCTTTGTGTCAGAGACCCTGGGGTGTGTCATGCCCTCCAAGATGGTGAGGATGAAGTCCGTCCTCTCGACAGGGAAGAGGAAGCTGCCAAATACCTGCAGGAG
The DNA here is from genome assembly GCF_965140915.1 of Aythya marila. Classification (NCBI taxonomy): domain Eukaryota; kingdom Metazoa; phylum Chordata; class Aves; order Anseriformes; family Anatidae; genus Aythya; species Aythya marila. Next base: position 88,753,406 of record NC_139080.1, read on the forward strand.
GGAAGACATGTCACACAGCCTGCCTTGGTGGCGGGCTGCAGCTGAGCAGCGAGGGCAGCTCTGGAGAGAGAGCCAGGGCAGTGCTGGCACTGTGCCCCCAGCACAGGCAGGAGCAAGAACTGGCGTGGGCTTGCAAGGGCCGGCCTGGGCTGGGATGACTGTAGCCTCAGTGGCTGCGGAGAGGGAACTGCCCCGCAGGGTGAAGGCAGGTGGTGGAGGTCAGGGTCAGGGCACACTTGGTGGTGTGTAGGCAGCCAGGCCTTGTGGGTGGCCAGGACAGCTGGACCTGCAGTGCTGACGCTGGCCACTGACATTAGCCTTTGGCTGCTCCCTGCTGAGATATGGTGGGACCCTGCAGCCGGCTTGCTGGGAGGCCGTGACGGACCCTGCCTCCTGCCCGCAGTTCTTGGGGCACTGGTTCATCCAGGTCTCCTGTCAACCTCACAGCCAAGAATCCCAGGAAGGGAGGGGCTCATTACCGTTGGTTCGTTAGCAGCGTCCTTGGGCAGGAAGGTGCTTGGGCATTCCCGCTCCAGCAAGAGATACGGATAGGTAGGTGTCATCAGGTGGCCTGGGCAGCAAGGCAAACAGAGAGTGGGTGAGTGGTAGGAATGATGCAGAAGCTGCTGCTTGGAGAAGACAGCTGAGAACACCAAGCAGAGCTCTGATTGTGGCAGGGCGCTGTGTCTGTCAAAGAGGGGCACTCTGTGTTGGGTGGAGGGTAGGGGGTGGGGACAGGAGACATGCCAGGGAGGAAATGGGTCTTCTGTTGCAAGGGGGAGGAGGGCAAACCGCCTCGCAGTCTGCAGAAAGGCCAGAGAGTTTGGTCCGGCTTTCTGCTCTGAAGCAGGAGAGAAGCCCCACGATGCTGCTACTGCTACAGGCTCTCCAGTCCACTGGTTCTCAGGAGTGCTACTAAGCCACTGCCCCAGGGGACATCCTGCTGCTCCAATAGGGGCTGGGGGAGCCCCCTAGGGTTGGTGCAGCACGGCTGCTCCCCTGCTCCACCCTTGGAGGAATGTGCTGCTCTTTCCTCTAGCTGGGGAGGGCGGACAAAGCGGCGTATCACCATGCCTGGTCTTGACTGGGCCCTCGTGTCTGAAAGGTGCTAGCCCACCCCAGCCTCTCTTACTCTGTCGCACCATCACGATCCTGTGGATGGCGTGAAGAGCCTCTGCAGACCCACAGCTGATGTTCTTGTCCTCCTCGGCACAGCACAGGGTGAGGCACCCCATCAGCTGCCCCAGGAGTGGCACAGGCTTCGTCTGGAAGGTGCGAACGCTGACCGTGCCCACTCTGTTTGTGAACGAGTCCTGGGGTTGAGAGGATGGACAGTGGCAGCTTGGCTGAGCTAGTGCACTTGAGACAGCAGGAAGGGGTGAGGGAGTGCTTAGAGGTTGCCTGAACCACCAGCTCCTTACCTGCATCAGAGAAGTGGGGATCAGGGCCTTGCTCAGACTGGCAATCCTCCCCACGGCATACCGACGCTTTGCCACTTTCTCGGATCTTGTGAGGGGCAGCAGGGCCTGAGAAGAGAAAAGCTGCTGGTTTGCCTTGGGATGCAGTGGCAGCTCCCGTAGCGGCAGCTCTGCCAAGCGCCGGGCAGGGTTTACGCAGCGTGCCCAGGCTTCTCCTGAACAAGAGAAGAGCCTGGAAAAGGGGTATAGCCCGTCGCGGCCTTGGGGACAGACCTGCAAGATGATCTCCAGCATAGTGGCAGTGTAGTCCGATGAAGTACACACCAGCACTTTCAGCACGTTGTCCAGAGATTTCAGAATCTGTAAGGAAGACAGAGCGGGTGGTGCTTTTTTGTTGGTCCTTCCTCATGGGAAGCTGGCTTGAATGCCTGCTGCCTGAGGCAGGCCTCAGCTGCCCAGTGGTGCCAGCAACCTGCCCAGTGGTGTCTCAGGATCTCCGTTGTCTTTCTGTTTCTCCCGTGGTCTTTCAGCAGCCAAAGCTAACTAGGAAAAAGTGCGCAGGAACTGACTGGCAGCAGGCTCTCTGTAGCTCACTCGCTGCTTACCTCAGCATAAAGTGAAGCATCCAACTTGCCCCTCTCCGTCTCTGAAGCAAGAGAGCCAATGGCGTTGATGCAGGGGCCGAGGTGCTGTGACAGCAGTGCTAGGTTCTCTTTGCTGCAAGGAGAGGAGAGAAGGTGCCCGTTGGAGGCTGGCACTAGGAGCAGTGCCCAGATGCCCTGGGAAGGTGACCGTAGATGTCAGGGCCTGGGGTCACCAGGTGGGACCCGTACTGGGTGGGCAAGGCTTGTGTGGAGGCATCTTCTCCCTCTCCCGTGCTGCTGAGCCAGGGATAGAGGGCAGTCATGGCATGCAGTGCACAAAGCCCTTTCCAGCTCCTGCCTCTCTCCCTTCAGGGAAAAAAGCTGGGAAGGGAGACAATGGAGAGCCCCTGCCGGCACTGCCGGCTGGCTCTACTGGCATGGCACCCTCTGCCCTCCTATCTGGTGCAGGGGAGAGCTGAGGCCCTAAGACAGAGCACCAAAGTCCTGCCCGGGTGGGGGAAGCCCGCTGCTGTCAGGCCCATGCTGTGGAGAGGCCCTGGCCGAGCCAGGGTATGGGGCAGGTACCTCCTTTCACTGATGGCATACGCAGCTTGCCAGCCCAGGAGCATCACAGTGCGCAGGTGGTCGAAGGGAGACTTAGGCAGTTGCATCTGGAGAGAGACAACATGGTCAGGATGGGACACGGGAAGCTGCCAGGGGCTGGCACTGATCTGCAGGGCAGGCAGAGCATTGCTGGCACTATACCAGCATTGGCGTCAAGACCGGGGGGCTAAGGGGGGCACAGGCCAGGCTGCTCTGTTCCCACAGAGGCCCGTCCCACCCTCCCCTGTGTGCAGAAACCCCTGTGCTGTTCTGACTGCTGGGCTGGTGCCCGGACAGCTCACCCTTCCCCCCTCCCCGCCCCACTGGGTATCCCCTCACCTTCTTCTCCACTCCCAGCTCGTCGCTGGGCAGGTACATGTGTGTCCTCTCCATCCTGGTGCTGCAGATGGTGCGGATCGAGGCCAGAAACTTCAGCTTCCAGTCCTCTTCCTGACAGTCAGGGAGCAGAGAGACAAATAGGGAGGGTGAGAGGGCGGCGACATGGCCAGCAGGGCCACTGCACCACAGGGGTGCAGTGATGGCACAAGGGGCCAGGAGGGCAGCAGCTCAGCACAGCCAGCAGCCCTCCAAAAGCCTGTGTGTGGGCAGCAAACATGGCAGCCCCCAGCTGGGAGAAGCAGGCTGAGCCTCACGCACTGACAAAGTCTGCAGTTACCATTTTGGTGCCAGTGAGAACAGCCCAGAAGTAGTCACAGGCTTCCACGTCCTTGGGCTCCGGAGACATGACGGAGGCAGCAGAAGCATCATCTGATTAAAAAAGAATGGACAGAGCTGTAGGCGGGGCAGGAGGCAGAGGGAAGAGCCATGTCCTTTCTTGAGCCCTGTGCCCACCGCCCTGCCGACTGCAAGCCCTGGGTCGGAGCACTGATGCCCCCTTTCCTCAAGGTTGCCGCTGGCAGCAGAGCAGGAAAGGTCCCTGTCCTGCAGCACTCCTGCCAGGTGAGCAGCCTTCTGCTGCCTGTCCCCACAGCAAGAGCTGGGTCCCCTCCACTTTCTCCCGCTGGGAGCCTCCCCTGCTGCCAGGGGAGGCTGTGCTGGGGCTGGCTCCTGGCTCACAGCTGCCCTGCCCTTCAGGAACCGGCATGCCCCCTGCCAGCTGTACCCCTCTGCTGATGTTCCAGGGAAACGGGCTCCTGCTGCAGAACAGCGTGCACTCGCTGACTTTGGTCTCGTCCAGCCCGCTGGGGACCCTCGCTCGCTTGGCTTCCTCAGTTGTGGCAGTGGCATGGCAGTGCCATGCTGTGGCACCCGTCCCTGGTGGAGCCCCGGCTCCAGCTTGCTGGTGAGCCTGGAGCCTGGGGCCAGGCTGGACGGGCCCAGCAGTGCCTGCGTACTTACCCCTCTGAAGCACATGGGTCTCCCACGTAGAATATGCAGCAGATCTGCTATCCTTCTCAGCGTTCAGGATCTCGGGGACAAGTAATAGCAGCCCCGCCAGGGAAAAATCGTCAGTGCCCCTTTGGCAAGGAGCCGCACAACTCGTGCACTGTCCCATTGTAATCCTCGTGGACACTGTGGGGCTGCCCTGCTGGTGCTGGGTAGTTGTAGCTGTCCCAGGGGTGAGTCACAAAGGGCTCTGCTGTGATGTCACCCAGGACAGAAGGGGGACGCTGTCTCCAGGGTGGAGGGCGTGAGGCCCAGGCACCTGACTCCTCTCAGATGCCACAAGGCCGCTGTGAGATGGGGAAGATGCTAAAACTTATCCAAATTAGTATTTAGCTACATATATGGTAAAATATCCTAATTATAGGGATGTAGATGAGAACCTTATGAGCAGCAGATGTAAAAAGGAAGATATTGCTCAAGGCCAACGGGTGAGGGAAGGACGAACAACTCATTAGGGAAGGATGAACAACTTGTTGGCAGGAAAGAAAGCAAAGATAAACAAAAAACTTCTACATGCTGTCCAGCAGCAGGTCCAAGTCCAGAAAGGTAAAGAGAGTTTAACCTACTCTTCCTCACTGCGTTCAACCTGAAAGACCTCTGCCCACGACCACCAGGCTACGCTGCGCAGGTGCAACCGGGAGGAGCTAAGGGCGGGGAGTATGGAAATGAGTACTTGGAAGAGGTCTGCCTTTTGGGGAAATCAATGAATATGTATGAGAGCTCATGTAATATGTAACAGTATTCGTGTATAAAATTGTGAGAGGAGCGGGCAGGTGTGCACTTTTTCAGGGAAGCCATTCCAAGTGCGCCTGGTGTACCGCAATAAAGTGTACCTACTTTACAACCCTATGGTTGTGGAGTCTTTTCCGCACGTCACCTGTGTGCCCTCACACCCTCTTGGGACCACCCTGTGGCTCTGTGGCGTGTCCCAGAGCGCCAGTGTGCCTGAAGGACCTCCCTTTGTCTTCATGGGCACACCAGAGCCTTGCCTCTCCCACTCAGTGGCCAGAGCAGCCATGGATGTGACCTGGCAATCCTGGGAGACATTCTGACAGCAAAGGTCTGCTAAAACACTGGCAGACACAACTGCCAGTCAGCCTGCAAACTGCTAATCCTTGAGAAGGCCCAAGTGGCCCCTTGGAACTTTGGCTGTGCACCTAAGAAGCAGAAACCTCCTGAGCGACCACTGATAAGGGCAAAAAGGAGGAGCTCTAACAGCACTTCATTGTCTGAAAAGGTGAATATACTTTGGGAAAGTATGGACATGGACACCTTCTGGGCCACTTTCCCTGCTTGTTCTACCCTGACCCCACAGCTTTTAGAACAGGGAGAAGCCCCTGTCTGCAGGGTCTGCAGAGAAACTTCTGTAATTTGAGTTGTTTGGCCTGTGAGGAACGTGATCTCCACACAAGGGTGCCTTCTGGTTGCTATTGAGCAATCTAGAAAGTTCTCTAGTGCCACATAGAAGTAAATAACACTGTCAGCCTTCAGCTTGGAGGCAGATGTGGCGATGGCACCCTAGTATCCTGCCAAGTGTTGCCATCACAGCTAACTTCTTTTGTTGGTATCAAAACTTACCAATTCTTTTGTGATCTCTTGCTAATCATTAATCCTTCCTGTGATAATACTACCCTGGCCACACCGCTGAGTGTGTGAGGCGCAGATGCTCTCTCCCACTTTCTGCAGTTTTTGGCATATCACATTTACATCCTTTCCCTCACGCTGAAATCTCTTTCAGTGCCAGGAAGTGCTTTGCAAAAAAGCCTCTACATTGCATTTTCCGTCCTTCTGAAAACATGGTCACACATCCAATAGACAGAGAGAGCAAGCACAATTTAGAGCACATCCAAAAATCCTGCCCATAGGGAGACATTAGAAAACACCTGCGACTTTGGCTTTGGAACTGGAAATGGCACATTTTCAGAGTCCTGGGGTGACTAGTGTCATCATGTGCTCTGATCTCACCGCCTAGTCCTGCTGGCCACGCTAGTTCTCATGCCGTCCAGGATGAGACACCTGGGCACGCTGCTGGCTCACGTTCAGCCAGCCATCAACCAGCATTCCCACGTCCTTTTCTGCTGGGCACACTTCCAGCCACTCTTCCCCAGGCCTAGGCGGCTGCATTAGGTTGCTGTGAACCAAGAGCAGGAGCCAGCACTTAGCCTTGTATAGTGGCACGAGATTGAACTCGGCCCATCGATCCTTTAACCCGGCTGGCAGCTAAGCACCACACAGGTGCCTGTACTGGGCTGGAGTGGCCGCAGGGGCTGGAGTGGTAGCAGTGCTGCACCTGGCCCTTGCTGGGGAGGTGCAGCAGCTGGGGAAGGCATCTGCCAGAGGGTTCAGTACTCAGGCAGAGGTGTGGGGCAACCACCAGCTCTGGCACTTCATGCTGCTGGGGCTGCAGGACAGAGGTCCCCCAGAGCTGCTCATCTGCAGCCAAGGCCAGCAGGCAGGTGAAGCGCTGCAGTCACTGAGGCACCAGGGCAGGAGGCAGCCAGGGACACCACGCACGGGGACCCCAGCAGGCTGTTCCCTAGGGCCTGGGCTCTAGAGCCCGCCACCGCGGACACAGGGCCAGACCCCTGCCCTGGCTGCGGCTCCCTTCCCAGGCTGGTGATGATGCTCTTTTTCTTTCCCTCGATGATGTTCTTTAGCTTCTCCTCATGCCCATCCGTCAAGTGCTGCCCAGCAAGCCTTAGGTGAGGAGCCACAGTCCTCAGGGGCTGCCTTTGTGTGACTTAGGGGGGCACTCCTGGCTCCAGCAAAGCCTCATTAGCTGCCCTCGTGAGGGCTGCCGGCTTCTGGTGGTTCCCTCAGCTACTTTGATGGCTGCACACTGTGATCCCCACTCCACTGTGGAATACATCTGCCCCAGAGCCGATCGCCTCAGGCGAGTGACTGTTAGATGGCGGTTAACAGTGCTCACAACAGAAGGCTTTTCATAGTCCACAAATTCCTTTAGCTGCCATTTCACAGCTCCACTTACAAAGGGAGCCCGAGCTTTCTCTCTCCCCTAAGCACAGCCCTAACCGACGCGCGGAAAAGACTCCACAACCATAAGGTTGTAAAGTAGGTACGCTTTATTGCGGTGCACCGGACACACTGGGAATGGCTTCCCTGAAAAAGGTGCGCGCCTGCCCGCTCGTCTCTCACAATTTTATACACGAATACTGTTACATATTACATGAGCTCTCATACATATTCATTGATTTCCCCAAAAAGGCGGACCTCTTCCAAGTACTCATTTCTATACTGCCTGCCCTTAGTTCCTTCCGGCTGCGCCTGCGCAATGTAGCCTGGTGGTCGTGGGCAGGGGTCTTTCAGGATGAAGGCAACGAGGAAGAGCAGGTTAAGCTCTCTTGACCTTTGTGGACTTTGACCTTCTGTTGGACAGTTTAGGCCTTTTTTGCTTGTCTTTGCCTTGTTTCCTGCCAACAAGTTGTTCATCCTTCCCTCACCCATTGGCCTTGAGCGATATCTTCCTTTTTACATCTGCTGCTCATAAGGTTCTCGTCTACATCCCAGATAATTAGGATATTTTACCATATATGTAGCTAAATCCATCAATGCAAAATGGACTTCCTTTACCGGATGCGGGGGGAAACCTTGTTACAAAAGATGAGGAAAAGGCGGAGGTGCTTAATGCCTGCTTTGCCTCAGTCTTTAGCGGCAATATCGGTCGTTCTCTGGATACCCAGTACCCTGAGCTGGTGGAAGGGGATGGGGAGCAGAATGTGGCCCTCACTATCCATGAAGAAATGGTTGGCGACCTGCTACGGCACTTGGATGTGTGCAAGTCAGTGGGGCCGGATGGGATCCACCCGAGGATACTGAGAGAACTGGCAGAGGAGCTGGCCAAGCCGCTTTCCATCATTTATCAGCAGTCTTGGCTATCGGGGGAGGTCCCAGTTGACTGGCAGCTAGCAAACGTGACGCCCATCTACAAGAAGGGCCGGAGGGCAGACCCGGGGAACTATAGGCCTGTCAGTTTGACCTGAGTGCCAGGGAAGCTCATGGAGCAGATTATCTTGAGAGTCCTCACGCAGCACTTGCAGGGCAACCAGGCGATCAGGCCCACTCAGCATGGGTTTATGAAAGGCAGGTCCTCCTTGACGAACCTGATCTCCTTCTATGACAAAGCGACGTGCTTAGTGGAGGAGGGAAAGGCTGTGGATGTGGTCTACCTTGACTTCAGCAAGGCTTTTGACACCATTTCCCAAAGCCTTCTTTTTCTCTCCCTCTTCTGTGACTGAAGCGGCATTGAGGCACACATTCCCCGTTATGGCCTTTTCTGTATCCTTGCTGTATCTTGTGCTGTCTCAGTGGTCCTAGCAGACACCACAAGGTAGCTTATAACTCATGAAATGCAAGCAATCCATGCTCAGTCCAGTCTCACATTTCCCAAAAGTTAAGTTCTTTCTGCCCAGCTTACAAACACTGCCTCTCCATTTCCCCCATCTGCAACATGTTCTGTACAGTTATCCATTTCTTAGTGAACAGCGCTCGCTTCTGACTTAGGTGAATTCAGGTCTGTGCCAGGTTTTGCAGCATGTACCTCATTGCACGGAACTTCAACAACTTTCTTCATAACCTTCAGCTCACTGGGATGAGGGGTTTCTCTGCGCTGTAGGCCCTACCGAAGAAAAAGCACTCATGCAGAGCATGACATTTAACAATCAGAGGAATACGTGTCATACCTCAAGATTGAATCAGTTCAAATGACATGTTTTATCAGACCACTAGAGCCCAAGCTGGACATGAACAAAACGTCACAGAATCTGATGTGGACTTCTCTGCTATTACAGTGTGCAGCTGGGTACAGGACTTCATTCTGGTCTAACCAAAGCTCGCACAAGTTTGGTAGCACTCCCAGAGTTATCTGGCTGTAACAGAGCAGGGCAGTAGCAGTGTCACAGCAGTAGCAGTGTCAGTCCTTTCCAGGGGAGAAACTGCTCTAGGATATTCCAAATCACACTAAAACTCTGCAAAACTCGATGTTACTGCTTTCACACCTCCTACAACCATTCACCAAATGGTTTATGAAACTAACATTTTGGTGTGCCACAATACTGCTGCAAATATGTTTGGAAGTGTCTGGGTTAGCATACTGGCTGCGGAAGCTCCCAACAGGAAACATGGAAGACAACAGGAAGGACTGTCCAGTAGCAAGGTTTTGGAAATGCTGGACCCACAGTAGAAATGTTTCTTTCTCCCCCTCCTCCCGGACATGAATAAAAGCTTTTGGTTAACACTGACAATCCCAACATGATATAGCAGCGCTATCAGCAACGGTAGACGTGTTCATAGTATTGCTCCTTTTGTTACCTGTAAACACAACACACACTGATGAGTGTTTGGTTTAGGAGTTAAAGCACCACTCGAGTGCTGTTCAAGCATCAGCCAACTGTTCTCACAAGCAGGCTGCAGCTTTGTGCATAGGAAGCTGCAAAATCTCTTCTGTCTCCCATTTTAGTTGGCTTTCTGCCAAAAAGCATTTCAGAACATTAAGAACAGGGTTCAGTAACAACTTGATCCACAACTGCAAAGGTAAATATCACTGGATTTCCCCCAGTGTCAAGACGAGCTGTAATTCAAGATTATGCACTGGCTCTCAGCGTACTTAGGTTTAGGCTTGGGTTCAGAGCCCTCCATGGAGGCACCCTGATCCAGAGGGCACCCACCACATGCTAGGCTGACATCACTGTCAGGAACAACATGGAATGGTCCTGTACTTTCTAAAGGAGAAAATAAATTACGAAGGGAAATGCAGAAAGTCAGCCCAGCAGAAGTGAAAAACGACAGCTGGTGGCAGTGAAACACAGCAGAGAAATAAAGTACCAGACAAGAATTTCATTGGAAAGGAAAGATCTTTAGGCAGCTAGATAGCAACAAAGAATGCCTCAGAGCAAAGGGGCTTGGAAAAAGCAGAGCAAGGTGTGTATAAGGGTAGTAGAAAGTGAAACAGGGCCAACACGCAAAGAAAACATTACACTGGGAACAATGACTAGGCCATCCTGGGCAGATCAGAATCTTCCCAAACAACCTGAGGGTCTACTTCTTTGCATTTCAGACAAAACAAAACAAGAAACACTTCCAAAAAGGTACAGATGCTACCCCTACCAACCACCCATATTCCCTCCCCACCATGCCTCACCTACCAGTAATTCCAGGTCATTAGCACCAAGGTCCAACTGTTCTAACTTGACAAGGAATGAGAGTGAACTGCAAGATACAGGGAATAGAAAGGGGACAGGAGAGGAAAACTAATAATACTGTGTACAAACAAGTGATGTACAATGCACCCGCTGACTGATGCCCAGGCTATCCCTAAGCAGCCAGACCCCCCACCCCGTCCAGCCCCCCATATAATTGTTCAGCATGATGCCATATGGTGTGGATTAGCCCTTTGGCCAATTTGGGTCAGCTGTCCTGGGTTTGTCCCCTCCCAGCTTCTTCTTCACCCCAGCCTGCCTGCTGGCAGGACGGAGCAAGAACCTGAGAAGTCCTTGGCTTAGTGTAAGAACTGCTCTGCAACAATTAAAACATCAGGGTGATACCAACGTTAGTCTCATACTAAATCCCAAACACAGCTCTGTAACCTGCCCTGATACTGACATCAGGCTGACGGGCCTGTAATTCCCTGCAAAGTCCTTCCAGCCCTTCCTGTTGCCTGGAGGCACGTCTGCCAGCCTGCAGTCCACTGGGGCCTCCCTCATCCCAGTGGGCAGCAGAAGAGACCTGCTGCGCTCCTCCCTTGCCACGGGAGCCCCACGGCTCCCACTGTCCCCCCAGGCCACAGTGAGCTCCACAGCCCTTCCAAGGAGGCAGGAGCAGCTGGTGCAGCAAGGCTGCCTCTGCCCTCCGCAAGCAACCTCAGGGCCCCATATACAACAGCCTGGCAGCATGGCTCTTACCCTCCAAAACGTCGCTCATGTAGTCATTGAGTGTTTGTGCCAGCTCGTCAGCACCTCTGTCTGTGCCGCTCTGCTGGACACACTTCTCTGACAAAGAAGTGAAACCTGCAGGAAGAACAGGCAGAAATCAGGACATGTCTACGTGGGCCACAGGGCCTGGCAGCCAGTCCCATGCTGCCAAGCCTAAGCGCCTGTCAGTCGCTGCATCGCAAGAGAAGCCAATCCGTGCTCTCTTTAGCCATCACAGCAGGAGTCCTCAAGAGCGACAAGATAGCTGTGCCATCTACGGGCCAGGGCCCCCGAGGGCCTGGTGTGTCCCAATGGCTCGTTTCCGGGGAGGCTCTACCGTGCCCAACCCACCTGAAAAATCCGCTAAGAACAGCACTCCCACGATAAGCCTGGAGATCTGGCTGTCCCAGGTGAAGTCCTCAGAAAGAAGATCGGGGAGGAGCACGCTCCTGTTCTCCATCTCAGAGTACGGGTACTTCCCCTCCCAGGCAGATGCTATGGTCAGTGCCCTGTGGTACCGGGGTACCTCAGCAGAAGACAACCATGCCCAGCTGGGAGGGAGGAGATGAAGACCCCTCAGCACCGGACGATGCAGTGAGCCTGGGGCCTTCTTGAAGGACAGTTTGGTCTCTGCCACCATGGGTCATCACAATCACCTGGTTGGTAGGTGATGACCTGGTTCATAGGTCATCGCTTAGTGGCTGCCCTCCAGCAACACGGTGGGCTAACAGTGCCATCCTCCATAGATCAATGCCTGCTGAGCAGCAGCCGCTGTGACCCCGTACAAATGTATAGAGCTACTTCTTCCAATGAGGTTATTAAAAAAAAAAAGGAAAAAAAGTACAAATAGGATTAAGACTGGAAGAGGGTAAAGAACATTCATATATTCATGACAACATTCACCACCAGAACCTTCCAGAATGGTTGCTCAGTTCTTCTGTTCTGGGGGGGTGGTTAGGGGCTGGTGGCAGGGAATGCAGGCTGCTGGTCAGTTAAGTCAGCGGACCACTGACACAACCAGAATGAAGAATGCTAACACATAAATAAAATTCAGAAATTATTCTATTCTGGCTAGAAAAGTTGTTTCATGTTGCTCCATCCATCCAAGAGGAAAGGTTGAAAACAACAGTGGCAACGTGAAGTTTAAGAGAAGAAGAGATAAGGAGTGAAGGATGGAGGATGAGGATGGTAACATAAGCAGCAAACGGTGGTTAGTAATTAACCTCTTAGAAGATCACTAGAAAAGAGATATTTAAGTAGGAGATTTGTTTTGTTTTGAAAACACTGGCTTGTGCTTTTAAGGGTCACCGATTACCTGAACTGTTTGCAAGGTCACTGCTTGAAAACTGGAAAACTTGTTCAATAAAATTAACAATTCTGTATTTTGAAAATGGTATGGTTTAAATATTAAACTTCATAAATGTTCTCATTTGTGTATTACATTTATGAATCCAGTAGTTCTTAACTGAAAACAACCAAATGTTTTCAGTAAGGTTTAATAGCAAATAAATGCATTTCAACTTTCCAAACTCGTTTTTCAGCAATTTTAGCCTACTGTAATTCCAATTACTTGATTCAAATCATGCTTCAGTCTGGTGTAATGACAAAATCAAGTTTAACTTTCATTATTCCATTATTGCCTAACATTTTCCCAGAGTAAACGTAATTTAAATGGATATAAAAGACACCGCATGTAACCAGCACAAAAACAGTCACTTCATTTTAAATGTGCATAAAAAAAAAAAAAAAAAAAAAAAAAACAACAACAAACCACACAGAAACCCAAACACATGAATGGTTAACTTTTTGTTCCCTTTTTCTCAGACAAAACCTTTGTCTTACTTCGGAGAGCAATGTCTTGATATCTGAAGGAGCTCCCTCCTTGAAGTCATCCATTCCTAGAGTCAAAACGATCAGTAATTCATCTACTCACAAGCATCTTTTCGGCTCTGCTTCCACAAATTATGTCTCATCTCAGAGCAGAGCCATGCTACTCTACCATGTTATTATACCTTCAGCTGGGATTTACATGGCTGGGATTGGTGTGCTTTTAGACCAGCAAAGATCATTCAATACATTCGTTTGACCTCCTGCGTGCTACAAACCACAGAGTTTCACCTCAACATTCCCACATCAACCCTGCAGCTCCCAGTTCAGCTATTTTATGGTTTACGATTATATATATTGTAACTATATATAGTTACAATTCCAAGGACAGCTTGCAACATAATTATTCAATTCAAATTACAAATAGGTTCTCGGGCCCCCATACTACCTCATTCAGGTTCCAGGTAGCTGGTCCATAATGCTGTATGATTCTTTCAGGAGGCCATTCATTCTCTCCCCATTCTTGGGCACTACGCCCAGCTAAGGAAGCATCAATAGATCGTTTTACTCTATTCAGATAAAAACAAACAAACAAAAAACTCTTTTCAGCTGGAATTAGCTCAAACCTTTCTTTACATAGAAAGAAAAATCTAGGAGCGTAACAGAATGACACCAGGCAGAATGACAACTCCCAGAGAGAAGCCCTACAGTGACAGCGAGTCAGAACAGATGATCTGTGGCTACCCCAGGGACAGACTCAAATGCCATGACCTGCGACTGAAAGTGACCGCCAGAACTGGGATGATGGACGCATAGAATGCTTGCCTTTAAGACAAGAGACCGGAAGGATGGGCAGTGCAAACCCCTTAAGAATAACGCTTCAGAAATGAATTCCCCAGCCTGAGCTCCTGGTGAAGCCCAGATAACTTCCACAACAGTGACGATGGAAACAGACACAATCTGAAACCAAATATGCACACGACCCAAAATGCATCTGCTCTTTAAGCTGTGACTGCAAGACAAGAAGTGCTTGGATCAGTCCTATGATCACAGAATCACAGAATTGATGACGAAACAAGCATTTAGGACCTTTAGTGTGGCTACCAAGTTGCCCATCTAATCCGTCCAGTGGAAGAAGGCGATGAGGATATCAAAACCTGAGGAGCGCGTAACACATAATGATCATATCAGGAAACATTCGATATAAAATAAAAGTTACACGCACGGAAGAAGTGATCCCTTTAAGCTCCTACTGCAAGACAAGAGGTGCTCAGCTCCCAGTTGAACATCAGCGTTATTCCGATGAGGTCAAGTGTTCAATACTCTCAGGATGGCTTCCCCAGGGCCTGCCGAGCACCAAGAGCAACAGCACAGCACAGACAACAAGCTGGGACTGCCCTGCCTGGCACGTGTTCACGCTGTACGTGACAGAACTCCCCACACATCATCTCTGCCTGACCTGATCAATCCTGAAAGGCCCCATCCGCTGCAATGACTTACAAGCACAGACCCTTGCCCTATGGGTCCATTCACAACCCCAACTCAAACATAGCACTTGCCCCCCCAGCTTAGCTTGGGAATGCTGGGAGGCAGGTTCCATCCTCATCAAGGAACACAAAGGCTAGCCAGGACACTGCTTCAAGCCTAAGGCTCCTCTTCACCTGCAGAAATAAAGTGCCATCAGGCACCAGCACGCCAGCCAAACTTCTTCCAGGGAAGCACCCTCCTCAGAAACAAAACAGTAGTCAACTGACCTGCTCTGCTACTGAAATCAGATAGACACCCCCTAGACAACTCCCTGCCTCCCCCTGCCAACACACAAGATTTGCCCCTGAACTTAATTCTCAGGGCTCAGAATCCATCCTCAGTGTGGACCACAGAGACCAGCTAGGATGTTCCCAGTACCTTCTTCATCCCTGGAAAAGAGGAGTCACCCAGAGGTGGACCAATAGACTACCAAACCAAAAACAATGCCTGTTTTCCAACTTTTCTCCACTCACCTTCCCAACCCACACCCAGCGCTTCCATTCACTGTGCCAAGCCAAGCCCACGGGGCTTAGATCAAGGAGAAAGAACAGACAAACGTGACAATCCATAAAACGGTCTATACCCACTCCTCTTCTTTCATCCCCTACCGCAAGAGCCAAGAAGCCCCAGACCCGTGTTCCCCAGCCCAGTATCACCGCTTCGCCCACCTAACACCCCAAAGAGATGCATCTCCAGCATTTCAGGAACTAGAACTGCTGACGTCTGGCGCGCCTCAGAAACGTGGCAGGAGACGTACTCTGCTGTCGCAAGGTAGTTTGCCCAACAGGCAAAGCAGACTAACACAGTCCACTGACCAACTCAGGGCCCACACTGCTGTCCACTCACCCTCGTGCTTCGTTCAAGTTTCCGTGCCCATGCCCTGGGCTACAAGAAACAAAGAGAGAAGGTCATGCCCACGATGGACACGCAAACAGTACAGCTTCTTGCAGAGGACTCAAACACAGAGACCAGAGCCAGAAAAAAAAAAACACACCCTCAAGTCCACAAATGCCAAAAAGCCATGAATGCACAGCAGTCCCAGCAGGGGTAATTACAGACTTATCCTTTACAGATGAAAAAGGTGACCCTGCTCAGTCTCTTCGTACTACTGCGCTTATGCAGTCGAGCCCCTTGCAATGCGCGCTGAAGCTCTTTGTGAATCCTCTGGACAGTGACACAAATGGCTTGATATACCTAAAGATTGAAATGTAACGCCAAAAAAAGGAACCGTACCCCATGATTTCCCAAAAACAAGTTAGCCAGCAACCCCTCCTAAGCATCCCTCTTCTAAGTGAATTCCAAGCTCTTAAAATCTAGAAGGATGCAAGGTCTAAAGACTCAACAGCCAGCAAAACCACAGGCAAAAGCTGCAGAAATATAACAAACTGTCCCTAACCCTGAACAAGATTACACCTTACATGCCTACTGCTGCTGGTTTCAGATACATGCTTACACAGGGAGCTTCGACAATACCTTTCTCCTAAACCCTGCTCCCTCACTTTGCCACCAAGGTTGTAACTTTGATAGTATTTGACATACAAGCAAAGACTCACAGTAAGCCCCGTAATCCTGCAAAAATCCTGAGGGACCCAGAACCACTAAGCAAACACACAAACTAACATTATTGTCCTATCCATGAACATGCCATAACAGTGACTCACCTGAGAAAGAACTGCATGCAATAAAGGCACCTAGTACTATATCAGTTGCTTTACTCTACCAGATCCTACTAGTTGCTACCTTAAAAAGATGTGCGTACCGCTCTCTACTTGGAAACGCATCAGTCCGTCCGTAGACTCTGACCCACCTAAAGAGCCCTGCAACTGACTGAAGGAAAAACAAAGCACTTACCCCAAAGAGCAGCCCAGGCAGAAGGAGCTCTCTGATGGCATACCTGGGGCTCATATACCGTTTGGCCGCGCCCAGCACCCAAGCCCAATCACCTGGGAAAGGGAAGGGGCAAAGCACAAGAAAGTAGAAAGAGAGCAGAAGGAGAAGCAGCAGCTGGCGTGTTTTTGTTCGTTTGTTTGTTTTTAATCTGATTTAGCTCAACAGCAAGCAGAGTGCAGACAAGAGAATCGGGCTGTTTCTAGAAGCTACGTTCCGCATGCTTAGGCTGCAGCTTTTAATCTTGAAAGGACAATATGACCAAGCAAGTAACTGGATTTTTTTCAACTGAAATTAGCTCAAACCTTTCTTTACATAGAAAGAAAAATCCAGGAGCATTAAAAAAAAAAAAAAAAAAAAAAAAAAAGCACAGCACAACATGCCAAAGAAAACCAATTCAATGTAATAATATCACTTTATCACTTGCAGGAAAAATCACATACTTGAGTAGGCTATCTGAGAACCAAAAGGCCATGCTGACGGGTCAAAACACGCTACAGGACGCTGGGTCCTGGCCCTCCGCTGCACTGACTTGAAACCCATCCCTAACACAGCATGAAAACTTGAAACCCAACCCAAACACAGACACAGCATTTCAGCCTCAACACAGTTTTGGGAACTGCTGGAAAGCAGGCTTCATCCTCAATGAGGTGTGCTCAGGCTACACAGCATGGGGCTTCAGGCACCTCTTCCCCTACGGAAGAAGACCGCCATCAGGAACCGCCACGCAAGACAACCTTTTTCCTCTACAACACCTTTCTCAGGAACAACGCAGCATTCCAGAGACCTGCTTTGCTCCTGTTCTAAGGGCTATCACAGCCCACCTTGCCTGTGGCACCTGATAAACAGAGGAGAAAGCAACCACAGCAGCAAAACCCACAGCAGCCTTTGGACAGTTACTCTCATCCCCTCCTTAACCTCAGCCTCTTACCTGCCCCACGTGGCAGATGCTTCCACCTGTTCTCTTAAGCCACTTAAAGCACCTCTAAAAGGCAAACTGGAATTTTACTCTATTGGATGTAGGAAAATAACTGCAGTGACAACCGCACCCCAAAAACAACTGCTACCTCTGTTCATCACTCACCAGAGTCACTCCAGAGGCAGCTCAGGTCATGACGTCCTGGACTGCACACTGAGTTTCAGCCTGAACAAAGGAAAACACAGCCAGAAGACAAACTTTCAGCTGCCAGCGTTAGCACCCATCCCTCATCAACACAAGCGACTCCATCTTTAATTGTATCCTTTCAAAACAGCGGTCCACTTGCCTCTGTACCTGGAAATTAAGTCCAAGCTCAGAAGGAGTAGACAGCATCACCCATGCCACCTGGGAACACAAAAGGACAAAATGACCACTGTGCTTGCAAACAACCACCTGCCACACTGCTCCTCTATCCCAAACAGCCTCACCTCAGACCCTGAGGGAAACACCTGAGTGTCTTCCGTTCGCTTTGGATAAGAGATGACCAGGCTGAAAACACTCTCACCTTCCCTCACTGCTCCGTGACATGGGGATTTCCCTTCCCTGTCCAAGACTGCACGAAGCACCTGCAGAGACAAGAGAGAAGCACACCCTGAGGCACCTCACAGCCAGAGTGTACCTGCTGCAATACTCTCTCTTCCCAGCTCCGTTACTCCAGCTGCTCACCAGCTTTAACTGAGATTCTTGGCTCACAGCGCCAAAGCAAACTCTGCCCAGGCCACACAACACACACTACACAAGCTACGTTATTTAAGACACACGAGCTGGAACGTTCCTGCCCAAGAATCAGTCGCATCACACAGGAAGGATGCCGCATGCTCCTAGAAACCAAACCTACCAGTCCTGAACAGCTTCCCTGCCAGACAGCTCCCCACCTCCTCCTGCCAACCACGCTCAGCACACGCACTATTTGCCTCTCAAAAACAACAACAACAAACAAACAAACAAACAAAAACCCACAAAAAGTAAGAACATACACACACAAAAGCGACTGAGCTCCACAGATGCCAAAAAGCCACGCACACACAGCAGCCCGGCAGGGGTAATCACAGACCCTTTACAGATGAAAAAAGGTAACTCTGATACGACCCTGCTCAGTCTCTTAGTAATACTGTGCCTACGTGGTCAAGCCTCTTGGAGCATGTAATCAAGCTGTTTTTAGTTCTCTGGAGAGTTACACAAGTGATTAAAATATAACTCAAAACCAGAAGTGTATCCCACCATCCCTAAAACCAGTGATCCAGCAACCTCTGCTAAATATCCCTCTATTAAGTGAATTCCAAGCACTTAAAATCTAGAAATCCATAGACTCCAAGCTGCCTAAAGAAGCACCCGTAGAAACAAGAGAAAAAGCACACCCTGAGGCACCTCACAGCCACAGCATACCTGCTGCAACACCTCTCTCTTCCCAGCTCCTTTACCTCAGCTGCTCATTAGCTCTATCTGAAATGTGTGCCCAGGCAGCGCTGCACAAAATTGTGCCATCAGACTTAAAAAAAAAAAAAAAGGCCCACAGAACAACAGCTGCTGCTCCTTCTGTGCTCTCTTTCTACTTTCTTGTGCTTTGCCCCTTCCCTTTCCCAGGTGATTGGGCTTGGGTGCTGGGCGCGGCCAAACGGTATATGAGCCCCAGGTATGCCATCAGAGAGCTCCTTCTGCCTGGGCTGCTCTTTGGGGTAAGTGCTTTGTTTTTCCTTCAGTCAGTTGCAGGGCTCTTTAGGTGGGTCAGAGTCTACGGACGGACTGATGCGTTTCCAAGTAGAGAGCGGTACGCACGTCTTTTTGAGGTGACAGCTAGTAGGATCTGTTAGAATAAACTAATGTAGTACTAGGTGCCTTTATTGCACGCAGTTCTTTCTCAGGTGAGTCACTGTTACGGCATGTTTACGGGTAGGATGTCAATGTTAGTTTGTGTGTTTGCTCTGCTGTGTCTGTGGGGACACGCTGTGCTTGGCTGGGAACCTGGGGCGGAAGTGATGTCAGGGCCTGTCTTCAATCAGGGCGGAAGCACTGTGTGATTGGCTTGGAGGAAGCCAGGGCAGAAGCAGCATGCAGGGCTTGCCGGCGCCATGGGCAGAAGCTGTCGGGGCAGGCCGGGACGCCGAGGAGGGGTGGCGCAACGAGGTTGGTGGTCGGTGGCGCGCCACGGTGGGCTGGATAGGGAGGGGGCGAGGCGGCGGGTGGTTGGTGGCTTCTGTGGAAATGGCCCTTGTGCGGGGTGGGGGCGGTGCATTCAGAGGAACCTTGACAGGCTGCAGATAGGGGCAGGCAGGAACCTTTTGAAGTTCAGGAGAGGGAAATGCCAAGCCCTACCCCTAGGGAGGAACAACTCTATTGAGCAGCACTAGATATCTGGGTACTAAATAAGCATTTCTTCATGGAAGGGGTGGTTAGGCATTAGAACAGGCTGCCCGGGGAAGTGGTAGAGTCCCCATCCTTAGAAGTATTCAAGAGACGTGTGGACATAGCACTTAGGGATATGATTTAGTGGTAGCATTAGGTTGATGCTTGGACTTGATGGTCTTAAGGGCTTCTTCCAACATAAGAATTCTTGTGGAGGATGGGGATTCAACTAACAAGTGCATTTTTGGGAACTGGCTCTCTCCTTCACTGTAGGTGACAGCAGCTTTGTGGGCCCTGCGAGGAGGCACCTCTGTAGTGATTGCAAATGGAGTCCACCCGAAAATCTCGGGTCATGTCATCACAGATATTGTAGAAGGGAAGAAAGTTGGAACTTTGTTTTCACAGGTAAGACCTGCAGGTGAGTACGGAAGTAATATGTACGCTGGGAGCAGTAGAGATTCCCTGGAAGTTTAGGGTTGAAATTTGGCTAGGCCTGCCTGTTCAACAAATGGGAAACTATGCTCTGCTTGACAAGCGGCTTTGGAAAGGTAAGTTTCAATGTTGGAATGGAACATCTTGAATCCTCTGCTTGGGTTCCTTCCAGCTGATGACTTGCTGCATCAGCCTTGCATTCAGAGAACTAAGTAGAATTTGTCTTGTTTTCAGTCTTAGAGGTTATCGTCTCTTATTGATGATTTCAGGCTGAAAGCATGCATATAGAATGTAGTGCTGAACTAAGATAGTGTGCGGTTTCATTTTTTATCCTAGGTTCTTCTTATGACTCAGTCTTTTGTTACTGTATGTAGCAATGTTTTCCTGCCTGTGTGTTGCTGTGACAATGTAACAAGGGCCGCAGAAAGTCAGACCAAAGATCTGTGATCTTAGCAGAATAGAACAAGTATAGAGTGATACTCGTGACTTGCACTGTAAGACAAGCAAACGCCTTGGAGTATAAAAATGCTAAATGGATTTCTTGTAAAAATTGGCCATATCCTTTGGACCGAGGTAAACACTTAGCATTCATGGGTCACAGGAGTCACGAGCCTTAACCAGGTATTGTGTGTAAACTCTGGAGCTAGCACTATGTGAAGAACTGCTTGCTTTACTTTGTGTGTGCTTGTGGGCAGGAGGAGTGAAAGTTGCTTCCTGCTAGCTTTTGATGCCCCCACCTTCTGTATGGAAAGAGAACGTGGGTGATCGATCTCTGTTCAACTTCTATGATGAGACATTGTCTTTTCTCTCATTGCTTTTTCACATGAAAAAGGTGTTTTCTTAGTCCTTTTCTACAGAAACTGTTCCAAAGATCTGTCGATCCCTGTTTCTCTTGGCTGAAATGGTTTTTATTCTACTGTGACCTTTTCAAGGTGAGCGAAAATAAAAGTTTGTGTAGCGTCCGAGATGCAAGTGAACCTTCAGTTTATGAGATAGCAAGGCTAACTTTGAGTTTTGATTAGATTGTGGATGGTTTTTGTTGCCTTTCCTAGGCCTTCTCCAAAAGCTTAAACAGGGAAGTTGCTGTTCAACGCTGATGAGCATTGAAGTGATGTTTTCGTAGGATTATGTGCACTACCAAGGCCTGATTTCCCCTTTTGTCTCTGCGTTGCTTCATGTTTATCTGCTGTGAATTGTACTTGCTATTTTGTTGCATAGTGGCTGCAAAGGAATCACAGGCTGGTTGAGGTTGAAAGGACCTCCAGAGGTCACGTGGTCCAACACCCCTTTTGTGTTCAAAGAACACAAAAATACACGCCACATTATAAAGTATGACCTTGCTTTAAAAAGCTGTTTTAACAGTCCTTCATTAAGTCTTATTAATCAAGTGTCCCCTAGTTCTTTTCTTACGCTTCCCACTATACCTCCTGTTATTTTCCTTACCGTGGGAATTCCTGCTCTGGCAATTTCTGTAGGACACTTCTTGAATAGAAGTCCGGGCATATTAGTCACATGCCAAGTCATCTGTTCTACAGACAATTTCAAGAGTTAAAAGTGAAAACGTAGCTTATCCAGGAGCTCCTTGAGAACTCCTTAGTGAAATGCTGCCTGAGCCTTTTGACTTGTTACTTCAGTTTCTGTTTCAAAACTTGTTCTGTATCATTTCAGTTTGAGATGGATTCTTTGACATCCGTGCCAAGAAAAAAACCTCTCCTCTGTAGGAGCCCTTCAACGTACACAGAGCAGAGAGAGAGCAGCTATTGTGCAAGCTGTTGCTGAGGCTGGTTTTGGCTTCCTGTATTGTTTGCACATTCCCAGGTTGTTTTGCAATCTTTTCTCTTTTCAGTAGTTATGTAATTAAACTTTTTCAAAGGATGCCTTCCTTTTTTTGCAGTAGCCTCCCACTCCCTGAGATGTAGCTGTCCTTGTATTCTTTTGCTCTTTGTCAAGTCTTCTTGATACAGGTTGTATACTTGTTTGTCCCCTACGACATGGATGATCTTACTGAATCTCTGTGATGCCTTGAAAAGGGCTATGCTCGGGGACCGTGGCAGCATTTTGGTATCTGATACAAATTTTCCTGTTGTGGCATACAGTAAACTTCTTTGATATGTCTCTTAAGACCGTACCTGTTTTTCTGCTTTGAGTAAGGAGTTGAAAGTTGAAAGGTTAGTGTTCATTTCCTTCCACCTTTGTCTGCATGTCTTGTGGTTGCGTGTGTGTGTTTGTTTTGGCAGGCCCTACAGTAGAGCAGCAGGGTGGAATGTCTCGAGCCGGTAGCAGGACGCTGGCAGCTCTGCAGCCTGAGCAGGTGAGAGAACAGTATGTTCTCGCTCTTTAAGGCTGTGAACATGTGGCAAGTTTTAAAATACAGGTTTATAACACAAACGGGTCCTGGAAAAAATCAGCTGGCTCCAAGTATTCAGGGCATCAAGCCAGTGAGAAGATGTGTCAGTAGGAATGAGCTGAAGTGAGCCAGATGTCAAACACCATGGAGTTCGTGTAAGAATGCAGTTCAGACACTTTTCTCTTTCAGAGAGCAGAGATTTATTTATTTTTTTTATCATCTCGGTGACTTATTAACTGATCAGAGAGAAGAAATTCTCTTGGCAAACAAAAAGGACTTAGAAGAAGCTGAAAATAAAGGTAATATTACGGGTCCTTTCATGGAACACCTGTTGTCATGAGCTTTTCTGGGCCTCAAAGGAAAGGAGCAGAACAAGAGTAGTCTGTCACCTGCAATTGGATATTATGGCCGTCACAGATTAGGGAACCCAGGACTTTGAGAGCTTGTCAGTGTAAGCAGCTGCAGCTTCCGTAAGAGCTGTCTCTATCAGAGAAGATGGAGAGAGAGGCCTTTGAAAGCAGCAACCCACAGCATTGTTTAAAAAACTAAAAATAGAACAGTGTTTTCTTTTGCCAAAGGAGGCTCACTTTAGAAATTAAATCTAGCAAGGATCTTCCCTGTTATCATCATGCATGAAATAGCATGAATATTCTCCTGGGCTGGTTAACGTAATGTTTGGCCCCTGTGGGGAAGGTTGTTACTTAAAAATGATGCTTTCCAGAAAGAACCACCTTACCTTCTGACTGAGGAAAGTACAGTTCAGGCAGCACAGACTAAATCCATTCTTTTGTGTAAGAGTGGTGCGTGAGGAAGCTGGTCTTGGGTTAGAAAATGTGTGGAACTGGCGCATCACAAGTTGTGAAGTTCAGTAAAAGGCATACGGCAACCATTTTGTACTGAGGAGAATGCCTGGAGGGACATTTCTGAGTAAACTTCCTACCTGAACGTGTTCAGACTAGAAAACTCCGGCAGCTCTTGCCCAATCTGAAATGCTATGCGTTCCTTTGCTCTTTGGGATTTCTATCTGTGAAATAGAAAGAGGCAATTACTGCGCAAACCTTCCAGGAATATTGCAAGGGTAGAAATTGGTAAGAAATTCAGGTACACGGTTGTGTAACGGTACTAGAAATAGGACAAACTTTGTCTTTGCGGATGTTACTTCATATACAAATCATTCATATCGTATTAGGTGTATATGTGATGGTAGGTGAAAGCGTTGTCAAATTGGAGCAGTTTGATTGTAGCTACTAAACTTAATGCTTTACATTGTTCATCTTAGGTAGGTTTCTTGCTGCGGCGTGGGAAACAGCGGCTTTTTTTCCTGGTTTGACCATTAGGTCACTTTTTCTTGAAACTAGCCAGATAAATCTATCTTGAGCGCAATTTTTTCTTTCTTCTAGGAAGATTGGCACTTCCTTTGTTGAAACGTCTCAGTCTGTCTACATCAAAGCTGAACAGCTTGGCTGTTGGGCTCTGTCAGATTGCAGCATCTTCACAGGACAGCGTCGGCAGCATAGTTCGGAGAGCACGCATAGCAAAAGATCTAGAGTTGGAGCAGGTGACAGTGCCTGTTGGGGTCTTTCTTGCGATTTTTTTGAGTCCCGTCCAGACTGACTGTCTTCCACAGGTATGTGAGGAGGGCAGAGAGATCTTTGATAACAAAAGTGTATTTCTACTGGTGAGTTATTGGAAGGCTGCAAGAAGTCTTGCCTCAAAAGACTTCTGCTTGTATTCTTCTGAAATGAATTCTGCTGTCATCCCATTTTTTTTTTTTTTCCTACAGAAAACTACAGTCTTCTTGGGACTTGCTTCTGCAATGCTGAGAGTTATTCCGCGTTGGTTTTTGATACCCAACGTAGAGAAGGAGTTAGCTTACATTCAGGTGGTGCAATTTCTGCCCGTGTCTTATCACATAGCTTCCCTGCTTAACTTGCAACTTACAAGGCTCCTACCAATGAGCACTTTTCTGTCCATGCTGACTACAGCTGAATTGCAGGCTACGATTAAACATCAAATGTTTAATATAGGTCGTTAATAACAAACTGCAACTGTTAAGAATATATGCTGACAAGATCAGCACGAAGTAGAAGTTCTAGGCTCTGAGTGGTCTGTCCCATACTGATACTGCATGTTTGCACTGAGGCAGAATGATATCTTTCCACAAGCGTGTAAAAGCTAAGTCTAGGCTCTTACTGCCGGTATCTTTAGCAAGACTGATTGAGCGTTTCTCTAACATATGAGCAAGTATTTGAGGAGCAAGGGATGGGTATGGGCACTTAAAAAGAGACTGCCGAAGGGCAGCTTCACAACTGAATTTTGTGAGTGTTTGTCCTCGTTCCATACTGAAGGGGAGTCTGCTCTAGGCAAAGTTCATGTGAAAGGAAAAGGCAGTAGTCTCCCTTTCTGCCATTATTGCTTCCTTGCTGCTCGCTCTGTTCTTCATAGAAAACCAGTATGTTTCCTTGCCAAATTCTAGTCTGCCTTCCTAGACTCCAGCCTTTGCCTCCTGGGTGTCTTGCCTTGCCTAGCCAAACTCTCCCATTCTCCTCTTCTTTATCTCATTTGTTTTATCAGGCTGATTCTTACTGGCTTCCCACCCTCAACCCCCCCCTCCCCCCCCCACCTTTCTTTTTTTTTTTTTTTTCTTTTTTTACAGACTTAGGATGTCTTGTCTTGTTACTTTTCTTCCTGCCAGCCCCCATCCTCAAGTTCTCCGATGTAACTTCAGAGGATCATCCTTGATACCTCTGCATCTGAATAATATGGTTTCTCTCCCATGCTGTAGCTGATAGTAGGATGGACTCTGAGTGCAGAGGAGAGGTTGCTTCCTCCATAGTTTACTATTGCATCTCATACTGGTTTGGGTAAGCAATTACCGAGGAAATTTGACTTCTCCATGGAGTAGTGTGTGCCTGATAGCTAGCTGGAGATAGCATACACGGAATTGAGTCAGTGCTCAGAGTTCAGTCTTGAGTTGCAGTAAAGGTGAAACAATTGCAGACTAACAGTTTACCTTCTAGTGAGCTGCGAAGCGAGTGCGGAGTTCCGATCCGCGGTTCCGTATTCTCCGTGAGGGGAGCGGCCGGAGACGAACGAAGTGCGTGACAGACCAAAAAGAAGTGCTGTTTTCACCAAGTTTTGATTGGTGGTGCCCAATATGTGGGCCTGGCAGTGTATCTTGTGATCCTATTTTTGCTCTTACATGCTTTGAGTGTGACAAGAAAAAAAGGCGGGAGCGTTATCTAAGTAACTAACAGTTTAGAAGTGTTGGTGTATTTGCTGTGGCGTTTGGTCAGTTTGCCAAGTACTGGAGAGGTGGAGGGGGCTGACTGATTATCAAAGCGGTAGAACGGAGAGAGTCCTTTCTGTGGTGGTTTGGGCTTGAGCCCTGGCAATTTGGTAAGAAGGGGGAGAGTGAATTTATTTAGGTGTCAATGCCTTTTTAAATGGTATTTATTGACGGATACACAGGAGTGATTCCTTGTTTTGTATGGGCTTATTAACAAAGTGCATGAGAAAACTTGGCATTTGGCTCGAAATTCGGTCCTGTTGAAATGTAAATTTTGTGGAAAAGGTGGTAATGTTTGTCTAGAAGATGAAAGGCTGAGTGCTTCAGCTCTTTTCCTGAAGTTCCATGGATTTATGATTGGAACATGGAACGGGGCTCCTTAATAACCTGAAATAGTAAAGTTTGTATGCGGGAAGAGGCATTTAATCCCAGAGAACTGGGACATTTGGGAAGAAGATTAGGAAAAGATAGTAAAAACCCACAGTAAAAAGGTTTGCGTGGAAATTGAAACAAAGGACAGTAACTAATAAGGAATAGTAATAAATAAATAAAAGGGAATGGAAAATCAAAGGAATGAGTAATATCCAAAACAAAGATGTTTTAAAGAAAGCCTCCTTGGGTGCACGCTGGCACATTCAAAGGATATTGTTAGAACTGGGAGCGCAGAAAGGAAGAGGACTTTCACTAAGTATTGCAATCAGTGGTGGCCACTATATAAGCTAAATGGCCACTTTATGGATCAGTCGACTATAACACTATCTGGCAATTCATGTTTTGGAGGAGAGAAGGAAAATAGGATGAAGTGTAGTATACTGATACGTTGTTTCAGCATCTTGGAGAGAAAAGGAGTGGAATTAATTGGCTCTTGACTGAGCCTTTGGTGTTGGTGTGAGAAAAGTACAGGCTGGAGAAAGATAAAGGAAGCGTTAAAAGAGTTGTCCCTGGTGTTAAAGGTGTGGCATGTAGTATTTAACAGAGCCCTTTGAAGTTGAATGAGCAGGGAAGGAGGATGTAGGAATGTTAATAGTTCTGCCTCAGCAGGAAGCTGTGTGTTTTTTTTTTTTTTTTTTTTTTTTAATAGCAAAACAAATTACGCAACGTTGCTTAACTTGTCAGAAGATAAATAAGAAAGTGTTTTGACAAGCAGCCACGGGAGGGAGAAAAACAGCTTACAGGCCTTTTGAGAAAGTACAAGTTGATTTCACTGAATTGCCCAAGGTAGGGAGGATAAAATATCTATGGGAAATAGCAGATCATTTAACACAATGGGTAGAAGCTTATCCCGTAGCTCGAGCTATGGCACAAATGGTGGTAAAAGCTCTATTAGAACACCTGATACCTAAATATGGGATAATCCAGTACATTGATTTTGATCAGGGCACACACTTTGCTTCTAAAATAATAAAATTATTATGTCAATCATTAGGTATTCAGTGGGAATACCATACTCCGTGGCACCCACAAAGCTCAGGGAAAGTAGAAAGATTGAATCAAACACTAAAACAACACTTGGCTAAATTAATGATCGAGACACAAATGCCCTGGATGAAATGCTTACCATTGGCACTTTTAAACATAAGAACTAAACCACACAGTGAGAGCGGATTATCGCCATATGAAATGTTATATGGTATGCCTTATTCTCAAGGGATGCCTCTAGGAAAAATGTAGTTGAGGAGCGTAGCATCCAGAAATACGTAATTACCATTGGAAGGAGGTTACAAGAGCTAAGAGAAATTGGAATGATGGCTCAAACACCACCTTTAGGATTTGCTGTTCATAAGATACAACCAGGAGACAAGGTCTTAATAAAAACCTGGAGGGAAGAATCATTGAGCCCCCGATGGGAGGGACTGTAAGTAGTAAGTTTTACTTACTACTGAAACAGCTGTGAGAACAGCGGAAAGGGGTTGGATCCACAGATCCAGAATAAAAGGACCAGTAACTACCGAAACCTGGAGGGTTGAGTCCACTCCTGGGGAACTGAAACTAAAGCTAAAGAAGAACTCATATTCTGGCAATGAGGCTCTGCATGAATTAAGGACGCCAAATAAAGGGGACAAGCCTAAAGGGAGGAAAGGGAGAAGGCAAGACCGGGGCAGGACCCTCCACTGCAGTGTGTATGGTCTACCGAGGGAGGCGATGGGTATTGACTGCCGAGTGAGAGGGCCTCGACCGGACTTCTCCCACACTAAGGTGAGGTTGTCCCGAGAAAATAACGTAAGAACTTTTCTTTTTAAACCCATATAAAATTGTGATTCGTTTTCCAGGAGCTGGATCACCCCGGCAGGCTGAACGGTATCACAAGCCCAAATTGACCCTGAAAGTGGGCCCAACCCCTTGATTGAAGGCGTCTTGCCTATTATGATCCAGCTACATGGGCAGAAGACGGATCCTGGGGCTATAGGACCCCAATATATATGCTTAATAGAATAACTAGGTTACAAGCTGTAATGGAAATAGTTGTAAATAAAACCGGAGGTGCACTTGGCTTAATTGCAAAGCAAAATACCAAGATGAGGACTACTTATCTACTTATGTATCAAAATCGCTTAGCTTTGGATTATTTACTAGCACAAGAAGAAGTCTGTGGAAAATCTAACCTTAGTAATTGCTGTTTAGAGATTAATGATGAAGGTGTTTCTTCCTAGTAGCTGGTAGAATGCTACGTTTTGGTTTAGGATGAGAAGAGCGCTGATAACATGCTGATGTTTTAATTGTTGCAGAGCCGTGCTTACACCAAGCCAAGGACGTTTCAGCTTCTCACTGTCCTGCCAGCGAGCAGGCTGGGGGTGCAGCAAGAGCTGGGAGGAGGGCTGGACTGCTCGGGGTTAGGCTGGGCATCAGACAGCTGGGCATCAGCGGTGGTGAGCAATTGCATTGTGCATCACTTGTTTCATACACATGAGTAGTAGTAGAACTATCATCATTATTGTCATTGTCATTATTATTATTTATGATTATTTATTATTGTTATTTTCTTGTCTTTATCTCACCTCACAGGCTTCACTTTCCCATTTCTCTCTCCCATCCCAGAGAGGGAGGGGGTGAGGTGAGTGAATGGCCGTGTGGTGTTTAGCTGCCAGCTGGGTTAAACCACAACAGAAAGAAAAGCTGTAAATGAACTTGTAAAAGAAATGAAGAAGATTGCACACGTCCCAGTTCAAACTTGGAATGGAATCGATCTAAGAAGATTATGGGAGGGGGCTTTACGGGCAGTGATTGTTTTGCTAAAATGAGGATGGTTGTATTGGGGATATGTGGAGAATTGTTAATAATCCCATGTTTAATACCTTCTATTACCAGGCTGATACACTCCAGTTATACAAGGAATGCAAATATCTGCAGTACCTGTTGTGGGAATAGGAATGTTGTTTTTGCAGAGTTACGTTGTTTAGAGGGCAGGAATGTGGTACTGAGATATGCTTACAGTGATAAGAAAACTTAGCAGGCGACCTTGTAAAATGCAGACAACCAGACTTCTTAGGACAATTAGGTGAAAATCACGGTGTCAAGTCAGACAAGTGAAGAAACATTACCTCTCCAAGCAGTAAAAATGTCAAAAGAAATTTGAAATTTAACAGGCCGGCAAGTGAAGGCCATGCATTGTTTGTGAAGCATCGGATAGATGGTGAACCTGGATTACCCAGTCAGTGGGGAAACAGGGGAGGGTCCTGTCATCAAAAAGTATATAAACTGTGTTTTGGAACTAGTAGGTGCGCTCTCCTGCTTGTGGGGCGCCCGCCATTGCAATCGCGAACAAATTACTTCTTCGCTGAGATCCTCGCCTGAGCCTAATTACTGGCTACGGAGTTTCTCACACTGTTGACCCAGAACCAGGGAGAAGAGAAAACCCATTGCCTGACGATAATAAAAAGAAAAGAATATCCAAAATTGATACCAATTTGGCAAGTATTGACTCGATTGGAAAGGAAAACACGGATCAATACCATGAAAAAAGAGATGGGGGACTGTGAAATATGTTCATCTGATTCGTGTCAATATGGAACAATGCTAGGGCCTCATAATGAAATGTGACCTTCTGTCTTACATCCCCTTGTATAAATAACCACAAGTCCAAGAGAAACAGAGTGGTTAGTGTATATAGTTCTTGTATCTTGCAAAAGAATGGTCTAGCAGTTTGTGTTGATAGAGGGTTTGAAGGGTAAACCTTGAGACTCGGGTCTGGGAGATAAGAGAATAGGGGGGAGTTTTTTGAGATAACTGCTGACTATTGCATGAGACACGACTTTCTGGCATCTGGCCCAGAGACTACTAAATAAGGGGAGGGGGGGGGAAGCTGAAGAACGACCGAAGGACAAAACTTGTGAGGAAGACTACGAGCCTTCAGTATGAGCGACCCTCAGAGGGACCACTGGAGACTGATACGCATGCATCCGTGGGATGGTTCGGGTTCCGGGAAACTAATTATAATACCCCTGCCTTTTCCAAAAGTGGTGATGAATATGTATTAGCCTAGGAGCATAAAAACCAGCCGCCTGATTTAACTGGTGTGCGTCTTCGTGGAGCAGAGACTCCCAGCGCACCCAGTGCTGTTTGCTTACCTCTGTTCCTTTAATAAATTGTAAACTTTGATTGTAACCCTATGCGGGACTCAGTCATTTATAACAATATACAATAGCATGTTTGTCTCTAATACTTACAAGGCGAAGTTCTGAGATCATATTTCACAGACTGCTTCTTACAGATTTCAAGAAATCCAATTGTTCTGAAGTATAGCCGTGCTCTATTACTATCTAAAGGGAACAAACTGTTTTCAAACCCATTACAGATTGGATTTTTTAAATTTATTTAAATAAGCTTGTCTCTGCAGCTTTCCTTTGTGATGCTGATCTTTGGAGAGTCAGATTCTTAACCAGATACAATCAAATTGCATTTTAATGTCTAGTTTTGTATGTTAAAGACACACAGTATCTGGGTACAGCAAGGTTCCACTAATTGACAAGGATCTTTCTGAAGTATTCCTTATTTTTTCAGTATTCTTTTCAAATTGTGGACAGCAGGATGAGGTAGAATATCAAACACGGTGACTGTTTTTTACCCAGAGGACACTAGTAGGGAAAAGGAGTTGGTCTGAGTTGACCTTGACATGCTTAAGGGGTTGGTACATGAGAACCTCGTGAAGTTCAAGAAGGCTAAGTGCAAGGTTCACCACCGTCATCAAGGCACTCCCAAGAATGAATGCAGGCTGGTTGATGAGTGGATTGGGAGCAGCCCTGCAGAGAAGGACTTGGGAGTGTTGATGGATGAAAAGCTCTACATGAGCCAGCGATGTGCAGTTGCAAACCAGAAAGCCAGCCGTATTGTGAGCCACATCAAAAGTATGACCAGAAGGTCCAGGGAGGTGATTCTCGTTCTCTACTCCACTCCTGTGAGGCCCCACCTGCAGTGCTGCATTCAGCTCTGGGGACTCCAACATAAGAAATAAATGTGTTAGAGCAGGTCCAGAGCAGGGCCACGAAGTTGACGAGGGCTGGAGGACCTCTCCTATGAAGACAGGCTGAGAGAACTGGGGTTGCTTAGCCTAGAGAAGAGAGGGCTCTGAGGAGACCTTATAGTGGCCCTCTAGTACCTGAAGCAGGCTTCGGGTAAGCTGGGGAGGGACTTTTTGTCAGGGAGTGTAATGACAGGACAAGGAGTAATGGCTTTAAACTAAAAGGGTAGATGTAGATTAGAATAAAGGAAGAAATTCTTTACTATGGGTGGTGAGGCACTGGAACAGGCTGCTTGGGGAAGTTGTGAATGCCCCATCCCTGGAAGTATTTAAGGCCAAGTTGGATGGGGCTTTGAGCAATCTGGTCTAGTGGGAGGTGTCATAGAATCATAGAATGATTTGTGCTGGAAGGGAACTTGAAGGTCATCTACTCCCCCCTGCTATAGGCAAGGACACCTTCTGGTTATAAACGTAAAATCAGCGTGATTAAACAAAAGGCTTCTGTATAAGAGAGCACAAGTAAAATGTTCGTCGTAGGAAGAGCTCATTAGCTACTTCCAGCCAGAATGATTAGGGATAAGAGTTCTTGCATCTGAAATAGTTTTATACAGCTAGCGAATTTGTGCCAGAGCCTATGTTCAGGGTTTCCTTTGACTTACTGCAGTCTCCCTTTGCCAGTAGTACCCTGAAGCTCAAGTTTGTTTCTGAAACGTTAAGATACTTCATTACTGGAGTTACACGTTCTGACTCGGAAAAAATTCTTGGTGCTGTATGTTAATATCGAGTAAGTCAGCAGAATGCAAAATCCTGTTCTTACTCTATTTTGCAGATGTTATTCTCCCAGAGGAGTCAGATCACTTTGTTGTTGTTGTTGTTGTTGTTGTTGTTTTAATTCCCTTCTGACAGGTGTCTTCTTTGGCCATAGCTAGCGGAAATGGCTTGCTAATAAAAGGAGGGAAAGAGGCAGCATACAGCAATCAAATCCTTCATCATCTGACTCAAGAAGCACTCTCCATTCATGGAGTCAAAGATGCAGTGCAAGTAGTAAGTGTCTAGAATTAAAGCAACAACTTTTGTGCTGTAGCATGTAGAAGAAGCACAGGCAGAGCTTGAGAATTCAGGCCATTGACTGTTTGTGTCACAACTTTCACGTGTGAATACAAGCAAGGAAGTGGAAGATGTCTGCCATTTGGAGAAGCTGGTAGATCTAATCATTCCACATGGGTCATCCCAGCTAGTCAGGAATATCCAGAAAGCTGCTAAGGGAATTCCAGTGATGGGACACGGTGAATGGATCTGTCATGTGTATGTGGACACAGATGCCAGCGTGGAGAAGGCCACATGAATAAGTAAGCTGTGAGAGGGTGACTTGGATACCATGAGTGTAACTGAACTACACATTTGGAATATGTGGTATGGTTATAATATTATTATTATTATTATATTATTATATTAATATATTATTATTATATTATAGTAATATATATATTAATATATTATTATAATAATTTATTATTATATATTATTAATATATTAATTATATTAATATAAAATATTATTATTATATTATTATTATAATTATTATATATTATTATAATAATATATATATTAATATATTATTATAACCATACGTAATAATAATTCACATGCTCTTCAAATTCTTTGTCATAAATGTTACGTAACCATTTGTTTACTCTTAAACCTCAGTCAGAGACTCAAAGTGTGAATATACTGCTGCCTGTGATGCTCGGGAAACACTCCTAATTCACTGAGACCTGCTGAGAACCCCGTTGTTTGATCAGATCATAGACACGTTGAGAGTAGAACAGGTTAGTCATTTATACTTGTGTTGGCTTTTGTTTTGTTTTATTTACTTGTTGTTCATTTTAGGAGCCCTTGGTCTTGCTGACATAGCCCTATGTAGTTTTATGATAACATAACACTTACGTTACCCACATGTCTCTTTGTACACCTTTGTACTCTTTTCGGAGAGCTTTCTTGGCTTCTCCATGCAACCCCAAGCTTTTGCATAGAAATGATCTGCGAGCAGCTTCTTTGGGGTGGCTGCATGCCATTGCTGGGATACAACTACTTCCTTTTACATAGAAAAAAATCATTCTCTGCCTTGGAAGAGCATTTCCCCAACCCTTTCTCTACTACTCTTAATTCTGACTTCCTGGCTGGCAACCTCCCGGACCCAAATACTATTCTGATTAAATCTATTAACTTACCTTCTTACGTCAGTCGTTTCCCATTTTATGTTTCTCCTCCTCTAATCTGCTTCATCCACATATTTTGAACATTTTGTCTCGCTTGCCTTTATTCCCACCCATTTTCCCGCCCATTATTTCCCCCTCCCACTGTTCCACAGGAACAAAGGCCACTGTCCTACATAATTGCTTTGACATGCGTAATGTTTTGTAGCAGAGATGCATCACGAGAGAAATATTTGTGAAGTACTTAAATTACACTTAAAACATGGATTTTTCACATAGCATTTCCATTTGGCAAATAGTGTATACAAGCAGTGATTGATGCAGGAAAACATGGAAAATAGGTCATGTTCCGATAATGTTAAAGTCATATTAAGAGAAGCTTGCCAGATAGCTAGTCAGGAGCAAGTCCTCACTCGCTTGTGTTTTCTTTTTGTCTTTGTTTTTTTTTTTTTTTTTTAATGTCTGGTTTGGTTGTGTTTTGTTTTGTGTTTTTTTTTTTTTTTTCATAGAATACCCTGAGTTGCAAAGGACCCATGAGGACTACCAAGTTCAACCCCTAGCTCCACACAGGACCACCCAGAAATCAGACCATGCATCTTGGAGCGTTGCCCAAACACTTCTTGAATTCCAGCAGGCTCAGTGCTGTGACCACTGTCCTGGGAGCCTGTTCCAGTGCCCTGCCACCTCTTGGTGCAGAACCTTTCCCTAACATCCAGCCTGACCCTCCCCTGTCACAGCTCTATGCCATTCCCTTGGGTCCTGTCGCTGTCACCTGAGAGAAGAGATCAGCACCTGCTCCTCCACTCCTCCCACTCATTGTTAAGGTGTCTTAGCTGCTACGATTAAATTCAGAGATTGACGATGCATTAGATCTTCTTCATCAGGATCGTAAAATAACTGAAAGTCCTTGCCTTGTTTTGGGCCCAGTAACTCTTTTGTGTCTGAAACATACACTTTGGAGAGGGCTGGTGTCAGTTTACAAAAGAAAAGGATAAAAACAGGTAAGGTCTTTTGTAGGGGAGACTTGCAAACCTGGAAATATCTGCCTTCCTCGAAACTCCCCTCCCCTCATTTTATATTGCTGACTTTGACATTATATGGCATAGGCTATCCCTTTGGTTAAGTTTGAATCGGTTGTGGTTATGTGCTCTCCTAACTTTTAGCAGACCCTCGACCTTCTCACTGTGGGGGGAGAAGAGAAAGCCTTGGAACTGTGTGAGCACTGTTTAGCAACAGCCAAAACAGTGGTTTGTTTAAGGCAAAAATCCAAAATGTAGCAGTATAGGGACTGCTATGAAAAAAATTAACTCTATCCTAGCTATACCCAGAACAACAAGCTGCACTTTTTGCCTGTTACGCATTGGTACAATCTACAGCACAAAATACTTCTGGTATTGCAGGTGAAGATTCATGCTGGCCCAAAGTTTGCCTCTTACTTGACGTTCAACCCCTCAGAAGTGAAATCTCTCCACGACGAATATGGGGATCTGGAGAGCTGCATTGAGGTTGTGGACAGTGTACAAGAGGGTGTCGAACATATCCACAAGTATGGAAGTTCTCACCTGGATGTTACCGTCACGGAGAATGGTTTGTGACCAATCTGTTCCCTTAAGCTTCTGCTTTGGTTTCACTGTGGGATCTTGTTATTAGCATAACTACTTACATTGCAGTAGTTTCTCTTATCTTGGTTCTGTAGTGAGCATAATCAGCTGGAACCCTATGAGCTAAATCTATCTGTAGTTGTGTTTAATTCAAGGAAAACATGTTGTGTGCCCTTATTCCAGGAGGTGAAGGCATGTGTTTGAGCAACTGGCCAACGACAAGTCAACGCATGCTCTTGTCAGGCAGATTGCTTTGTGTTCCTGTATTGTACAGACTTACCACATCAGACAGTTTTGCAGAAACATCTCCTGAATCCTGGAGACGTCTTTAGGCCTCCGAAGGAGGAAGAGGTGAGCTTCTATAGAGGGAATATGGGCTGTAAGAAAGATCAGACTATATACGTTTTGTCTTCCCAGGTTGCTTTTAAGCCTTGCAAACAAGGACCACAAGTGTTTTTCTCCATCTCTCCCAGTCCTCTATTTCCCAGTTCCGCATCTGTAGCGTAAAAGCTGCATGTATCTCAGTTCCCAGTTTCTTGCTCCTTTGATGCCGCGAACTTCTGTTCCTATGCGCCACTCTGTGCTTCTTCCACTCCTCTGCATGAGGTTTGAACACTCTGCCACTTCAAAACGTAGCTAGAACTGCTCCCAGCCAAAGGATGACTCTCCATACAAGGCTAAAACTTCTGAGAGTCAGCTACAGTAAGGTCATTTTGATTTGTGGCTCATCAGTGTGAGATTCAAGCAGGCATCTGTTTCTGTACCTTCTGCAGAAATTAAACGAGTAGCACCGAAAGGCATGCATTTGATACTGTAAGCCACTACCTGGTGCACTAGTGATTTACTTGGGTGTGTACTGGAGATAGAGTTCATCTTTAGCATTCGTCCCATTGCTCTGGGCAACTGACTTGCAGCTTACAGCCTTACAGAGAAAGGCATCCTCCAGAGTACTAAGGCTCGTACAACTCTGCTTGAGGTTGCTCCAGTCTCGCATGTTCTGTGTTGAACTGGGTTAGTTAGCTGACTTCATGTGGTGTTTCGGCATTCTCTTTCCCAAATACTGTTTTCAGTATAAACTTAATATAGGACTTTCTATTAATTTCCATTAATTCCATTATGATAGGACTTTCCATGTTCTTTATAGAACAGTTCCATGTATCCGTTGAGCTAATGTAGAGCTGAACATGTAGTTTAACTGTCTGACTGCAAAATGTAGCTCGGGGCTGCTGTCACTTCTTCCCAGTCATACAACTATCCCTGTTTGCGAGGTCTAGGCTGTAGTAAGAATTAGACGTCTTTTCACTTCTTGTCTTTGCAAGCTTCTTGTAATATTTATAGTTGTGTCTATGTGATAAACATATTACGAAGAAGGTGTGTATGAACATGCTTTAATCCAGGCTGTTAAATACTGTCTGATAATGTTGCAGGTGAAAGTTCTGTTCTTGTATCTCTTCACGGTATGAGGCTGTGCCTATTGGACTGCATGATCACTCTGTACTGTATCCTATTTTCTTCTCTGCCTCTTTTTCAGAGAAAACAGTGGAGTTCTTCCTCCAGCATGTGGACAGTGCTTGGAATGCCAGTAACCGATTCTCTGATGGATAGAGATTTGTACTCTGTATGTGCCTGTGGTGTGCAGGCAGCTAAGCACCACAAAGCCGTTTGCTCCCTCAGCAGTGTGGGAGGAAGGAAAGACTGGAACAAAACTGAGTATCAGTTACCTAAGTAAACAGGTGCACATACTAGGAAGTGCAGAAGACAAGGGAAACATTAATTCCTGAGGTAGAAACTACTAGAAATCGCTGTAGCAGGCTTGAACATGCAGTGCTCTGTGTGTTAAAAAATTGTGTTTAGGGTTTTATAAGATCACGCAATAGTCTGTTTAAGAAGAGGAAAAACAAAAAAGGATATAAGAATGGAATCCTGACTAACTTAGTTCTTATTGTTCAAAGGGTAAACCCTCAAACAAATGTACGATGTATGTAAGACACACGTAGCTTTCTGGCTTCTTTCTCTCTAAAAGTGAAGCTGAAACTGACAGAAGTATAAACATTCCAATTTAGAATAAAGCTCCTCTGATCAGAACAGGTAAAAATAACTTCTGACACTTGGGGAGGAGTGAAGGAAGGGAGGTGAATGACTGCTTCTACATAAAGATGCAGGGCTATATAGTACAAAGTTGAATATCTTCTGAGGATCAACTACCTTTACCTTGTGTGTTTTCTACAGGTGATGAAGTTGGAATTAGTACTTCTCGTATCCATGCACGCGAACCAGTGGGAATTGAAGGACTCTGAACTACAAAGTGGTTACTGACAGGGGACAATCATGTTGTTTCTGACTTCTCAGAGCACGGGAGCATGAAGTAGCCCCATGAGAGCCTACCTCTCCCTCAGAGAAATACCGAGTACATTGAGAAAACTCATCAATAAAATGTTTATTGAAGATGTTCAGGCTTCAGGGTACTCTTTGGGGAAAGAGATTTGCTTTTCAGCTCTGAGATCATTGTTCTTGGTCATTGTGCAGTACAATGAATATGAAGTGATCCCATCCGTGACACGCATTATTTGTTGCTGTCTCTTACTGTTTCCTTAGATAGTATCTGCAAACTGACCTTGCTTTTGCCAGAGAGGTTTCTTTAAAACATACAGATACCGTAAGGAAAAGTTGAAATATCTGCTGCGTTCTGTTCATGCCCTTTGTCCCCTCCAGCAAAGATGCCTGGTGGTAGAGTGTAAATTTTTTTCCCTGTCTTTAATCTGAACACCTGTCTTGGTGAACAAACTCGGTAGCTTTCCTTTAGTCACGTGACCACAGCAGCTCTTGAAAGCTCTAAAGCTTTAAGACACTTACTGTCTTTGTCTGATCACTCTGTGATTCCTATGCGTTTGGAACGTATATTTCATTAATGTTTTGACCAAGCAACCTTTTTTATCTAATTTCTTTGTATTTTTGACAACTGTAGATAAATAGCGCAACTGTATACGGTGTGAATTTTGTTACCTCTGTCCACCAGACATTTATTTCTCATGGGTTTTCTGTGAAATGTAATCCCTCCAAACCCGTCATCCAGATGCAATACTACCTTGAAGTTTAAAAGAAGCTCTGAATAAATGCTGCCTTTTGCGTACTGGAACAAAGGAACTCACGTGTGCATGCTGCAGCCAGGGCTCAGGGAAGCCCTCCATAGGTCAGGGTGGTTGGAGTGTCAAGGTGCATGGGGAGGGAGTGGAATGGTGCCACACTGCAAATGCTGGCAGGGCAGGGAGTGGGATGGGTGCAGCCTGCACAGGGACATTCTCTCCTGTGCATCCGTTTCTTGCTGCTAACTTGCCTCTGCATGCTTTGTTGACTGCTGGCGTGTGCGTGGTACTCAGGAGCCAACATAGTGGCACACAGGACCTATCCGGGCATCTGGGTGTCTGCTGGGTAGCCATGTTACCGCACTCACCCATTTAGGACCATGGCACTCTACTCTGCAACCCTGAGAAAGCCATTATGCCCCACGCTCCTCTTGTGCTTCTATGCTCTCCTGAGACTTTGTGACAACTGCTTGCACTGCAACCACAACTGGTACTGCCCATCAATGATAAAAGCACTGATACTGCAGCACCCAGTACTGCACGCCTGCAGTAGCGTTCCCTGCAATTCCTCTGTCCAGCTACCGCTGTTACTCCTTCCTCTGTCCCACTCGTCTCTTGATCTTTTTTGATTCCTCTGCCCTTCTCAGTGTCTGTCTTCCTCTATCCTTTCCCCTGGTCTCATAACATCTAATCTAACTCCCCTCTTTCTCTTTTAGTTTGGAAACTTCCTTGCCCTGTCATTATCTGTCTGAGCAAAAAGTTGCTCTCCAACTTTTTTTATAAGCCACCTTTAGGCACTGAAAGGCGGCAATTAGCTCTCCCTGGAGCTTTTTCTTCTCCGTGATGAACAACTCCAGCTCTCTTGGCCTGTGTTCAGAGGGGAGAATCCCCATCATTTGTTCTAACTTTCGTTGGGTTAACCATTTCCATTAATGAGGGAACGGTTAAGGCAATTACTCCACAACTACCCAAAGCAGCGATAGTGAGAAGCCCACTTCCAGCATCCATTTCCCATGCAGGGACAGATGGACACCGCTTGATGTCTTGCCCCCCAGGAGAAGGGGAGTCGCCGCCTGTCCGTGTTTTTTTTTTTTTTTTTTTTTTTTTTTCTTTTTTCTGCGAGTGATATTATTACATTGTTTATTTACATGTTTTTGTTTTTGGTGTGTAATCTGTTATGCTCCTAGATTTTTCTTCCTGTGTAAAAGAAAGGTTGAGCTACTTCCAGCTGAAAAAGCTGGGAGTTCGGTTACTTGCTTGATCATATTGTTCTTTCAATATTCAAAGCTGAAGCAAAAGCATGGGGATTGCTGCTTGTAGAGAAACACCAGTTCTCTCACTAGAGTACAACGCTTTCTCAAAAACATGACAGGCCATTAGCTCAGGGTAGCGATCATGCAGCTTATCGGTCACAGTGCGCACAAGAGCATCAGGTCCCCCTCTCGTCACAGAGCCTGTCCGTGGTGTCTCCACTCCACTCTGTGCCCCATCCCGTTCCTTAGAGTCAGCACACGGATATCTCCTACTGCGACAGCATGTAATGTTGGAGGCGTTGGAAGTCCTGATCCATCCATTCGGAGCAGGAGACTGTGTTTTGATGCAAATGTGGAAAGAATCGAAGCTGCAACGTGAGTGGGAAGGACTGTTCCAAGTGCTCCCGACTCCTGAGATGGCAAGAAGAACGGCTGAGAAAAGTGCCTGTTCTCGTCCTGGTCTCCATTCTGCCAACCTGCTCCTTTTCATTCCTTCTTTCTGCTTCTTTATTGATGACATAACTTCGTCACATCGTGTTGCCTTCCTTTTTGTTTTTTTTTTTTTTTATCTTGAGGGCAGGCTCCCCTCCTATACCCTTCTCTCCACAGCAGTTCTTTTCAAAACAACTTTTCATTGGTCAAACAACTTTGCAAATAACAGTAACAGTAAACACCCAGAAACTTCCATGCCTCAATGGCTGGAGAACAAGAAACCCGAGACTGCATGCAGTCTCCTGAATCACCCTTCTCTGTTCCCTCTAAACTCTTTTACATTCCTGATGGCCTCATCGAGAAGAGTCTAGTGTTAGGGTGGTGTTAGTGTCTAGTGTGGGGCTTTCCAACCCCCATGGCCACCCTCCCAAATCTTCCCCTTCTTTATTAATATCAACCATTTTCTTGACATGAATTACCACTCCATATATAATACTTCCAATTAGGTGGTAAATTCTTCCTTGCCCTCCCATCACCACATAGCCACCAATACCCTATACCTAATTTTCACCCACTTTCCAAAGATCCATCCACTCCAGACTCCTTATCAGGGTTGTATGCTACTTGGATAGTAATATTACAAAATGACCTTAAATTGGCTAGATTATATCCCCCTGCATTTACAGTTTTTGAACAGTCGGGTTCCCGACCAAAACTAAGCCCCAGATCACGCAAGATCTTTTGTTCGCTGCCATCATTGACCGCCATACACCGACTTTTAACAGTAACGTTTCCCGTGCTTGTAAAGCAAATTTCGGTCCCTCAGGGAGGGTATAATTTACCCTTTCCACTCCCCAACATTGAGCGGACCACGTCTGATTAGTCTATATAATGCATTGTTCCAATTTCTGGAGGGTATCCCATATAGCGGGATTTCCATATTGCCCCTCGGAAGTGCAGTACATATCCAACAGTCAGATAAATTTAAAGATCGGGCGACTCTTTCAGGTATGTTTACATTCGAGTTTTCCTTCCATGCTTGAGCTGATACAATAGTTACAAGCAATGTCCAAAGTCCATACGTGTTGCCTTTTCAATTTCAACTTATTGGGTCCCATCGTTTCAAGTGTCCATGGACCTTGCGTTGACTTCTTGATTCCCATGTGGTGAATCCAAGCAGGTTGTTCATTAATTTTTACTGCGGTGTATGATGTAAGCAGCACCTGAAAGGGTCCTTCCCATTGGGGTTCCAAAGTTTTTTTCTGCAAGAGACTTTACATATATAGATGTATAATCTCCAGGTTGTACATTGTGTATAGGTCTATCCAAAATGCTACTCCGGGTTCCAGCTACATATTTTCCAATTTTGTCTAATTGTTTCCCTAATGCCACCATATAGGATGTCATAATTTTGTCTCCTGCTTGTGCGGACATCCCCTTCTGTATTCCATAGGGTTGTCCATACAGGATTTCAAAAGGGCTCAGTCCCTCCTTTGCTCTTGGCCTTGTTCATATGCATAAGAGAGCCAAAGGAAGAGACTGAGGCCAGGCCAGATTCGCTTCCTGTCCCAACTTTACAATCTGTTGTTTGATCAAGTGGTTCGTCTTTTCTACCTGGCCACTTGACTGAGGGCGATATGGGGTATGAAGTTATCAATCTATACCTAGATGGCGGCTGATATGTTGCACTATTCTTGAAATGAAATGAATATCCTGTCAGAGGATATAGTAGCTGGTACCCCAAAACGTGGTATTATTTCCTGTATTAGTATTCTTACCACCTCCCTAGCCTTGGCTGTTCTGGTAGGAAACGCCTCTGGCCAACCTGAAAAGGTGTCAGTTAATACCAACATGTATCGGTACCCCCCTTTTCTTGGCAGTTCCAAAAACTCAATCTGCCATTGTTGTCCAGGCCCATTACCTTTTCCAATTTGGCCTATCCCTAATTTTGGAGTAGTTTTGGGATTAGTCTGGAGCCAAAGGTCACACTGCTGAGTCAGTTGTCTCGCAGTAGTTCCTTGCTACAATTTCTCTGATCCAATGTTTATATAAGGCTTCAGTCCCCCAGTGCCTCTTTCTATGTTCCTCTCTTATCAAGGGCCATATCATATAAGAGGGAATAATCATTTTCCCTTGGGGTAAGAGCCCACCCTTCCTCATTATAGGAACCTGCTAGATCAGTAATTAATTTCTGATCTTCCTTGGTATATTTGGGCTTACCTTCTAGGGAGATTTGCCCACTGGGGATCAGGGCCCCTTCTGTTTTTACCTCCCTTTTGGCTGCATGTTTTGCCTCTCTGTCTGCCAGCTCATTTCCTTTTTCCAATTCTGAGTTTGCTTTTTGGTGTGCTCTGATGTGCACGATTGCCACTTTCTCAGGGAGTTGAAGTGCTTCCAACAACTTCAAGATTACTTTTGCATGCTTGATATTTTTGCCATGCAAATTCAGTAATCCCCTCTCCTTCCAGATCACTCAATACACATGTACAACCCCAAAGGCATATTTTGAGTCTGTATAGATGTTTTTGATTTTGTCTTGGGCCAATTCCAAGGCTCGGGTCAGATCAATTATTTCCACCTTTTGTGCAGAGGTGTTCGCAGGTAAAGGCCCGGATTCTACTGCCTCTTTACAAGTGGTAGCTGCATAACCATTGTGTCGTTTGCCACTTACGACTTAGCTGCTCCCATAAGTGAACCAGTTTTCTGTGTCTTCCATAGGATTGTCTTTCAGATCTGGATGGCACGAATATACTGCTTTGATGGTTTCCAGACAGTTGTGATGCACTGGGTCCCTTGTGTTCCCACTGAGAAAAGAAGCTGGATTGACAATGTTGGTGACTACAATTTCCACATCATCCTGTTCCACCACTGTAGCCTGATATTTCAAAACTCTTTGTGGGGAGAGCTAATGTCCACCTTTTGCTTCCAGTACTGCAGATACCGTATGGGATGCTAACACGGTTATTTTCTGGCCCAAGGTAAATTTTTGGGCCTCCTGGATGTTTAGTACTATGGCCGCAACCGCTCACAAACATCCAGACCATCCCTTTGCAGTTGTGTCCAATCGTTTGGAGAAATAAGCAACTGCCCTACGGTATGGGCCCAGGTCTTGTGCTAATATTCCCAGGGCAATCCCCTGCTTCTCGTGGGAAAAAAGGTAAAATGGCGTACTCACATCTGGGAGTCCCAAAGTTGGAGCTGACATCAGGGCCTTCTTCAGTAGCTTGAAAGCTTGTATTGCTTCCTTGTTCCATTGAAGGCATTTCTGTTCAGTAGTCGTGAGTGCATACAGGGGTTTAACAAGCAGTCCGTAATTCTAAATCCATAGATGGCACCACCCGCTCATACCCAAAAAGGTCCATAGTTCCTTCACTGTTTGTGGTCTTGGAGTTTGGAATATTGCCTCTTTTCGAGCCTGTCTCAAGGTCCTTTCCCCAGCACTGATTTCATATCCCAAATAGGTTACCTGTTGTTGTACTACTCGGGCCTTTTTCTTAGATACCCTGTACCCTTGGAGTCCGAGAAAGTCTGGCAGATTCACCGCCCAAGTCAGGCAGGTGTCCCTTGTTCTAGTAGCAGTCAGAATATCATCAACATATTGCAGCAATTTCCCTTCTCCTGGTGGGGCCTCCCAGGATTCAAGATCTTTCGCTAACCGATTTCCAACTATTGTGGGGCTATTCTTGAAGCCTTGGAGTAACACCGTCCAGGTGAGTTGGGTCCTACGCCCACTCTTGGGGTTTTCCCATTCAAATGCAAATCTTTTCTGGCTGGCTTCATGGAGAGGGAGGCAAAAGAAGGCATCCTTTAAGTCAAAAACTGTAAACCAGGCTAGTTCTGGTGTTAATACAGTTATTTATTGCCCGTAGATCCTGGACCACCCTATATGACTCATCCAGCTTGTGGACAGGTAATATAGGGGTATTAAAATTGGATTCACATTCCCTCAACAATCCTACTTACACTTTTATTATTGGTCAAATTCCTTCCCTATCTTCCTGCTTTAGAGCGTACTGCTCGATCCTCACTGGCTGCTTTCCCTCCTTGAGTCGAATCTCAACACGTGGGGCATTTTTAGCTCTCCCAGGTTCATCAGTAGCCCATACGCCTGGGTATACCTGGTTTACGACTTCTTCATTAACTTGTCCTTCCATTGGCAGGTTGACTAGGGCTAAACTCATTACCTGTATATATTGTTGATCCTTTACCTCCAGAGTAATCTCCCCTTTTTCAAATTTTATTACTGCTCCTAATTGCTCTAATAAATCTCTACCTAAGAGTGCCCTTGGGGAGTTAGGCATATATAAAAATCTGTGTATGCCCCATTGTTTCCCTAACTTGTACTTCAAAGGTTGACAAAAATAAGCCTTTTCAGGTTGATTGGTTGCACCTTTTACCCTAACATAATCATTCCCTAAAGCCATTAATGCTTGATTTAGAACTGAATATGTTGCCCCCATACCAATAAGAAATTTCACTTCCGTTTCTCCCCTATCTTCATTATAACCAGTGGAGGATCCGTTAGGGTAGATTCCCCAGGTCCCCGTTATTTCTGCCAAAATCAGGGGCTGATTACCCTAGGAAAAGGCTAGTCAGTTTGTTCTCTGAATCCGAGAGATCTGGGTCCGAATTTTTTTTATTTATTTTTTTTTCCATTACATTTTAAAGTTGGTCCAAAAATTCCATGGGGGTTTCTTTTGGACCTTGTTGGAAGCATATTCTCAATTCCCAATTCAAACAGATTCGAGTATTAACTTAACTTCATAATTTTCGGGATGATTAGGGTCTCAGTGGGGTCGGTCAGGGGAATGCAATTGTCAACAGTTCCCTGAGCGGTCCCATTGGCAATCTGAGCTTGCACATGAACTCAGGTTGTTTTAAGAGTTAACTGCTTTTCTGTTTCCATAACAACTCTCTCTGGGACCCATCATGATCCCTTTGCCCCAGAGGGCTAACACCTGTGATTTTGAGATCTCAGCCTGGGGCTGAGA
Source organism: Aythya marila (assembly GCF_965140915.1). Classification (NCBI taxonomy): domain Eukaryota; kingdom Metazoa; phylum Chordata; class Aves; order Anseriformes; family Anatidae; genus Aythya; species Aythya marila. The sequence goes on from NC_139080.1 coordinate 88,798,006, forward strand.
CAGAGCTTTTAAAATTCCTACATCCTCTTTCCCTGCTCATTCAACTTTAAACACCTTTAACACCTTCAACAACCCTTTTATCACTTCCTTTTCCTTCACTCCAGCCTGTACTTTTCTAATGCCAACACCAAAGGCTCAGTCAAGGGCCAATTAAATCCGCTCCTTTTCTCTCTAAGATGCTGAAACAACATATCTGTATACTACATTTCATCCTATTTTCCTTCTCTCCTCAAAGGACTTTATTGACTGTAATGAAGGACATATTGACCGTAATACGGTGTTATGATTAATAGTTCCATTGTGGGGCCACTCCTCTCCATCCTCTAGTTTATAAAGTGGCCACCACTGATTACAATATTTGATAACAGTTCTTTTACTCTCTGTCCCCCCTCTTCCCATTATATCCCTCCAATGTGTTAGTATACATTCTAGGGGGCTTTTCCGCGGGATTTCTTTGCTTTGACCTTTTCCCATTCTAATCTATAGCAGTTAATATTCCACCATTTTCCTAGGAGCTCGTTACTAGTCAATCCCAATCCCTCCAAAATCCACAATATATAGAGATACACAAGTAAAATCAGACCACTGTAAATTAACTGCCTGTAGACAATTACACTGAGGACATTTAAACCCGACGAGCAGATAATATGCCTGGGCAAATTTCGTTCCCTTAGGCATACACCTCAATGGCAGTTCTTATATTATATTTACATATTCACATATTAACATATGTTTAAAAGAACACTTTAACAAAAATGCCCGGGCCTTTACATATACAACATACAGTTATTATTCCAGTTAGAATTATTCCCCAGCAGCTGCAAACATTATGCCAGTTACCATTAAAGCTCGCCTACCCTCCTCCCGTCTCTTCTATGATCTTCAGGATGTTCCTTGTGGTTCCTAGAACCAGGGTATGGCAGCTTCTACTCAAAACCCCTTTTGGCCGCTCTATCGGCCACCTCCGTTTGGCCACTCTACCGGCCACCTCCCAAGACGCCTTCAGGGTTCGTGTTGCATGCTAGACATCTCTATGCGGCTTATCGACCTCCCCGGCCAATTGGCTTACCTTAATTAAGGTGTACCGTTTGCCCGCAACCACAGGAACTTCCTGTATCCCTGCAGTGAGCGGCTGGGAGAGGAGCTCCTCTGAGAGAGAAAAAGGGGCTCGGGGCGCGCCTAGGAGGTCTGCTCCACAGTCGATCCTGCAGCCGAACAGAGTCCTCCTGCCTGGCTCGCCAAACTCATGCGCAGAAAAGACTCCACAACCATAGGGTTGCGATCCTGGGGTGTCATGGCATACCGCTACTTGTGTTTGGGGAGCTGGTCAGAGCACCCACCTCCATTTCTGTTTATGGTGGCTGAGTTTGTTCAAGTAATCCCTGACTTGATACCTGTCCCCTGCTGGTGGTTCTGCGGAGTCTTGCCTTTAGGCACAAAGACCCAGGACCAGCCCTTCAGAAACCCACACTGGCTACTTCTGATCCCTCCGTTGTCCCGCATGTCAGCTGCAGCGCCTTCCCTGGCCCAGGCTCAGTGCTCATCACAGCAATGGCTGACATCCCAGCAGAAGCCAGCCCGCTCTCTTTGGGCGCTACCTCAATGCATGACTTTGCTCACTTTGGCCCCTCCAGCTCTCTCCCCACTCCCGGTGCAAGGACGGAGTGAGAGAGCAGCTGTGTGGTGCTCAGCTGCCCACTGGGCAGCCAGCATGGGGCACAAAGGATTTGAGATAACAGCATCACTGGCGATCACCTGATTTTCACCTACGTAGAAGCAAGCAGCTCCAACGCAGCCGTGTACCTACTGCTCCATGGGATGCTACTATGCAGTCTAACCCCTCATGGTTCTGAACTACCCCTGCTGATAAGGATGTGACCTCCTGTAGCGCTGAGGTGATAGAATCTGCCGGAACATTAGTAATTTGCTCCACTGTAGCGGACGTTTAGTAAAGCATGTTGTGTTAAAGGATAAGGAAGTTTGGCAGGACCTAAACCCCCTTGCGTTCCAACTTGTCCTCAGATATCAGAGGGGCTGGGGGTGGCTGGGTTTGGATTCTGAGCGATGCCCTGTTTGGAACTATAAATCCAGTTGTATTCAATAGACTAAATTATCGTGATCATGGGTGCACATATCGTGTAATACACTTTCAGTCTAGTAAATGACTGGTGTAGTTTATTGGAGCAACACGAGCACAGGTTCTTTTGGATTGCCGCTGATGAAGACTCTGTCTGCAAAGCACGTGCAAATACCAAGAATATGACTAACACAACCAGCTACATATACGTTAACTTGTGGAACAACTCTATAGAGAATGTTAGGTTTCCCAGGGAAGCACTCGCTGTAACTGAGGGTTCAGACCTCACCCTGTAGGCATCCCTGTAGGGGGGAAGAGAGGTTCAGCACGGCAGCCTTCGGCTGATGCCAGGAGTCAGCGACGTCCTCCCTACTTGTCTGTGGTGGTGTCTTCCCCAACATTTTCCTCTCTTGAGCCCTTTTTTTTACTATGTTCCTGCTTTTAGGTAGTGAGCGACTCAAGTCATATGCGCCTTTGTTGTGACTGGTATACATTTTCCTGGCTTTTGTTTTTGCTCAGGGAAATTCAGAGCGTGTGCTCAGTGAGAGGTAGTTGCACCTTGGAGGCGGGTAGCCTTGGGGATGGAGGTGTATTTTGGCACTGTAGTGAGATTATAATGAGCAAAGTTCATCCAGAGGACATGAGTAGGTTGTCAGTTAGACTCAGGGCTGGCCATGTAATCTCTCAGTTCCGTACCATCAGGCTCACTCTAAAATCGCGCTGTTCCTAGCAAAATGGCCCGACGCCCAGGAAGGACGAGGCAGTGGGTTGCTCTAACACGCTGTGGCCAGGGAAGCAAAAGCTTTCCTTCCTCTTGGTTTCACAGCCTAGCAGAGCAGCTTGGTGCCGTGGAGTTTTCTAACCATTCAGTTTTCACACAAAAAAATGACACGTTCAAGCAGTGAAGAAAGAGGGCTGTTTCTTTGGGGAAAGTCCAGCAGAGAGGTTACTCGGCGGGGCCCGAGGGCTGGAGCTGGGCTCAGCACTGAGCACAGCTGCAGCAGCATAGCCAGCCAGCTCTCGGGACACGGGGCCTCCTCTCCCACACCCTCCGGAGCCGGTAACGTAGTGCTTGCAGGCTGAATGTGGAGGAAGTTCTCAGGACCAGGATGGTTTCAGTCACCAGGGAGGAGACCGAAGGGCTGCTGTAGCCCTCCATGCTTCTCAGGGCTGACATGGAAAGGAACAGAGGGCAGCTCAGAGCCTGTATCACTGGGAAGCACGCCCAGGAACCCCTCCTGCCAAGCCCACCCCACCTCCTCAGCTGGGGCAGGGGTCGCAGCTCACTGCCCAGGGTCTTTTCTCCTCCCAGCCAGTTCGTGCTGATACCCCACTGCCCTCACTCACCCTCGATGATGTTCTCTAGCTTCTCCTTGCGCCCATCCACCAAGTGCTGCCCGGCAAGCCCTAGGTACACACAGCCCGTCACAGATCCCGCTGGCCAGCTCGCCCCAGACACAGTTCCCCCCTCAACATCCCTGCCGGCTTGGCCATGTGTGCCCAAGTGTGACACCACCCAAGGAGGCTGCGAGGCACTCGCTAAGCTTCCCACCAGCAACCACTGCTTGGGCAGGGGGTGGCCGAGGGCAGCAGGGAGCCCCCACAGGCACTCCAGACCCACTCTGAGCTGGCAGTGCTCTGCAGCCACGTGGCTGATTCGGCAGCAGCTGGGGCTGCGGCCAAGCTGCTGTGGGGCACAGAGGGCCCATGGGGTTGTGACTCACCAATGAACCTGATGGCCGCCTCTTGCAGGGGCTCCTGGGGGCTCCACAGGTATGGCAGGCTCTGGCACAGGTAGTCATCCACTCTGCTGCTGTGCCCCACCAGCTGGAAGAGAATAGTACATGTGGATGGGGCTGGTGCAGCCTTGCCCCTTGGCCAGGCCAGCCCTGTACGTGGGACTGGCTTCCCCTGCTGGGATAGCCTGATGCAGTGGCTAGAGGCAAGGGTAGCCACCCTGCACCCTGGGCCAGGGCTGGCAGGCCTTGCCTGGGCCAGGTTTTGGGAGCCCTCGGGCAGTTGTCCTTACCAGGCACTTGCCAATCCTCTGTGGCTGCACTGTCTCCAGCAGGTTCCTGAGCTGCTTCCACTTCAGGAGCTTGGCAGCACCAAGGAGGGCTTCCCGAGAGGCCTGCAGAGCAGCAGAGAGTGGGAGATGAAACCACTGCGCATTGGACAGGCCCTGGTTGTCCTGCACCTTGGCGAGGCTTGGGGGCTTTTCTGGCCCTTGCTGGGGAGGTGCAGCAGCTGGGGAAGGCATCTGCCAGAGGGTTCAGTGCTCGGGCAGAGGTGTGGGGCAACCACCAGCTCCGGCACTTCATGCTGCTGGGGCTGCAGGACAGAAGTCCCCCAGAGCTGCTCATCTGCAGCCAAGGCCAGCAGGCAGGTGAAGCGCTGCAGTCACTGAGGCACCAGGGCAGGAGGCAGCCAGGGACGCCACGCACGGGGACCCCAGCAGGCTGTTCCCTAGGGCCTGGGCTCCAGAGCCCGCCACCGCGGACACAGGGCCAGACCCCTGCCCTGGCTGCGGCTCCCTTCCCAGGCTGGCAGCCATGCTGGCTCCTGCAACCCCTGGCAGGGGCTGCACCCTTCTGCGTGGCCCAGGGCAGCCTGCAGGCCAGGGTTTCTGCAGCGAGCACGCTGGCGGCTCCAGGGTGCTCATGCCCAAGAGAGCAAAGGAGCATTCAGCCTAGGCATCTGGCGGGTCCCTGTGCATAACATGGGGTCGACAACTGTTGGGCACCTCACCACTGGCCTCAGACACCTGCAGGCACAGCTGGGATGCCCGTGAAAACTCTAGTGCCTAGGTATCTGTGGCTACGCAGCACTGCTGAGCACAGCTGGGAGCAGGCAGGGCAGGTCTGGAAAATGTCCGTGCCCACCTTCTTGGCCCCTGACAGCTCTGGGGCTGCAGGAAGCCTCCCAGTGGGCTTTTCTGTGGAGGGCTGCATGCGGGGCTGGATGTGGGGCAGGGAGAGGCCCCTCCGCTCTGGCCCTCTGTGCAGGCAGAGGTGTAGTAGGGGCAAAATGGCTGTGGTGGGCCTGGTGCAGGCACAGAGGGGCTCTGCACCTTTCTTTTGGATTCGGGAGCTTTGGCCCTGAGGTGAGGCACATTCAGAGGGAGCCTTGCTAACAGCCCATGCCCCTAATGCTCAGGCCCTCCTGAGGGGTGTTGCCCCCTCAAGTGAATGCTCAGCTTAGTGTCCCCACCTCAGCCACACGCTGGTCCTGGTCATGCAGGTGGAAGAAGAGGGGGAGGATGGTGCTCTGCACTTGCTTCTTCATCTCCATCTTATGGGTGCCCTCTGCAACCTCCATGGCATCCTTGCAGAGAAGGATGGAGAGCTCTCTCATGCAGCTGCACTCCTGGTGAGACAGAACAAGGGAGGACCTCAGTCCAGGCTCTTCCGAGCTCACAGTGAGCAAGGGGTCGGTGTGGCAGACAGGGAGACACACGCTCCTGGCTCTCACTCTGCAGTGAGCTGTGGCAGGTAGGCCAAGTGTGTGGGCAGTGCAAAATGGCTCAAGACACAGGAAGGGCAAGGCAGTGGGTTGCAGATGGTCCACCCTGGGGCTGGCAAGGGGACACATGGCAAGGGGAGAAGCGGCCATGGGCAGCAAGGGGCCGAGGAGAAGTTGCCATTGTGGAGCACACATCTGCAGGGCTCTGCACAGGGAGGGGCTGCCCCAGCAGGAGAGCCCAAGAAGCACCAAGCAAAACGTTTCCAGCACGTGCCCAGGGATCATGGTGGGCGAAGAATTCGCAGGCCAGTGAGACACGCGGAGAGGGACGCACCACCCCCAGGCCACATTCACGTGCCCCGTGGCCACGCTAGCCAAACCTCCTGCTTGCCCACCAGACTTACGTTTTCAAAGAGGGGCAGGAGCCTGTCAGGCAGCTGCAGAGCGATGGGGCCAGCCACTTGCCCATCTGCTAGGCGCAGAGTGTTGCGGAGGACAGTCACGGCCTTCATACTGATGTCGCTGTTGGCATCCTGCAGTTGCTGCACGACCTCTGGCAGCAGGTCTTGCAGAGTTACTGCCTACATGAAACACAGCAGTTCTGTTTCAGAAACACCGAAGACCATCCTGGCAGAAGCCCTTTGCTTACAGCAGGCACAGCCCAGAGCAGAGGTCTGTCTCCAGGAGCGTGCTGAGGCCCCTTCAGACAGAAGGCTGCTGCCTTGGGTTGCAGAAGTAGCCACTTGTGTCAGCCTGGCGCCGTGCGGGGCCTCATCTTCCCAACCTCAGCAGGATGACTGCTCTGGGTAGAGTGCTCCTGCAGCTGAGGCAGCCTTGCGCTGGCTGGCCTGGGGCCTGGCATTGACCTCTTTCTGGCACAGCAGGAGGTGCCTTTGAGCGGACACTGGTGCCGCTCGCCTCGTGCTGCACAGTCCAGGCAGGGGCTGCCCAGAAGCGCTCAGGGGCTGATGAAGAAGGCAGTGAGAGCAGTGGAGCCACTACCGCCTCTCCCGATTCTTGGCAAAGTCCAAGCAAGCCTCTGCGGGCAACAGCACCTGCAGCCCAGCCCCAGGCAGATGCCGCCACTTGGCCCAGATGCCCCCACTCACCATCTTGGGTCTCGTAGACAGCGTGACGAGGCTTGTAACCGCCATCCTACGCAGCACCGAGGACTGACTGCGCAGGTGTGAATGAAGAATGTCTGGGATGCAGGCATTGACAAACTGCTCAAAGTCTACGCAGTCCAGCAACTGAAAGACACCCAGCAGCCCAGTGAGAGCCTGGACCAGCCAGCAGGACTCCTGGCAGCACGCTGAATCTGCCAGAGAGCCCAGAGTTTCAAGGCACCTTGGAGAGGCACCGCTTGCTGCTAGGCCCTACCTCCATGAAGACAGCCATGGCGGTGATCTCCTTGTGCTTCTGTCTCTGGCGGAGACATATGACTGCCTCTTCAAACGCCGAGGCACCGAAGAGCGGTGCTTTGCTTCGCAGAGCCCTGGCCAGGGGAAGAACGCATTGGTAGTACCAAGCTGGGCAAACAAACCTCCTTGGGACTGTGCTTTCAGCGCTAGCTGTTATCCCATGGGCCAGACCAGGGCAAGGCTTGCATTTCTGCACTCTGCTTCAGCAGCTGGTGCCATCCACTTGAGGAGAGGCCGCCCGCCCTTCACCACATACCTTGCCTTTGCAAACATGGAGGGTGACGAGCACAGATGTGCTCGATTCACTGAGGGATGCCCTGCCTACACACAAGTTGTGGCCTTCCAACAGATGCCATTTCCTGACCACTTTGGATCCCCAGGCCACTGAGCCTTCCCGCGCTCTCTGGCCACCCTTCCGGCTGCTCTGCCACACAGCTCCAGTGCAGGCTGTGGCATTGCCTGCAGAGCCAGCCCCAGCACTCTCCTGCACCACTGGTCCCCGAGGAAGGAGTGCATTGGAAGGTGACAGGTCCTGCGAGTCCTCCTCTTGCACTGGGCAAGAGCAGCCCTTCACCAAGGAGCTCTCAGAGGCAGCAGCATGGAAATCATAGAATGAATCGTAGAATGGCTCGGGTTGGAAGGGACCTTAAAGATCAAAGAGGCCACTTCCCCTGCCGGTCTCTCCTGAGATCCCTCAGTCACCAGCACTGAGGGTCAACGCTGTCCCTCGGACCCCTGGGGACACCTCACCAGCCACGAGGAAGGGGATCACGTGGGGCCCTCCACCTCTGGGGGAAGAGTGCCAGGGGAGACAAGGACAACTGATGAGGTGCTCACCTAGTCAGCACAGCAACACCTGTGTGGAAGGTCTCATGTCTTAAAAGCGTGTCCCAGCCACCCTGCGTCTGGATGTCTTCAACCAAAGTGGCACCCCCCACGTGTTGGAAAAGAGCTCTCATGGTCATCACCGCAGTCCTGCATGCAGAGCACAATGCGCGTCACATGTGGCGCCCCAGCGCTGGCTCCGGCCTGGGGCACAGACCTGGCAGAGGGGATGGAGCACCTGAGAAAGATGCCTGGAGGCCACATGCACTCCCCCATCTGACTGCTGCTCCTGCTGAAGTCCTGCAGTGTGCACTCATGGATGAAGGAGATCTGGAAGAGCACGGCAATGTAGAGCTTGTGGAAAAGTGAGTGCGCAATGTTTTTGCTGGAGGGCAGCTGGAAGATCTTGTTCATGGCACTGGTTACCTGCAGAAAACAGTCAGGTGCAGCTCTCAGTGCACAGGTGTCCCTGCAGCACTGCCAGAGCTTGCGGGTTGGGGGGTGAGGGAGGTGGGGGTGAGGCGTCGCTCTGAGCTGATGGAGGCACCGGGCCAGAGCCCGCTGCCTGGCTGCCTGGCCTGGGGCCCAGCCCCAGCGGCTCCCTGGGTTCGTCTCTGCTTTGTGGCATGGGCAAGCCAGCTTTTCGTGTCCAGAGCAAAGGGCCCAGCAGGCCCCGGGGGTCTTGCCAGCTGTCCTCAGCTCCCTGGGCCAAACCTTGCAGCCTGCTTGGGCCAGGCAGCCGCCCTGCCCGGGGCTGCCCAGCAAGGCAGGAGCAGGCGGGGAGGGAGGAGGACAGAGAGCGGCAGGGCAGGGGTGGGCTGCGTGCCTGTGCGCAGTGGGGCCCCAGCAGTGCATGTGGCCCTGCTGGGCTCTGGCTCCCAGCCCCCCTGACTGGGGAGCCCCAGGGAAGGCTGTCGTTTGGGGACAGAGGAAGAGGGGAGGAGGGGATGGGGAGGGGAGTGCAGCCCCACTGGGGGTGAGCGAGGCCTGGTCCAGGAACTCACAGCCCAGGAACGGACACAGTTGTGGTGTGGGCCAAAGCCATCGTGCCCAGGCCCTATGCGTTGCATCAGCAGCTTTCTCAGCACGTCCTCTGCAACGCAGGGCTCGGAGACCATCGTCTGCCACATGGCCGTGGCAACCCTGCAGAGACAAAGCATGCTGTCGATGGGGCCACCCCAGCCACTGCCCCTTGGCCTGTGCCGGCCCTGAGGGTCCTGAGCTGTGCCAGAGGTGGGTGGGGGGGCCCTGTACCTATCGCACCACGGGAAGACCTCCAGCAGGCCCTGGACCGCGTGCTCAGGGTGCAAGGAGGTGATCTGGAAAAGGGTCCTCTTCAGGATGTCCAGGAGTGATTCCTTGCTGACCGACGCCAGGCGGTCATGGATGATCTGCATGACCCGTGGCACCTGGAGGAGAGACGAGGGAGAATGGAGCGGAGCACAGCCATGGCCCCAGCTGCCACCAGCAAATGCTTCCCTCCTGTGGCTCTTTGCCAGCCCAAATGGCTGTCGGGGACTCCCAAGCCCTGGACCCGGGCCAGGGAGAACGGCCCCCGAGAGGGCAACAGCACAGGGCAATCTGTCTGCAAACTGCTAACCTCCTCCATCTGTGAGTCTGTGATCATATCCAACACGCGGGCAACCACCTTTGTGTCAGAGACCCTGGGGTGTGTCATGCCCTCCAAGATGGTGAGGATGAAGTCCGTCCTCTCGACAGGGAAGAGGAAGCTGCCAAATACCTGCGAGAGGGAAGACATGTCACACAGCCTGCCTTGGTGGCGGGCTGCAGCTGAGCAGCGAGGGCAGCTCTGGAGAGAGAGCCAGGGCAGTGCTGGCGCTGTGCCCCCAGCACAGGCAGGAGCAAGAGCTGGCGTGGGCTTGCAAGGGCTGGCCTGGGCTGGGATGACTGTAGCCTCAGTGGCTGCGGAAAGGGAACTGCCCCGCAGGGTGAAGGCAGGTGGTGGAGGTCAGGGTCAGGGCACACTTGGTGGTGTGTAGGCAGCCAGGCCTTGTGGGTGGCCAAGACAGCTGGACCTGCAGTGCTGACGCTGGCCACTGACATTAGCCTTTGGCTGCTCCCTGCTGAGATATGGTGGGACCCTGCAGCCGGCTTGCTGGGAGGCCGTGACGGACCCTGCCTCCTGCCCGCAGTTCTTGGGGCACTGGTTCATCCAGGTCTCCTGTCAACCTCACAGCCAAGAATCCCAGGAAGGGAGGGGCTCATTACCGTTGGTTCGTTAGCAGCGTCCTTGGGCAGGAAGGTGCTTGGGCATTCCCGCTCCAGCAAGAGATACGGATAGGTAGGTGTCATCAGGTGGCCTGGGCAGCAAGGCAAACAGAGAGTGGGTGAGTGGTAGGAATGATGCAGAAGCTGCTGCTTGGAGAAGACAGCTGAGAACACCAAGCAGAGCTCTGATTGTGGCAGGGCGCTGTGTCTGTCAAAGAGGGGCACTCTGTGTTGGGTGGAGGGTAGGGGGTGGGGACAGGAGACATGCCAGGGAGGAAATGGGTCTTCTGTTGCAAGGGGGAGGAGGGCAAACCGCCTCGCAGTCTGCAGAAAGGCCAGAGAGTTTGGTCCGGCTTTCTGCTCTGAAGCAGGAGAGAAGCCCCACGATGCTGCTACTGCTACAGGCTCTCCAGTCCACTGGTTCTCAGGCGTGCTACTAAGCCACTGCCCCAGGGGACATCCTGCTGCTCCAATAGGGGCTGGGGGAGCCCCCTAGGGTTGGTGCAGCACGGCTGCTCCCCTGCTCCACCCTTGGAGGAATGTGCTGCTCTTTCCTCTAGCTGGGGAGGGCGGACAAAGCGGCGTATCACCATGCCTGGTCTTGACTGGGCCCTCGTGTCTGGAAGGTGCTAGCCCACCCCAGCCTCTCTTACTCTGTCGCACCATCACGATCCTGTGGATGGCGTGAAGAGCCTCTGCAGACCCACAGCTGATGTTCTCGTCCTCCTCGGCACAGCACAGGGTGAGGCACCCCATCAGCTGCCCCAGGAGTGGCACAGGCTTCGTCTGGAAGGTGCGAACGCTGACCGTGCCCACTCTGTTTGTGAACGAGTCCTGGGGTTGAGAGGATGGACAGTGGCAGCTTGGCTGAGCTAGTGCACTTGAGACAGCAGGAAGGGGTGAGGGAGTGCTTAGAGGTTGCCTGAACCACCAGCTCCTTACCTGCATCAGAGAAGTGGGGATCAGGGCCTCGCTCAGACTGGCAATCCTCCCCACGGCATACCGACGCTTTGCCACTTTCTCGGATCTTGTGAGGGGCAGCAGGGCCTGAGAAGAGAAAAGCTGCTGGTTTGCCTTGGGATGCAGTGGCAGCTCCTGTAACGGCAGCTCTGCCAAGCGCCGGGCAGGGTTTACGCAGCGTGCCCAGGCTTCTCCTGAACAAGAGAAGAGCCTGGAAAGGGGGTATAGCCCGTCGCGGCCTTGGGGACAGACCTGCAAGATGATCTCCAGCGTAGTGGCAGTGTAGTCCGATGAAGTACACACCAGCACTTCCAGCACACTGTCCAGAGATTTCAGAATCTGTAAGGAAGACAGAGCGGGTGGTGCTTTTTTGTTGGTCCTTCCTCATGGGAAGCTGGCTTGAATGCCTGCTGCCTGAGGCAGGCCTCAGCTGCCCAGTGGTGCCAGCAACCTGCCCAGTGGTGTCTCAGGATCTCCGTTGTCTTTCTGTTTCTCCCGTGGTCTTTCAGCAGCCAAAGCTAACTAGGAAAAAGTGCGCAGGAACTGACTGGCAGCAGGCTCTCTGTAGCTCACTCGCTGCTTACCTCAGCATAAAGTGAAGCATCCAACTTGCCCCTCTCCGTCTCTGAAGCAAGAGAGCCAATGGCGTTGATGCAGGGGCCGAGGTGCTGTGACAGCAGTGCTAGGTTCTCTTTGCTGCAAGGAGAGGAGAGAAGGTGCCCGTTGGAGGCTGGCACTAGGAGCAGTGCCCAGATGCCCTGGGAAGGTGACCGTAGATGTCAGGGCCTGGGGTCACCAGGTGGGACCCGTACTGGGTGGGCAAGGCTTGTGTGGAGGCATCTTCTCCCTCTCCCGTGCTGCTGAGCCAGGGATAGAGGGCAGTCATGGCATGCAGTGCACAAAGCCCTTTCCAGCTCCTGCCTCTCTCCCTTCAGGGAAAAAAGCTGGGAAGGGAGACAATGGAGAGCCCCTGCCGGCACTGCCGGCTGGCTCTGCTGGCATGGCACCCTCTGCCCTCCTATCTGGTGCAGGGGAGAGCTGAGGCCCTAAGACAGAGCACCAAAGTCCTGCCCGGGTGGGGGAAGCCCGCTGCTGTCAGGCCCATGCTGTGGAGAGGCCCTGGCCAAGCCAGGGTATGGGGCAGGTACCTCCTTTCACTGATGGCATACGCAGCTTGCCAGCCCAGGAGCATCACAGTGCGCAGGTGGTCGAAGGGAGACTTAGGCAGTTGCATCTGGAGAGAGACAACATGGTCAGGATGGGACACGGGAAGCTGCCAGGGGCTGGCACTGATCTGCAGGGCAGGCAGAGCGTTGCTGGCACTATACCAGCATTGGCGTCAAGACCCGGGGGGTTAAGGGGGGCACAGGCCAGGCTGCTCTGTGCCCACAGAGGCCCGTCCCACCCTCCCCTGTGTGCAGAAACCCCTGTGCTGTTCTGACTGCTGGGCTGGTGCCCGGACAGCTCACCCTTCCCCCCTCCCCGCCCCACTGGGTATCCCCTCACCTTCTTCTCCACTCCCAGCTCGTCGCTGGGCAGGTACATGTATGTCCTCTCCATCCTGGTGCTGCAGATGGTGCGGATCGAGGCCAGAAACTTCAGCTTCCAGTCCTCTTCCTGACAGTCAGGGAGCAGAGAGACAAATAGGGAGGGTGAGAGGGCGGCGACATGGCCAGCAGGGCCACTGCACCACAGGGGTGCAGTGATGGCACAAGGGGCCAGGAGGGCAGCAGCTCAGCACAGCCAGCAGCCCTCCAAAAGCCTGTGTGTGGGCAGCAAACATGGCAGCCCCCAGCTGGGAGAAGCAGGCTGAGCCTCACGCACTGACAAAGTCTGCAGTTACCATTTTGGTGCCAGTGAGAACAGCCCAGAAGTAGTCACAGGCTTCCACGTCCTTGGGCTCCGGAGACATGACGGAGGCAGCAGAAGCATCATCTGATTAAAAAAGAATGGACAGAGCTGTAGGCGGGGCAGGAGGCAGAGGGAAGAGCCATGCCCTCTCTTGAGCCCTGTGCCCACCGCCCTGCCGACTGCAAGCCCTGGGTCGGAGCACTGATGCCCCCTTTCCTCAAGGTTGCCGCTGGCAGCAGAGCAGGAAAGGTCCCTGTCCTGCAGCACTCCTGCCAGGTGAGCAGCCTTCTGCTGCCTGTCCCCACAGCAAGAGCTGGGTCCCCTCCACTCTCTCCCGCTGGGAGCCTCCCCTGCTGCCAGGGGAGGCTGTGCTGGGGCTGGCTCCTGGCTCACAGCTGCCCTGCCCTTCAGGAACCGGCATGCCCCCCGCCGGCTGTACCCCTCTGCTGATGTTCCAGGGAAACGGGCTCCTGCTGCAGAACAGCGTGCACTCGCTGACTTTGGTCCCGTCCAGCCCGCTGGGGACCCTCGCTCGCTTGGCTTCCTCAGTTGTGGCAGTGGCATGGCAGTGCCATGCTGTGGCACCCGTCCCTGGTGGAGCCCCGACTCCAGCCTGCTGGTGAGCCTGGAGCCTGGGGCCAGGCTGGACGGGCCCAGCAGTGCCTGCGTACTTACCCCTCTGAAGCACATGGGTCTCCCACGTAGAATATGCAGCAGATCTGCTATCCTTCTCAGCGTTCAGGATCTCGGGGACAAGTAATAGCAGCCCCGCCAGGGCAAAATCGTCAGTGCCCCTTTGGCAAGGAGCCGCACAACTCGTGCACTGTCCCATTGTAATCCTCGTGGACACTGTGGGGCTGCCCTGCTGGTGCTGGGTAGTTGTAGCTGTCCCAGGGGTGAGTCACAAAGGGCTCTGCTGTGATGTCACCCAGGACAGAAGGGGGACGCTGTCTCCAGGGCGGAGGGCGTGAGGCCCAGGCACCTGACTCCTCTCAGATGCCACAAGGCCGCTGTGAGATGGGGAAGATGCTAAAACTTATCCAAATTAGTATTTAGCTACATATATGGTAAAATATCCTAATTATAAGGATGTAGATGAGAACCTTATGAGCAGCAGATGTAAAAAGGAAGATATCGCTCAAGGCCAACGGGTGAGGGAAGGACGAACAACTTGTTGGCAGGAAAGAAAGCAAAGATAAACAAAAAACTTCTACATGCTGTCCAGCAGCAGGTCCAAGTCCAGAAAGGTAAAGAGAGTTTAACCTGCTCTTCCTCACTGCGTTCAACCTGAAAGACCTCTGCCCACGACCACCAGGCTATACTGAGCAGGTGCAACCGGGAGGAGCTAAGGGCGGGGAGTATGGAAATGAGTACTTGGAAGAGGTCTGCCTTTTGGGGAAATCAATGAATATGTATGAGAGCTCATGTAATATGTAACAGTATTCGTGTATAAAATTGTGAGAGACGAGCGGGCAGGTGTGCACTTTTTCAGGGAAGCCATTCCCAGTGCGCCTGGTGCACCGCAATAAAGTGTACCTACTTTACAACCCTATGGTTGTGGAGTCTTTTCCGCGCGTCACCTGTGTGCCCTCACACACTCTTGGGACCACCCTGTGGCTCTGTGGCGTGTCCCAGAGCGCCAGTGTGCCTGAAGGACCTCCCTTTGTCTTCATGGGCACACCAGAGCCTTGCCTCTCCCACTCAGTGGCCAGAGCAGCCATGGATGTGACCTGGCAATCCTGGGAGACATTCTGACAGCAAAGGTCTGCAAAACACTGGCAGACACAACTGCCAGTCAGCCTGCAAACTGCTAATCCTTGAGAAGGCCCAAGTGGCCCCTTGGAACTTTGGCTGTGCACCTAAGAAGCAGAAACCTCCTGAGCGACCACTGATAAGGGCAAAAAGGAGGAGCTCTAACAGCACTTTATTGTCTGAAAAGGTGAATATACTTTGGGAAAGTGTGGACATGGACACCTTCTGGGCCACTTTCCCTGCTTGTTCTACCCTGACCCCACAGCTTTTAGAACAGGGAGAAGCCCCTGTCTGCAGGGTCTGCAGAGAAACTTCTGTAATTTGAGTTGTTTGGATTGTGAGGAACGTGATCTCCACACAAGGGTGCCTTCTGGTTGCTATTGAGCAATCTAGAAAGTTCTCTAGTGCCACATAGGAGTAAATAACACTGTCAGCCTTCAGCTTGGAGGCAGATGTGGCGATGGCACCCTAGTATCCTGCCAAGTGTTGCCATCACGGCTAACTTCTTTTGTTGGTATCAAAACTTACCAATTCTTTTGTGATCTCTTGCTAATCATTAATCCTTCCTGTGATAATACTACCCTGGCCACACCGCTGAGTGTGTGAGGCACAGATGCTCTCTCCCACTTTCTGCAGTTTTTGGCATATCACATTTACATCCTTTCCCTCACGCTGAAATCTCTTTCAGTGCCAGGAAGTGCTTTGCAAAAAAGCCTCTACATTGCATTTTCCGTCCTTCTGAAAACGTGGTCACACATCCAATAGACAGAGAGAGCGAGCACAATTTAGAGCACATCCAAAAATCCTGCCCATAGGGAGACATTAGAAAACACCTGTGACTTCGGCTTTGGAACTGGAAATGGCACATTTTCAGAGTCCTGGGGTGACTAGTGTCATCATGTGCTCTGATCTTACCACCTAGTCCTGCTGGCCACGCTAGTTCTCATGCCGTCCAGGATGAGACACCTGGGCACGCTGCTGGCTCACGTTCAGCCAGCCATCAACCAGCATTCCCACGTCCTTTTCTGCTGGGCACACTTCCAGCCACTCTTCCCCAGGCCTAGGTGGCTGCATTAGGTTGCTGTGAACCAAGAGCAGGAGCCAGCACTTAGCCTTGTATAGTGGCACGAGATTGAACTCGGCCCATCGATCCTTTAACCCGGCTGGCAGCTAAGCACCACACAGGTGCCTGTACTGGGCTGGAGTGGCCGCAGGGGCTGGAGTGGTAGCAGTGCTGCACCTGGCCCTTGCTGGGGAGGTGCAGCAGCTGGGGAAGGCATCTGCCAGAGGGTTCAGTACTCGGGCAGAGGTGTGGGGCAACCACCAGCTCTGGCACTTCATGCTGCTGGGGCTGCAGGACAGAGGTCCCCCAGAGCTGCTCATCTGCAGCCAAGGCCAGCAGGCAGGTGAAGCGCTGCAGTCACTGAGGCACCAGGGCAGGAGGCAGCCAGGGACACCACGCATGGGGACCCCAGCAGGCTGTTCCCTAGGGCCTGGGCTCTAGAGCCCGCCACCGCGGACACAGGGCCAGACCCCTGCCCTGGCTGCGGCTCCCTTCCCAGGCTGGTGATGATGCTCTTTTTCTTTCCCTCGATGATGTTCTTTAGCTTCTCCTCATGCCCATCCGTCAAGTGCTGCCCAGCAAGCCTTAGGTGAGGAGCCACAGTCCTCAGGGGCTGCCTTTGTGTGACTTAGGGGGGCACTCCTGGCTCCAGCAAAGCCTCATTAGCTGCCCTCGTGAGGGCTGCCGGCTTCTGGTGGTTCCCTCAGCTACTTTGATGGCTGCACACTGTGATCCCCACTCCACTGTGGAATACATCTGCCCCAGAGCCGATCGCCTCAGGCGAGTGACTGTTAGATGGCGGTTAACAGTGCTCACAACAGAAGGCTTTTCATAGTCCACAAATTCCTTTAGCTGCCATTTCACAGCTCCACTTACAAAGGGAGCCCGAGCTTTCTCTCTCCCCTAAGCACAGCCCTAACCGACGCGCGGAAAAGACTCCACAACCATAAGGTTGTAAAGTAGGTACGCTTTATTGCGGTGCACCGGACACACTGGGAATGGCTTCCCTGAAAAAGGTGCGCGCCTGCCCGCTCGTCTCTCACAATTTTATACACGAATACTGTTACATATTACATGAGCTCTCATACATATTCATTGATTTCCCCAAAAAGGCAGACCTCTTCCAAGTACTCATTTCTATACTGCCTGCCCTTAGTTCCTTCCGGCTGCGCCTGCGCAATGTAGCCTGGTGGTCGTGGGCAGGGGTCTTTCAGGATGAAGGCAACGAGGAAGAGCAGGTTAAGCTCTCTTGACCTTTGTGGACTTTGACCTTCTGTTGGACAGTTTAGGCCTTTTTTGCTTGTCTTTGCCTTGTTTCCTGCCAACAAGTTGTTCATCCTTCCCTAATGAGTTGTTCATCCTTCCCTCACCCGTTGGCCTTGAGTGATATCTTCCTTTTTACATCTGCTGCTCATAAGGTTCTCGTCTACATCCCAGATAATTAGGATATTTTACCATATATGTAGCTAAATCCATCAATGCAAAATGGACTTCTTTACCGGATGCGGGGGGAAACCTTGTTACAAAAGATGAGGAAAAGGCGGAGGTGCTTAATGCCTTCTTTGCCTCAGTCTTGTACTGGGTCTGGCTGGAATGTTAACTTTCCCGGCAGCAGCCCATTCAGTGCCGTACTCTGTACTTGTAGCTGGAACAGCAGTGTTATCACACCAGTGTTGTGTCTACTGCTGAGCAGCAGTGGCACAGCATTGGGCCTTTCTCTAACCCTCCTAGGGGGTGGGCAAAAAGTGAGGAGAGAAACATCACTAGGGCAGTTGACCTAAACCAATCAAAGGGATATTCCATACCATGTGGTGTCACACTCAGCAATAAAAGGTGGAAACAGGAAGAAGAGGGGAGGGGTGGGCTCTCGTTGAGAAGACGTCGGTCCTCCTCTCGAACACCGGCTGCGTGCGTTGAGGCCTTGCTTCAAGGACGTGGTCAATCATCGCTCATTTGTGGGAAGTAGAGAGTAATTTCTTTCCTCTGCACTTCCATATAGTTTTCATTTATTTTGTTTGTTTGTTTTCCTCCCTTTTTCCCCTTTCCCTTTTATTTTCCCCTTAGTTAAATTGTTTACTTCATGGTAGTCTTTATTTAATTATTATAATTATTTCCCTTTAATTAAATTATCCTTATCTCAACTCGTGAGTTGTTCTTTGCTTTACTTCTCCCCCTCCTTATCTAAAGGAGGGGGAGTGAGAGAGCGGTTGTGGGGTTTAGCTGCCCAGCACGGTAAAACCACCACAGTCCTTTTTTGGCGCCCAACGTGGGGCTCGAAGGGTTGAGATAACAATAGAATTGATTAAACGCATACAACTAACACACTTGCTTGCTAGTAACCATGTTCCTTGCCCTGTTAATAATAATGGCTTTGTTCATATGTCACGCAATTCGTGTCATATTCTCCTTTCTCCTATATATCCGATCCGACCAAGTGCTACAATCTGTGTTCACTTTTTTTAATTCGTTGTGCTGCCAAGCACTGACCTTGGTTTTACTCTGGAATTCAGGCTCTGCGCTGTTATCATTTGGGTCCCATGGAAACTATCTTTCAGAGAATATTCAGAGCTACACTGCCTTCCTTTTCTCATCTGGACACCAGTTTATTAATAATATCAGGAATGGTACCTTTCCCTTCTTTCACAGTGGGCTAATTACAACAGTTTGGGAGTATTTTGAAGATCCATCTGTAACCCATGTATTGCTATTTCTAATTCTGAATAACAGGTTTCATTTTCTCTCTAAGATTAGTCGATTGTTTAGAAAACTTATTTGGGAATCTGTCCCGAAACAGTCTCGTGGTGAGTGGCACGGTGTGTGGGATGATGTTAGCAGATACCTGTCACGAGTGTCTCCTCCAATAGTTTTGAACTTCACCCCTGAGCAAGTGCTAAATCCTAAAAACTTGGTAGAATGTTTGAGAGTGGTATGTCCTGATCCTGATAATGCCGGAGAACAACAGCTTGCAGCATTGTGCTGGGTCCTGGTTTATTCCTATCAAACACTGTTTAACATCATCCAGCAACTTGAAGAGAGGGAGGAAGTCTCTGAATCTGATGACCAAGTAACACATGCTGTGGCTGACCCAGAGGACCAACCAACTATGGTATCAGTCGCCCCCATAGTCAAGTCAAAACAATGGAAACGGAGGTCAGCTCGTTTAGTAAGGGAAGAAGGCTCTCCTAAGAAGGAGGGAGAAGGGGAATTGGCAGGTACCTCTAAAGCAGAGCCGTCACAAAAACAGCAGGAAGACGAGACGGAAATCATAAAGGAATCAGAAATCACTCGATCCTTATCCCTGAGTGAGATGCGAGAAATACGAAAGGATTATGGTCGACGCCCAGGTGAACACATCCTCACTTGGCTGCTCCGATGCTGGGATGCTGGGGCCAGTAGCCTACAATTAGAAGGCAATGAAGCCAAGCAGCTGGGATCCCTCTCTAGAGAAAGGGTAATCGACAAAGTAATCGGGAGAGGAGCACAGGCCCTCAGCCTCTGGAGACGACTCCTGGCAGCTATCAAAGAAAGATATCCCCATAAGGAAGATATTGTATATCACATAGGCAAGTGGACCACTGTGGATAAAGGTCTCCAACATCTGCGGGAATTAGCTGTGCGGGAGATGATTTATAGTGATTTGGACAATGCCCAGACACCTCAAGACCCCGATGAAGTCCAGTGCACAACATCCATGTGGCGTAAATTTGTGCGGAGTGCACCAGCAGCACATGCCAGTACCCTGGCAGCAATTCACTGGGATGAGGGGATGGGACCAACAATGTATGATGTCTCCTGCCAACTTCAAAAATATGAAGACAATCTCTCTGCTCCGCTACAGTCCTGTGTCTCAGCTGTGGAGAAATTGTCTAAAGGACTTGACAAGCTTGTGGAGAAAGTATATTCCCCCTCATCTAGACAGAGTGATACTTCAGCCACTAAGAATCAGCATTCGCCTGCTCAAGGGAGAGAGTACCCAAGACGTACACCACGTGGCACCTTGTGGTTTTATCTGCGTGACCATGGGGAAGATATGAGGAAATGGGATGGTGTACCTACTTCAACCCTAGCTGCTCGGGTACGTGAACTGAAAGGAAATACAGCAGCAAGAAGAGGGGCTCCTAAGAGAAATGCTGCTCCAGTTTCTATTGGGCAGTACCCCAGAGGCAGTAGAAGAGCTGATGTTATTCTTGACCACGATGAAGGGACCTCTACCTCTCATTTGCCAGAATTTGTGCATTTGCAAGAATTAAGTGGCAGACGCTCCAGCCAGGACTAGAGGGGCCCTGCCTCTGGCCAGGTAGAGGAGAGGGATAACCGGATTTATTGGACTGTGTGGATCCGACGGCCTGGAACATCAGAACCACAGGAATACAAAGCTTTAGTGGACACTGGCGCACAATGTACCATAATGCCATCAGGCTACCAAGGGACAGAACTCACCTGTATCTCTGGAGTGACAGGGGGATCCCAACAACTATCTGTACTGGAAGCTGAAGTGAGTCTAACTGGGAATGAGTGGCAAAAGCATCCCATTGTGACTGGCCCAGAGGCTCCGTGCATCCTTGGCATAGACTATCTCAAGAGAGGGTACTTCAAGGATCCAAAAGGATACCGGTGGGCTTTTGGCATAGCTGCTTTGAGCACAGAGAAGATTAGGCAGCTGTCTACCCTGCCTGGCCTTTCAGAAGACCCTTCTGTTGTAGGATTGCTGAAGGTTGAAGAACAACAGGTACCAACTGCTACCACAACGGTGCACCGACGGCAATATCGCACCAACCGAGACTCCCTGATTCCCATCCATGAGTTGGTTCACCGACTGGAGAGTCAGGGAGTAATCAGCAAGACTCGCTCACCCTTTAATAGTCCTATATGGCCAGTACGAAAGTCTAATGGCGAGTGGAGGCTAACAGTGGACTATCGAGGCCTGAATGAAGTCACGCCACCACTGAGTGCTGCAGTGCCAGACATGCTAGAACTTCAGTACGAACTAGAGTCAAAGGCAGCCAAGTGGTACGCCACAATTGATATTGCTAATGCATTTTTCTCCATCCCTTTAGCAGCAGCATGCAGGCCGCAGTTTGCTTTCACTTGGAGGGGCATCCAATACACCTGGAATCGGCTGCCCCAGGGGTGGAAACACAGCCCTACCATTTGCCATGGACTGATCCAGTCTGCACTGGAGCAAGGGGGAGCTCCTGAGCATCTTCAGTACATTGACGACATCCTCGTGTGGGGCAACACAGCAGAAGAAGTTTTTGAGAAAGGGAAGAAAATAATCCAAATTCTCCTGAAAGCTGGTTTTGCCATTAAAAAGAGCAAGGTCAAGGGGCCTACACAGGAAATCCAGTTCTTGGGGGTAAAATGGCAGGATGAACGTCGCCATATTCCAATGGATGTGATCAATAAAATAACAGCAATGTCTCCGCCAACTAGCAAAAAGGAAACACAAGCTTTCCTAGGCCTCGTGGGATTCTGGAGAATGCATGTGCCAGGCTATAGTCAGCTTGTGAGTCCTCTATATCGAGTGACTCGAAAGAGAAACTATTTTGAGTGGGGCCCTGAGCAACAACAGGCATTTGAACAAATCAAACAAGAAATAGCTCGTGCAGTAGCCCTTGGGCCTGTCCGTACTGGACCAGCTGTGCAAAATATACTGTACACTGCAGCTGGGGAGCATGGGCTCACCTGGAGCCTTTGGCAGAAAACCCCAGAAGAAACTCGAGGTCGACCTCTGGGCTTCTGGAGTCGGGGCTATCGAGGATCAGAAGCCAATTACACCCCAACTGAAAAGGAAATACTCACAGCATATGAGGGTGTTCGAGCTGCTTCAGAAGTTGTGGGTACAGAGGCACAGCTCCTCTTGGCACCGCGGCTACCTGTGTTACATTGGATGTTCAAAGAGAAAATTCCCACTACACACCATGCAACTGATGCTACATGGAGTAAGTGGATAGCGTTAATTACACAGCGGGCTCGAATGGGAAAACCCAATCGCCCAGGAATCCTGGAAGAGATTATGGACTGGCCGGAAGGCAGAGATTTCGGAGTGCCAACAGAAGAGGTAACCCGTGCTGAAGAGGCACCACCATACAATGAGTTGCCAGAAGACAGAAAGCAGTATGCGTTGTTTACTGACGGATCCTGCCGTGTGATAGGGAGCCATCGGAAATGGAAAGCTGCTGTGTGGAATCCCATACGACGAGTTGTGGAAGCCATGGAAGGGGAAGGTGAGTCGAGTCAGTATGCAGAAGTAAAAGCCATACAACTAGCCCTAGATATCGCCGAAAGAGAAAATTGGCCAGTATTGTATCTTTATACTGACTCATGGATGGTGGCAAATGCTCTGTGGGGGTGGCTGCAGCAATGGAAAGAGAGCAACTGGCAGCGCAGAGGTAAGCCTATCTGGGCTGCTACCCTGTGGCAAGATATTGCTGCCCGGGTAGAAAACCTGGATGTTAAAGTACGTCATGTAGATGCCCACATGCCCAAGAGTCGCACTACTGAAGAACATCAGAACAACAAAGAAGTGGATCGAGCTTCGAAAATTGAAGTGGCTCAGGTGGACCTAGACTGGGAACGTAAGGGTGAGCTGTTTGTAGCTCGATGGGCCCATGAAACATCAGGACATCTGGGGAGAGATGCCACTTACAGATGGGCTCGTGATCGAGGGGTGGACTTGACCATTGAGGCCATCACGCAGGTTACCCATGAGTGTGAGACCTGTGCTGCAATCAAGAAAGCCATGAAGGTAAAATCTCCCTGGAACAGGGGGAGATGGCTAGGGTTTCAATATGGTGAGGCCTGGCAAATTGACTATATCGGACCACTCCCAAAAACTCGCCAAGGCAAACGGTACATACTCACCATGGTAGAAGCAACTACTGGGTGGCTGGAAACATACCCTGTAAACCATGCCACAGCCCGAAACACTATCTTGGGCCTGGAAAGACAAGTATTGTGGCGTCATGGTACACCAGAGAGAATTGAGTCTGACAATGGGAGTCATTTCCGAAACAATCTTGTTACCTCCTGGGCAAAGAGGCATGGTATTGAGTGGGTGTACCACATCCCTTACCACCCACAAGCCTCTGGGAAGGTTGAGAGGTAAAATGGACTGTTAAAGACTATGTTACGAGCATTAGGTGCTGGGACGTGGAAACAATGGGACACAAATCTACCAGAAGCCACTTGGCTAGTTAACAATAGGGGGTCTGACAGCCGTGCTGGTCCTGCCGAAACAAAACCCCTACACACTGTGAAAGGAGCTAAGGTTCCCGTAGTGCATATAGGAAGGTGGATGGGGAAGGCAGTGTGGGTTGCTCCTGCCTTGGGAAAAGGCAAACCCACTCTTGGGATTGTCTTCGCCCAAGGACCAGGGTATACCTGGTGGGTCATGCAAAAGAATGGGGATATCAAGTGTGTGCCTCAAGGAGATTTGACATTGAGAGAAAACTAATCTATAATCTAAGTTATATGTTGTAGGAAGATGCTGTAGGATCAACAACAGGTCAACTTTGCAAGGAGCCGGGCAGTGCAACAAGGACTTGAGCTAAGCTGGTGCTGGTGTCCAGACATCAAACTCCGCCTGCCTTGAGTGGCCACTTTGGCAGATGAAGACCTAATCATCAACAGTTCTTATAAACATTTTCCAAGAAAGACCTATGGAATGAAAAGATACACCTGCCTATCCTGTCCTGTTAAATCCTTGTCCTGTTAAAGTACAAGGGATAATGATGAGAATGCTTGTATGCTAAAGTATGGGGATCTGAGTGTGACACAAATGTTATGGAATAAGGGGTGGAGGTTGTACTGGGTCTGGCTGGAAAGTTAACTTTCCCGGCAGCAGCCCATTCAGTGCCGTACTCTGTACTTGTAGCTGGAACAGCAGTGTTATCACACCAGTGTTGTGTCTACTGCTGAGCAGCAGTGGCACAGCATTGGGCCTTTCTCTAACCCTCCTAGGGGGTGGGCAAAAAGTGAGGAGAGAAACATCACTAGGGCAGTTGACCTAAACCAATCAAAGGGATATTCCATACCATGTGGTGTCACACTCAGCAATAAAAGGTGGAAACAGGAAGAAGAGGGGAGGGGTGGGCTCTCGTTGAGAAGACGTCGGTCCTCCTCTCGAACACCGGCTGCGTGCGTTGAGGCCTTGCTTCAAGGACGTGGTCAATCATCGCTCATTTGTGGGAAGTAGAGAGTAACTTCTTTCCTCTGCACTTCCATATAGTTTTCATTTATTTTGTTTGTTTGTTTTCCTCCCTTTTTCCCCTTTCCCTTTTATTTTCCCCTTAGTTAAATTGTTTACTTCATGGTAGTCTTTATTTAATTATTATAATTATTTCCCTTTAATTAAATTATCCTTATCTCAACTCGTGAGTTGTTCTTTGCTTTACTTCTCCCCCTCCTTATCTAAAGGAGGGGGAGTGAGAGAGCGGTTGTGGGGTTTAGCTGCCCAGCACGGTAAAACCACCACAAGTCTTTAGCGGCAATATCGGTCGTTCTCTGGATACCCAGTACCCTGAGCTGGTGGAAGGGGATGGGGAGCAGAATGTGGCCCTCACTATCCATGAAGAAATGGTTGGCGACCTGCTACGGCACTTGGATGTGTGCAAGTCAGTGGGGCCGGATGGGATCCACCCGAGGATACTGAGAGAACTGGCGGAGGAGCTGGCCAAGCCGCTTTCCATCATTTATCAGCAGTCCTGGCTATCGGGGGAGGTCCCAGTTGACTGGCAGCTAGCAAACGTGACGCCCATCTACAAGAAGGGCCGGAGGGCAGACCCGGGGAACTATAGGCCTGTCAGTTTGACCTGAGTGCCAGGGAAGCTCATGGAGCAGATTATCTTGAGAGTCCTCACGCAGCACTTGCAGGGCAACCAGGCGATCAGGCCCACTCAGCATGGGTTTATGAAAGGCAGGTCCTCCTTGACAAACCTGATCTCCTTCTATGACAAAGCGACGTGCTTAGTGGAGGAGGGAAAGGCTGTGGATGTGGTCTACCTTGACTTCAGCAAGGCTTTTGACACCATTTCCCAAAGCCTTCTTTTTCTCTCCCTCTTCTGTGACTGAAGCGGCATTGAGGCACACATTCCCCATGATGGCCTTTTCCGTATCCTTGCTGTATCTTGTGCTGTCTCAGTGGTCCTTGCAAACACCACAAGGTAGCTTATAACTCATGAAATGCAAGCAATCCATGCTCAGTCCAGTCTCACATTTCCCAAAAGTTAAGTTCTTTCTGCCCAGCTTACAAACACTGCCTCTCCATTTCCCCCATCTGCAACATGTTCTGTACAGTTATCCATTTCTTAGTGAACAGCGCTCGCTTCTGACTTAGGTGAATTCAGGTCTGTGCCAGGTTTTGCAGCATGTACCTCATTGCACGGAACTTCAACAACTTTCTTCATAACCTTCAGCTCACTGGGATGAGGGGTTTCTCTGCGCTGTAGGCCCTACCGAAGAAAAAGCACTCATGCAGAGCATGACATTTAACAATCAGAGGAATACGTGTCATACCTCAAGATTGAATCAGTTCAAATGACATGTTTTATCAGACCACTAGAGCCCAAGCTGGACATGAACAAAACGTCACAGAATCTGATGTGGACTTCTCTGCTATTACAGTGTGCAGCTGGGTACAGGACTTCATTCTGGTCTAACCAAAGCTCGCACAAGTTTGGTAGCACTCCCAGAGTTATCTGGCTGTAACAGAGCAGGGCAGTAGCAGTGTCACAGCAGTAGCAGTGTCAGTCCTTTCCAGGGGAGAAACTGCTCTAGGATATTCCAAATCACACTAAAACTCTGCAAAACTCGATGTTACTGCTTTCACACCTCCTACAACCATTCACCAAATGGTTTATGAAACTAACATTTTGGTGTGCCACAATACTGCAGCAAATATGTTTGGAAGTGTCTGGGTTAGCATACTGGCTGCGGAAGCTCCCAACAGGAAACATGGAAGACAACAGGAAGGACTGTCCAGTAGCAAGGTTTTGGAAATGCTGGACCCACAGTAGAAATGTGTCTTTCTCCCCCTCCTCCCAGACATGAATAAAAGCTTTTGGTTAACACTGACAATCCCAACATGATATAGCAGCGCTATCAGCAATGGTAGACGTGTTCATAGTATTGCTCCTTTTGTTACCTGTAAACACAACACACACTGATGAGTGTTTGGTTTAGGAGTTAAAGCACCACTCGAGTGCTGTTCAAGCATCAGCCAACTGTTCTCACAAGCAGGCTGCAGCTTTGTGCATAGGAAGCTGCAAAATCTCTTCTGTCTCCCATTTTAGTTGGCTTTCTGCCAAAAAGCATTTCAGAACATTAAGAACAGGGTTCAGTAACAACTTGATCCACAACTGCAAAGGTAAATATCACTGGATTTCCCCCAGTGTCAAGACGAGCTGTAATTCAAGATTATGCACTGGCTCTCAGCGTACTTAGGTTTAGGCTTGGGTTCAGAGCCCTCCATGGAGGCACCCACCACATGCTAGGCTGACATCACTGTCAGGAACAACATGGAATGGTCCTGTACTTTCTAAAGGAGAAAATAAATTACGAAGGGAAATGCAGAAAGTCAGCCCAGCAGAAGTGAAAAACGACAGCTGGTGGCAGTGAAACACAGCAGAGAAATAAAGTACCAGACAAGAATTTCATTGGAAAGGAAAGATCTTTAGGCAGCTAGATAGCAACAAAGAATGCCTCAGAGCAAAGGGGCTTGGAAAAAGCAGAGCAAGGTGTGTATAAGTGTAGTAGAAAGTGAAACAGGGCCAACACGCAAAGAAAACATTACACTGGGAACAATGACTAGGCCATCCTGGGCAGATCAGAATCTTCCCAAACAACCTGAGGGTCTACTTCTTTGCATTTCAGACAAAACGAAACAAAACAAAACAAAACAAGAAACACTTCCAAAAAGGTACAGATGCTACCCCTACCAACCACCCATATTCCCTCCCCACCATGCCTCACCTACCAGTAATTCCAGGTCATTAGCACCAAGGTCCAACTGTTCTAACTTGACAAGGAATGAGAGTGAACTGCAAGATACAAGGAATATAAAGGGGAAAAGAGAGGAAGAGGAAGAGGAAGAGGAAGAGGAAGAGGAAGAGGAAGAGAGAATGAGAGAGAGAGAGAGAGAGAGAGGAAGGAAGGAAGGAAGGAAGGAAGGAAGGAAGGAAGGAAGGAAGGAAGGAAGGAAGGAAGGAAGGAAGGAAGGAAGGAAGGAAGGAAGGAAGGAAGAGAGGAAGAAGGAAGGAAAGAAGGAAGGAAAGGAAAGGAAAGGAAAGGAAAGGAAAGGAAAGGAAAGGAAAGGAAAGGAAAGGAAAGGAAAGGAAAGGAAAGGAAAGGAAAGGAAAGGAAAGGAAAGGAAAGGAAAGGAAAGGAAAGGAAAGGAAAGGAAAACTAATAATACTGTGTACAAACAAGTGATGTACAATGCACCCGCTGACTGATGCCCAGGCTATCCCTAAGCAGCCAGACCCCCCACCCTGTCCAGCCCCCCATATAATTGTTCAGCATGATGCCATATGGTGTGGATTAGCCCTTTGGCCAATTTGGGTCAGCTGTCCTGGGTTTGTCCCCTCCCAGCTTCTTCTTCACCCCAGCCTGCCTGCTGGCAGGACGGAGCAAGAACCTGAGAAGTCCTTGGCTTAGTGTAAGAACTGCTCTGCAACAATTAAAACATCAGGGTGATACCAACGTTAGTCTCATACTAAATCCCAAACACAGCTCTGTAACCTGCCCTGATACTGACATCAGGCTGACGGGCCTGTAATTCCCTGCAAAGTCCTTCCAGCCCTTCCTGTTGCCTGGAGGCACGTCTGCCAGCCTGCAGTCCACTGGGGCCTCCCTCATCCCAGTGGGCAGCAGAAGAGACCTGCTGCGCTCCTCTCTTGCCACGGGAGCCCCACGGCTCCCACTGTCCCCCCAGGCCACAGTGAGCTCCACAGCCCTTCCAAGGAGGCAGGAGCAGCTGGTGCAGCAAGGCTGCCTCTGCCCTCCGCAAGCAACCTCAGGGCCCCATATACAACAGCCTGGCAGCATGGCTCTTACCCTCCAAACCGTCACACAGGTAGTCATTGTGGGCTTACATATGATGTTACAAGCACCCTGAAGTCCATAGCACTAATATCTACCTCTCTGTGAATATAACAGGCCATCAAATTATGGTCCCTTCATTTCGTATTTCATGTTAACAGTTAGTATGTCACTCAGTAGTCATGTAACTTATTTCTCTTGAGACCTAAGACAATATTAAATTACATCTCATGCTTCTTCTATATTTGTCAAGGTGGGTGATTTATGGACTAATGAACACATTTCATGTGAACTTTTACAATATTCACCTCAGTTTCATTTCCATACTCAATATGATGTTCATGAAGGTGCATGACTTCAGGATTGCTTTTCTCCAGTTAATTAGAATTCAGAGCATTTCTCTAGGTTAAAAGCAAAGAGTATGCAGCCACTTATGTTAAAATTGTTGCCCTGATTTTCACTGCTAGTGATTTCAAATTCTTTTCAGGCTAATTGGTCTGCTTTTCACATTACCTAGCTTTCATCATCCCTTTGCACTTCATTTATAACATATTCATTTTTTATATATCAGAATCCTACTCACTGCACTTTAGAAAACAGTCTTCCTGGCAGGGGAGAAGGAACAGAGGTCTATGAAATAGGATATAGCTAATGATGTAATTAGCAGTATACCAAGCTAGTACCAGACCCAAAGGATTATAAAGTTTATAAATGTTTATAAATCTAGTTATCTGATTAATTTTATATTTTGGCTTTTGGTTTTGGTTGGATGGTTTATTGGTTGGTTTGGTTTGGTTTAGCTTGGTTTTGTTGTTGTTTTGTTTTGTTTTTGAGAAAGCCTGAGAAAGTCATAATTTTGATGAGGCTGAAACTCATGAGTGGTATATGGATAACTTTTCAGCCCAGGGAGGTTTGCATCTCTTTTTCCAGTGAGCTATTCATTCAAGAATAGCTCTAGAATAGTTGAGCTATTGATCAGCGTCCAGGTGATTTTTTATATTGTTTTTGCAGATGTGGAGGGATGAGGCATGTGCTACAGGGTAATGGATGCAGTGGAGTTCTCTGTAAAGGTGATCTAGTGTATAGTGTTGGAGAGAAGGCACTACAGTTGGTGACTACATGAAAATAGTTTTTGCTTGTTTGGAAGCTCTCTACAGGTACCTCAAAGGAGGCTGTAGCAAGGTGGGGGTTGGTCTGTTCTCCCACGTGCCTGGTGACAGGATGAGGGGGAATGGGCTAAAGTTGCGCCAGGGGAGTTTTAGGTTGGATCTTAGGAAGAACTTCTTTACTGAAAGGGTTGCTAGACATTGGAACAGGCTGCCCAGGGAAGTGGTGGAGTCACCATCCCTGGAAGTCTTGAAAAGACATTTAGATGTAGAGCTTAGGGATATGGTTTAGTGGGAACTGTTAGTGTTAGGTCAGAGGTTGGACTCGATGATCTTGAAGTCTCTTCCAACCTAGAAATTCTGTGATTCTGTGTGATTCTGTGAAGATGCAAAGCAGGGCATGAAGTGGAATGTCAGCACCAGAGCCTACCTGAGCAAGTTAAGTGATGACCACCATGTTGAAACAGAGGTTATTTATTTGAGGGACTGGTGTGGCAGTTTTAAGTATTTCCCGTTTGGGTATTACAGGTGATGCCCAGTCCTCAGTGTGGGAGAATTATCCTTGGGGCAGGTGAATGGTTTGGGTAAAGGAGTGGGAGAGAGGAATCGCGGGAGGTAGATGCAGAGAATAGTCAGACTTGCTAGTGTCTCTGATAAGCACTGGCCTTGGGCAAGGTGGGAGTTGAGCAGCCTGCTTCCACTTCTCTCTTATACAGATGTTGTGGATGGAGGTCTGTAGGCTTGGTATGAGAGGCTACTGAGGGACGGTGTCTTGCCATATGAGGATGGTCCTTATCTGGCAGCAGAAGAGAATCTTGAAGGCCATGGTGCCTGGAGTGAAACCTTTCATTTGATTATTTGTAAAATGAATCTTAATGAAATACATGCTAAACATACATATCTTTACTATTTGACTCTCCACACAAATCATGCTAGACATCACTCCAGGGAAGGGAACAGATAATGTAAGGATATAAAGGAAATGGTTTTAGTGTTAGGAAAAAGCGTTGGTGTTAGCATTAGTTGATAAAGTGAGAGGAATGTCATAAAAGAGCTGGGGGGAGAAAGAAGAGATTGGAAAGCTGGAAGAGGTAGGTGAAAGGCTGGGCTCCTTCGTCTCCACCAAGACAGGGATGCCTTGTTGGTAAGCTCTGCACCTTCATCTTTTGGAGAGGAATACCTGAGATAGCATTTTGCTAGCACTGTTATCAGATATGAGCGCTATTGCAGAAAGGGTGTTTATCAAAAACAATTCCAAATCTCATATAGAAAATAGAATCATAGAATCATCCAGGTTGGAAAACACCTCTAAGATCATCTAGTCCAGTCCCATCTGTCACCTTATTAGAAGTTTTCAACTTTGTGAAACTGTCTCAGTGAAAGTTGTTGGCAGGGCTCTTAAACAGGCAAGTGTTTGACTTTGATAGGCACCTTTCAATGTGACACAGATCCTACTCCCACTCCACCTAGGTCTCCCACAAAAAGTTATTTACAACAGAAGCCATTTTATATCTCATGGTATATCTCTACTTCCTTTGGCAGTGTGAGAAAAATCTCAATTAATTTTCTTCAGACAGGATCTTCTGCAAAGCTATTTTATTTGTGATTGGAATGGCGGAAGTCCTGTCAATTAAGAGTGCATTTTAGTAAACAAATCATAACCTTTTATTCCCTATTACCCGACGCCTGATCACCTCCCCTGTTTCCTCATTGACTGAGTACTACAGGTTCACAAGCTACCCAACACTCCTCTATAGCATATATGTACAATTTTCCTTTCTTTCTTTTTTTTTTTTTTTTTCCAACCCTTTAATTTCTCCTTTCTTATGTTTTGAGAATTTGTGATCTTTGTTTTACTATTCTCACACTGCTCATCCTATTTTTCTCAAGCTTCTACCTTGTTCTGGAACAGTGAGGGGCCTTCTACTGTCCACTTACCTACTTTGCATTTCTCCTTGTTATGACTCCACAACTACCTTTGAATACAGAAAACTAGTTCTCTACTGCAAAAACACAACTTAGTTTCTCACAGCAGCCTTTTCACACACTCACTCACAACGGAAGTCTGTACTCTCTCTGTCTCCAAATCCTAACCCTAACTCTGAACTTTCTGTGAAACAAAACAATTTGTGGACTTTGACTGATTCCAAAGTGCTGCCCATACAGCAGGGCCCCACGTGCCCCAAGGCTCCAAGAGCCCTGCTTGCATATCATAGTGGGACTGGCTCTGGTCTGCACTCAGCTCACAACCACAAGATGTGTGCTGCTGTGTCCCCAACCTTGGGGACATCCTTTGAAAGTCCCTTCACAGTCACACTAACAATGGGAGTCTGTGTTTTCTCTCTCTCCAAACCCTAAGCCTAACTCTAGACAGTGCCCAGGTCCAACACACACCACACACAGCACTTCCATGAAATGCTGCTTGCAGTGGAAGCAATTTATTTAGTAGCCCTTGATTTCCTTTGGCAGCCTTTTAATGAAATTGCTCACAATGGGAGTCTGGACTTTCTCTGTCTCTCTCTAAACCCTAACCCTAGCCCTAGACATTGCCTAGATCCAAGAAACATTTCACCTAGTGCTCCCAAGAAAAATTGCTCACAACAGAATCTTTTGGTAGCCCTCCACTTGCTTTGGCAGCACTCTCACAACTTCAGTCACAAGGGGAGTCTGTGCTTCCTTTCTTTCCAAACATAAGGACAGGGATAAGACAGCTCCCAGGTCAAACATTCGTCCTAGCAAGAGCTCCCATGAAAAAGTGTTCCCATCTGAAGCATTTGGTAGCCCTCAACTTCCTTTGGCAGCCCTTTCACAACCTTAGTCCTAGAGAGAGTTTGACCTTTCTCTCTCAAAACCTTAATCCTAACCCTAGGCAGTGCCCTAGTCAACACCCTCTTCCAATACCCACCCCACCTAGGCTCCCATAAAATAGTGCTCACAACAGAAACCTCTTGATAGTCCTTGACCTTCTTTGGCAGAATTTTCACAAACCCACTCAAAAAGGGAATCTAGCTTAGAGCTTGGGGATATGATTTAGCGGAGGACTGTTAGTGTTAGCTCAGAGGTTGGACTCGATGATCTTGAGGTCTCTTCCAACCTAGAAATTCTGCGATTCTGTAAATATTAATTCGGAGAAGTTTTAGCATCTTCCCCATCTCAGTAGCACATATGAAGCAAGGAGTGTTGCCTACATATTCATTCTTAATCCATCGCTCTCTAATTTCTAATCCCATGTTTCACAACGAGGAGCAGCCCAACGATCAAGCGCAGCAAGGACCTGGGCCAGCACCCCGGAGCCCATGTGGGCACGCCTCGGGACGGAGCAGCCCACCTGACCCTGCGGGGACTCTGGAACGCCCCCCCACCGTGGCCCTCCCCTCCTCTGCTCGCTCTGCACTATGGCAGCTTCCACCGTCCCAAACTGCCCATGCTGTCTCTCTCCAGGTGCCCACACAGGTTCCGAGGGAGCCTTCAGACCGCCTCCCTGGTAAGGCAGCTTGTGCTGACGGGCCTGCTTCAGTGCCCCGCGTCTCTTGCTGGGGGAGCAAGCTCTCCTTTTCTGAGAAGAACTTGCTTCTTAGTTCCAACCTGAACCTTCCCTGGCAAGGCCTGACAACCACCACCATAAGAAAACAGATGTTTTACTAAGACACACTGAGAAAAGCAGGGATGGAAAGTCAGTTGTCGGGGTGGGAGTCTTCTTCCTGAGAGGAGTCCATTCTCCTGTCCACGTTGGCTTTCATGCGAGCTGCCAGGCGGGAGAACCTCCGTCCTGCTGATGTGCCCTCCAGGCTGTAGAGGTGCCCCAGTAAGGAGAGGCAGTGGGTCTGCTGAAGCATCCAGGCTAGCTTCTTCCTCCTGACACACAAGAGAAACTGCTGAGCCCAGAGGCGCGGCTGTAGAGCACCAAACCAGACTGGGCAGGGGAAAGTGGGGTGGCAGCTGAGACACGTACACCTCCTCAGAGGAAGGGAGCTGGTGCTGGAAGGGCTGCTGGCACGGAAGTGGGCAAATGAAGAAGTGCTGCCAGGGGCAGCCAACCGCTACAGAGGGTGTGCTGGCACTACAGCACGGGGGGGGGGGAAGTGATGCCAGGCACCAGCAGGAGAAGGACTATCGCAACTCTGAGCCTTCTCCTCATCACGCCCTTCCCCCCCCCAACCTTAACCCAACCCCATCCCATCCCTTGAGGTCACTGCCTTCCTTCCCCTGTTAAGCCCGTCCTCCCTGTTCACATCTCTTCTCTGTTCCCAGCCACCCCAGCCTCATCCGAAACGTGCCAGCAGGTGCATCCCTCGGCACAAGCTGCTTTCTATGCAAAGGCCCAGGGACTGCACAGGGGGGCAGCGTGAGGCTGCACTGGCCCCTGTTTGACCCACATGTCGTGCCTTAATGCCTCGGTCCTGCTAATGAGCTATGGCACAGCTTAGGCGTGGCCTGAAGTCCAGGCAGGCCTGGGCCTGAATGCCTGGCACCAGAATACTCTTCCTTTCCCACGCTCTCCCTTCTGCTGCTTACCGAGCCTCTAGCAGAAGAGAGGGTGTTCTTCTGTTTGTGGCACAAAGAGCACCCTGAAACCTTTCCCACAGAGACTTGACAAAGGCTCCGGCGCATGTCTGAGGGAATCGCTTTTTCAGAAGGCTCAGCGCCTGCCTGGTCGTTTTCTTGGCCAGCCCCACGCGTCCTAGATTACAGCAGACCTGCACAGGAAGAGGAAGCCATGCAGACATGGACCGCTTTCCCAAGCCTCTCCTCCTGCAGAGGCTGCAGAAATGTATAAGGGGCTGGCCATAGCAGGGACACCCCCTGCAAGAAGGGCGTCACCCTGCCGCTTTACCTCCGCTTTGAGGCTGAAGAAGGTCACCTCCTCAAAGCAGTCTAACACAGTTGCTGTCTTCCCCATGGAGTTCCTCAGGACCTCCGCTTCGTTGAGCTTCATAAGGGCCTTTGAGCAAGCACACAGGCAGCAGGTGAGCATCGGTGCAGAGCCCCCAGCTAGCTCCACCCTTCCCTCTTGCCTCCTGTGGCACCTGCCTTAGGAGGGCCCGCATCTCCCCATGTGATCCCTGCCCTAGCACAGTGCCCTGTGGGCTCAGAGCTCAGGCACCAAGGGAGCCTTCAGACTGCCTCCCAGGTACTGCAGCTTGTGCTGACGGGCCTGCTTCAGTGCCCCGCGTCTCTTGCTGTGGGAGAGGCAAAGCGCAGGAAACAGTCCGGCTCTGCCCCCAGTGTTTCTTTTGGGAGGCCCCTCAGCGGGCGTGTCCTGTTGCAGTGGACTCCAGGTGCAATGTGTGCTGGCAAGCAGGGTCACTCACCATGTAGCTGTTGGAGACGTGCAGGTAGGCAGCCGCACACTCCAGCAGGTAGTAGAAGGCTCGGGAAGCATTGCCTGTTGCCACATAGTGGCGAGCCAAAGGCATAAGCACTGATTCAATGACGGCTTCGCATTTGCAGGAACACTCGCCACCGTCCTTCTCTTTGGTCCTGCTGGGCTGCACACTTGTCCATTTGCCCTCTGGTGGAAACCGCTCTGACGCTCTGGTCAGAGGCAGGTTGCCAGGAAAAGAAGAGAGCAAAGAGCAGATGAGCATCACCTGAGATGACCCTGCTCTCCCTACGGGTAGCAACAAACCCCTATTTCCTGCTGTCTCATCCCAGCTCCCACCCCACAGCCAGCCTCCTCCTCCCAAAGCTGGAGTCCCAGCCAGCAGCCAAATGGCAGAGCTCCATCTGTCTCCTCTGGAGCTCGCTCGTTTCCACAATCATCAGAACCTTGTCTCCTCACCTGAACTCCTCCTCCGAGAAAGCCTGCTGCAGCTGCAGGGCATTTGCACTACCTGGGAAGAAGAGAGCGTGTCAAGGGACTCCCCACATAGCCCGGGCTAAGAGCTGCAGGCTTGCAAGGGTCCTGTCGAGCAGACCCAGGGCACAAGAGCTGCGGTGATCGTCCTTGTCCCCTGGCTTATCCCTGGTGTTGGGGACCCGGTGGGCCCCAGCCTGCATGGGCCTGGACTTCCAGAGGGAGGGGGCTCCGCTGCACGGCACACAGCCTACCTTCAGGGGTGTGAGTCCTGTCCTTCTTCAGGTGTTCTCCAGCGAGCACCAAGGCCTCCCAGCTGTGCCAGTCATCCTCGTCAGCAGAGCCCTGGCAGTTTTCCCCATCCTGGGGACTGGGGACGGCGAAGCGGTGGAAGGCCACAAAGTCCCCTCCGTGGCAGCTCCGGCATTTGTGCGCGTGCTTCTCCAGGAAGGCAGCACACTTGCGCTGCGTGCTGGCCCTCTGTCTCTTGGGCCACAGCTCGTAGGCTGCCTCCTGCAGCAGCGGGGCACAGAAGGCCAGAACGCCAGCCTGCTGCTCCGTGGTCTCCTTGCTTGTAGACGGCCTCTCCACCCCTGCAAGGCAATGGATGGTGGCCTCAGCCAGAGTGGTAGAGACATTCCCAACAGCCGCTGGGAATTTCCCTTTGCACAAAGCTGGTGGGGGAAGGCCTCCTTCAGCTACAGCGCTCCTGGGTCTACGTTACTGCCACCACTTACCGCTCCCTGCCTGCTGAGAGGTGGCCGGCCCCTCTCGAGCATCTTGGATGTCTCTGGGCACCCCTGTGTCCTTCAGCCACTTAAGGATGTTGTCGCTCACCAGCATGTCCAACAAATAATTCATCTGCTGCCTGGTGCAACTGGGAAGGATGTGAGCCAGCAGCTGGGTGGTAAACACTGGCCCTATGATGGCTGCAAACTTCAAAACCATCTGCTTCTGCAGCGTGATCCGGTCCAGCTCAGCCAGTGCAATATCTGTCAAGAAGAAGCAAATCGTCTCTCTTTTGTGTCCCGGAGCCTGAGCTTGGAGAGGCTGGACGGTTCCACCACAGGAAACAGGGTAGACTTTGGCCTCTCTTCCTCAGGATGGCACCTGGTGGGCAATTGGAGCCCAGGGGAATGTCTTCAAGATGGCTCCACTCCTCTTGCAACCACAGGCCACAAGGCCCAGGGATAAGAGCTCCTCCACCACGGATGGGGAGGGCACGATCCTGCGGGTACATGCGACCCGTGATGCGACCTACCGGAGCTGAACTAGGCTGATGCCCAGCAGCGCACACAGAGAGCAGAGAGCGCTTTCACCACCTCAGAGCTGGACTTGGAGCTCCCCACAACTGCTGTGGGCCTCACAGCCGGCCCACAGCCCGGAGGGGGACATCTGTGTCCTTAAGCACAGAGCTCTGTCTGCTCAGACCAGAGTCGCCTTCCTGGCAGGGCCCCCCAGGCTGAGAGGGTGCTTCTGCAGCATGCTGATGCCCAGCCCCTCTCTCACATGCACCCCAGGAAAGGACCCCAGCACAGCCACGAACTCAGCCCCTCACCTTTCAAGGCAGCCGGCAGCACGGTGGTCTCCAGGCTGACATCTGCTCTGACGGTGCAGACCCTGCCACTGTTATTCCCAGCACTGGAGCTTGAGGTGGCTGAGACAATGGGTGAAGCCTCGACTGCAGAAGCTGGGAAGAGAGAGAGAGAGAGCATGAACAAGGTGGGGCAAGTCCAACCTGTCACGGTTGGGTGCGCTTCATGGCCCGCACCGAATGCGGTCAGTGAGCAGGGCAAACCGGTTTCCACCGCAATGGTTTTGTCTGCATTGCCCTTGCAACTCTTTTTCTGCCTTTGGACCAGCTGCCCAGCTGTACTGAACGAATATCCCGCAATAGAACGCAGCGGTTGCTACCTTTGACAGCGCTCCCTCCCACAGCCAGGGAAATTGCCAGTGATGATCCAAAAGGCAAAGCCCATGCAGGCTGTCCCCAGGGCAACAGCACTCTGCTTGGCATTGCTCTTGCAATTACTGCTCTTGCGTTACTGCCAAGCTCCTCAGTTCCCAGCGCCTTTGCGGGCATTTCTGGTTTTGGATTACACTTTCCCAGGTCTGACCCTCTCCTGCAGAAGGGCTTTCTTCTCGAGGGAGCTGGTGGCTTGCCAAGGTGACAGCAAGGTGTGCAGGAGCCCACACCTCAGCCAGATCAAGTTCTGTCCTGCTGCCAGATCGGACTCTGCCCAGACTCACTGGAAAGCCACAGGACACGGTCGTGTGTGTGTGTGTGTGTGTGGGGGGGGGGGTGACGTGCAACAGCATCTAGCCAGTCCGCAACAAGAGTGCTTACCGATCAAGCCCTCCCAGTTGTCCTCTACTATTTTGTCCTGCCTCCCAGTGCTGAACAAGAGCATGTTGTTGCGACGCAGGCAGCGCAGCAGTTCCTCACAGTAATATGGGATGCCAGAGCTTCTTTGGATCAGGAACCTGGGCAGGAGCAGACCCAGCAGTGACCAACACCAGGGAAGTATGGTGCAACACAGTTCTGATGGGCGGGTGGCGAGTCACTCAGGCCTCACAGGGTAACCAGCCTCTTTGTCACAGCTACGGCTCACTTCAGAAGGGGGCGGTCCTCCCACTGGCTTGGGCGTTTGGGACCCCTGACCCTACACTGTTTGCTGGAGTCCATGGGGAAATGGTCGTGGGCAATGTCCAAAGCACAACACAGCAAGCCTGATCTTCCCTGTCCTCAGGAGCCCAGATCTGCTCTGGCAGCTGGCTGGACCCCTGCTCCTGGGAATCCCTACTGCAGCCTGGCTACATTGGTCAAAGCCTTTTTCACACCTCAGCCACGCTGAGGCTTGGGTACCCATCTCCCTCTGCTCTCCTCTCTCCTCTTCTCTCCCTTTTCCTCCCTGCCTTGCCCTCCCTCCTCTGCAACAGCAAAGGGCTGTCACTGCCCACGTGCTGCGTCCTGGGAGCTGCCTATTTTTAGCTCACACCTGCTGTGGTGAGTCTTAAGGAGAAACCCAGGTCCTTGCTGGAGTCAAGGATGCTGCCAGAAGGCCCCGTGCTTCCTTTCCTGCGGGGCGACTTCCTTCCGTGGCAGCATAGGTCCAACCCCTCCGGAAGAGCTCCGTGGCCTGCAACATACCTTGCTAGATCCCTGGGGATGCTGACCACTCCAAGGTCCTGGCAGACTTTCTGCACCACAGCTGCAGGTTTCAGCTCTTCCAGATGAAGACAGCTGATTCTCTGGGACGTTGTGCTGTCTGCTGCAGCTTTGAAAAAGCTCTCCGTTCTCTCGTGGCCAGGAGCTAAGCTCATCACCATAAAGAGCGTGACGCTTTGGAGCACGGGCCACATGACAGTCCAGGAGGCAGGGTCGATGAAGTGGGCGTTGTCGATGACAAATATGCCAAATTCTCCTCCAAGGGTCTGAAAAAAGCAG
The DNA here is from genome assembly GCF_965140915.1 of Aythya marila. Lineage (NCBI taxonomy): Eukaryota > Metazoa > Chordata > Aves > Anseriformes > Anatidae > Aythya > Aythya marila. The sequence goes on from NC_139080.1 coordinate 88,836,036, forward strand.
ATGGATCTGTGTGGAGTCTGGCGGATTCTCAAGCATCCTCTAGGGGAGGAGATGCAGCCTCTCTCTCCGGAGACGGAGAATACTCAGAAGTCTCTCCCCAGCCGCTTCCCTCTTCAGAAGCTTACTGGCTTTTCATTTCTGCGAGACTTTAAGGCCTCCTGGAACATCACTTGCCCTTCTGAAGAAGGGAGCTTGGGCAAAGGAATGCAGAAGGCGTCAATCCTCCTCCAGGGCACATACCCTCCAACTTAACAGGAGGCGAGCTACGACGAGGCATATGGGGAGGGTGTGAGAGGGGCTTCTGGGAGGAGGGGCTCCTGGGCCCTGAAGGGCGGTGACCCTGGCACATCGTCCTGCTGCCCACTCAGGCTGTTCTGATGTGGAGCCTGCAGCGGGCAGGGTTGTTTTCTTTCTCTGACCCAGGTAGAAGGAGGAACGCTCACCTTCTGTAGCACTTTCCTACAAGTCTTCTGCAACTCCCTTTTCCTTTGAAGGTCATGCATCTTGCAAACCTCGTCTGAGATGGCAAACTGGACAGGAAAGCAGAGTCAGAAAGAAACATCATCCTGGGACCAGGCATGCCTATCCACCAAGCTAGACGGCAGAGCAAAGCGCCTCTGCTTTTGCATGAGGTCAGCGCAAGCCTCTCTTCACTGGCCTTTCCAGGGCGCTGACCAAGACACCTGGCACATGCACAGGACATGAAGTCACCACAGACAAGGAGCCTCCCTGGACCCACGAATCAGAACGGGGTGCTATGAGCACTGCAACTCCCAGCCCAGCAGAACACCCAAACAACCACCAGACTACCTCAGGAGGCCTCCCTCTCGCTCTCACCTCGACGAGGAAAATGTTGTTGAGGAGGCAGTAACTGCTCTCTTCTATCGCCCCTTGGAGCTTGGCCTGCAGGGTGCGCTGCCGGTCCTTGCACGTTTCACCCGCCTGCAGTCCCAGGGCCCTGGCCACCAGCATACAGACGGCAGAGAAGGGCTGCCTCATGTTGGCCTTGGTCAGTTCCATGGTGACAACCCTGCGGTGCAAAAGCAAAAGGCAGTTGAGCTGCAGAAAAGGCCCCCAGTAGCCCACGCCTGCCAAGACAGGAGAGTTAGAGACTCACGCTGCCTGGTTCTTACTGCAAAGGAACGCAGGGTGCACAGTCCTGGGGGTGTGGGCGGAGGGCCAGGCACAGGGCAGAGGCATCGCAGTCTTCCACGAACGTCAGGGGACGGGCATGGGAAGGGGCTCAAAAAACCCACTTACCTGTGCCCAGTGGCCTGGCCCAGAAAGGCCAGCTCAGTAAGTAAGTGGCTCTTTCCAGAGCCCAGAATGCCTGCGTACGCCAGGATGCGCGGCTGTCCCAAAGTCTCATAGGCCTTCAAGCTGCGTTCAAAGAGGTCAATCTCCACCTCCCGACCTGTGAAGACCAACCAGGAAACAAGCTGTTGCAGCATGCTGAAAAGCAGGGCAGCATTCCCTTTTGCTGGCACGGCAGCTTCCCTCCACCACGTCAGCAAGCCTGCCTACACCCAGGCCTCCTTCCAAGCCCCTCATCTCAGAGCCGCCTGCCTGCTGGCCACACGGCGCAGCTCCTAGGAGCTCTTTCCCCTCCGCTTCTCCTCCCACAGGCAATGAGATTCAGCCAGCTGGACGCAGCTCCCCACACCGATCCAGCCCAAGACTGGAGGGCACACTTTGAGGCACTGCAGGCAGCTGCGCCCAAAAGGCATGCCAAACATCTCACTGCACCCTGAGCCCCAGAGCTCTTGCCAGCACCCTGTAGCTAAGGTGGCGTCTTCGGGCCTGTTGTGGTTTTGGCTGCGATACAGCTCCTTGTCTTCACAGGAGCTTGGAGTGTGCTGTGATGTGCTGGACTTGCCACCAAAGGAACGCCGAGAACACACTGAACTCTTGCCGAGCAGTGCTGGCACAGTGTCAAGGCCTCTGCAGTTTCTCATGCTGCCCCACCAGCCAGCAGGCTAGAGGAGGGAGGAAGGGAGCGAGCGGCTGTGTGGGGCTCAGCTGCCTACCGGGGTTAACCTCCAGCAAGGTGCACTGCTTTGGGCAAAGGGAAGCAGCTGGGGTTCTGAAGAGCGAGGACTTCTCTACCTACCCAGCAAGGGGCCATAGTCCGACCTCTTCTTGGTAAGACCCATGTCAAAGATGCTAGAAGCGGGAGAAGACAAAACATGAGTTTCACTTAGTTGTTCAGAAGCCAGGGAATATAGAGCCTGCTGTGTTAGGGGAGGAGACCCGCCGCAGGTAACTGCTTTTCTTTCCAGCAGCATGCTGTCCGGAGCATGCTCCCCGGCCAACGTTCGAGTGGACATGCCAGGACAGCTTCAAGCACGAAGAAGGCCAGCAGCCATGGCGGGACAGCAGAAGGTGTTGGGAGTCCCTCGCCAGAGGCCAAAACCAAAGAAAGCCCAGATGCGGCAAAGAAGCCAGGGTGTGCTGTTGGCTAGTAGACTGCTCTGCCACCCTGGACAAGCAAAAGAAGCCTCTTGGAAAGGAGGACCTGTGTCACTTAGTGGCTCAGGACACCAAGCACCTGGCACCTTTGGCTCAAGTCTTTTGATAGTTTTCAAGAGACAGCAACGTTAACATCCAAAAGGTCCTCCAACCCTGGCCCGGAGGGACAGCTGAGAACTGAGCAGGCAGACAGGAGGAAGAGTGGCCCAGTGGCCCACCTTTCCCCAAGGCGACATGACTGACCCAAAGCTTCCTGCGCAGAAGGAGCTGGGAAAAAATTCCTCCTTGCATCAGAATGACCTCTGCCTTAGCCTTGCACATAGTGGAGCAAACACAGAGCAGGAAGGGAGCCCAGCGGAAAGCCGCTTGGACAAAGCCTGCATGGCTAGCGTGCGTCTCCAAAGCCAGGACAACCTTCTGCACCCCACTGGCGTCACTCGCAGCTCTCTTAGCAGCAGGAGACACAAGGGCAGAAAGGCACAAAGCAGACCCATGCCAGGCCTTTGGATCTTCTTGGCCACAGGGAAGGGATGTCTGTGGGAGGCCAGGCTGGTCTCTTGCTGCACAGCTCCTCTTTACCGGTCAAGGTTGCACCCTTGGCTTCCCCTTGTGGCCCCATCCAGATGGCTCGGAAGACACTCACCACTTGTCGGTGATCCCCACATATTGATAGATAGCGCCGGGATCTGTAACACCTTTCAACTTTGTCTTCGGCAACTCCTTGAAGAGGTAACTGGGCAGGCGAGAGGCCTTGTAGGTGTCTTCATCACAGGACACCAGCCTGGGGTAGTGCACCATCAAGCGGGCACCCCAATTCACCTTATGGCCAATCACTGCCATGGAGAGAGAACACATTGACATGGTTAGGAAAGCAGCCTTGCCCCACCCTTTAAGGCCAAGGGCTACTTCCCCTTGTTGTCCATAGGTGCATGCCTAGTGCACTGCACCAATGAGCACACACAGCAAAGATCTTTTAATTAATTCATTATATAAATATATATATATTATATAATTAAATATTTTATTATATAACTCTGCAGAGTCAGGTGCTTGGCGATCTTCCGCAAAGCCAGCACACCTCTGACTTGAATCACCGTTACTTGTACACAGCAAACTTGTGAAAGCTATCTCTTTGGGTACTTCTGATTGGCTATTACAGCTCACCTAACTTATGTCTCCTGAGTTTGCACATTACAGAGAAAGAGTGGGGGCTGGGGAAGTGGGGACACATCAAATCCCACATTAGCATACGTTAGCATTTTGATGGGTACGATTTTTAATACGTTTATGACCCTTAATGAGCAAAAGGTTACTACAGATTAGTCTGGAGCTGTTGTTCTCCTCCTTGTTTTCACCTTTTGTCCCTTATCTCCCTGGCTGCTGCTAGCTCAAGGCTACCTGTCTCTCTGTTCCCTTATTCTCTCACCTAAAAGACTATACAAGCTATAGAAATACTACACAAGCTACAGGACTCTCTATATTCTTCAAGGTTTCCTTGTTTTTCCCAGCTTTGGGACTACACCCTCAGGCACAGGTCAACCCCGCAGCAGGGCAAGCTGACCCAGCGGGAACCGCAAGTCTGAGCCCATTCTCCCACCTCAGGTCGAGACCTGTGACATCTGGGCCGCTCTCGGCAGGCTGTAGCATATGTGCTTGCCCCAGCCTTCCCATCTCTTCATGATGGATGTGTGTGTGACAGGTGTGCTTAAGCACACCCACGCCAGCCTCCCACTCTTCAGACTAAGGTGCGGTACCTGTATGTTCAGCCCTCTCCGGATGGCCACAGAGGCCGTAGAACATCGTCCCGCTGGTGACCCCAATAGACATTGCCCTGGCACACAGGGAGAGAAGTGCAAATTCAGTGGTGCCTCAGGCGCAGTCCTGCTCGCCCCGCTCTGCCACTTCCCACGTCTCCCCTTGGCACCAACCAGGGACACCTGCTGTCCCACAGCCGGTGTGTGCCTCGGGGACTTGGAGAGCTTGGGGCACCACACACAAGGGACGTGGGGAGGGTGCACGCAAGACGGCTTGGACCCTTCCCCTGAGGCCCGATGGCTGTGACCTGCAGCAGGCCACAGCCCCTCTCACTAGTGGAGGAAAGCAGGTGCTACCCACAGAGCACCTACAATGCCAGCGACTTTGAGATTAGGCCAGAGCCCTGTTCCTGGCAGGCTGTGCTTGGAGGGACTGCGCCTGGCTGCCGTGAGCTAAGCCCAGGGGCCACCTGCTGCCTCTCAGGGTGCTGCCTCAATCCTGCCAGGGACAAAGGAGGCCAAGCCAGGAGGCCACGTCTCTTGCTGGTCAGCCCCCTTGCGCTGTCCCAGGCAGCACGCATGCCCTGCAACACCGCCACACACTCACTCAAGTTTCCTCAATGATCTGGAGCACGTGCTGAAGATCTGAAGAGCGCTGTCCAAGGCACGGGTGCTCTCGTCATGCAGCTTTGCTCCAGACATTCCGAACACACAGAGGAATGTACAGCCCTGCAGAGGACAGATGCAACACATCTGGTTACAGTGCCTATGGCCAGCAGCTAATGCCGTTCCATTGCAGTCGCCAGGGAGACCAGTAGAGCTGCAGGTCAACACAAAGCCACAGAGGACTGATCCCACCAGCAAGGCAGAGCTGCTCCTCAGTCCCTCTCCACTAAACAGACACAGGCCACCCTCTGGGGGTGGGATTGCTCCCCCACGCTCACCTTATCAAACAGAAGGCTTTTGTTGATTTCACCCTTGTGAGGACTGATGATTGTTGAAATCATCCTGTTGGCATCACGGAGGCCCCTCTGAAGATCCAGTAACCTGGCCTCTGCAGAAAACTGCAGCTGGATAAAGAGGCTGGTGACTGGCCATAGCTCAGACCACAGGTGCAGCGGCATATCCACGTCCAGCTGGAAGTGAAGAGCACGACAGCTTTGCCAGCCTGTTCTCCCGGCGGTTCCTCTGGGCCCGTGCCACGTACCGAGGGAGAGCAGGCATGTTGGCAATACCAGGTACTACTGGAGGAAGGGTAAGTCCCCTGCTCGGTGCCAATCGCAGGCCAGCCTGCGGCAGGCAGGTCACAGCAGAGTCATAGCACAAACGACAGAGGGGAATGTTCCAGCAACACTGCATCTTGTGGCAAGTACGGATGCGAGGGGCGACCCTCTGGCACATCCCAGGGACTTGAGCAGACTCGCCCCCTTGTCCTCGCCTCGTGCCCACAGCACGTCCAGAGCAAGAGTCATGGAAAAGACAGAGGCAAGTCCACCTCCTGCCACCCGTGCCTCTTTGAGGAGCAGCACAAAATGGGCAGTTGCCTGGCACGTGCAGCACCAGTAAGCCTGGCATCAGGTCCCCTGGGTTCCCGCCCCAGGGTGCTTTTTCTTCCATTTGTCTGTTTTCACGAGAGCTCCACCCATGCAATGCACACCTTCTTCTGCCCTCCCAAAATGCAGCCTCCAGCAGCAGCGGCCTTACCTTCCTGAGAGGAGCTGCTGGTATGTACTTCTGCATCTCTGCTGCCACTTTAGGACCATTGGACACGAGAAAAGCTGGCCTTAGGTGCCCTAAGGGAAGCAAACGCAGGCCTTCACTGGCAGGACGGGACTACAAGGGGGTTGAAAGACGGGGCTGGCACTGGGCAAAGCAGAGCAAAGATTCTTTGGCGTTTCCTCCTGCTCCCCTCTGCAGCTGCTTGGCCAGAGCCATCCCCTGGAAGGAGGGGATGGCAGCGACAGCCTCAGCTGAAGCACAGGAGGGACAAAGGCACGAATGCTGACTGAAAGGTGGAAGAGGGCAGGGGGAGTTCCTCCCTGGAACTCTGAAGCAGGCAGGCCCCATTTTTCCAGCCAGTCTCAGAACACGGTGAAGCAGGGACTCACCTATCCTTTCCAAACGCTGCATCTTCACGTGTTGCTCAAACTGGCCTGCAGCATCTTGGCGTTCTGATCCAGACATGTGCTCCATCCTCTGAACCTGCAGACACGCAGAACAAAAGTACTGCCACTGGCCTCCCCAAGGAGCCCCGGGAGACACAGCCCGCCCCTCCACTCTCACTTTCCAGAGAAGGGCAGAACCTCTTGGTGCAGCAAGCCCACCTCTCTGGATTTTCAGCTGGGACGGAAGTGCCTCTTCAGAAGGACCAGAGCCACGCAGGCATCACCCAAGCATGCCCCAGCTCTCCAGGACAGCTGCGCGACCCACGGGGGACATTGCTGGTGGGGCCCACACCCTTCCTGTGCTTCCCTTGGCCAGTCACACCAAGCAAGCACTACCCAGAGCTACCCCTGAGGTGGAAGGGCAACTGCTTCAGCTCTCTACCAACCCTTACAGCTACAACTCTCTCCACGTCCAGCGCCTCAGCCTTCTGGCATCTGCCTCCTTCCCTCTCAGGTGCAGGTCTTCAGAGAGGCTCTAGAGGCCAACCTGTCCACCTACCTTCAGAACCCGTTTGCCACCAAGAAGCCTGGTCTGGATCTTTTCCTGCTCACACAGCTTCCAGCAGGTGGGCGAGACAATCACTTCACTTTTAACCGCAAGGTTTTGGGCGTTCATAACTTCCTCCAGGGCCTGGCTGCAGATGAAGTACTGCTGATGGTACCTGTCTCCAGCAGCCAGTACGGTCATTTGCCCTGCGGAGATCCCTGGGGAGAGAGCAAGAAGCAGCATTGACACCGGGGAGCAGAAGCAGTCAGCAGCACTGGAGAGTGCCAGGGCTGTGCACGTGGCACAGCTGACCCTGCAGCGCCCATACCTATCTTCAGGTGGAGCTTCTGACCCACGTGTGTGTCACGACTGCCATGCTTCTTCTGGATTTGTTGGCAACACTGCAGCACCAGGCTGATGGTCTGAGGCAGCTGAGCTTCTGATGCTCTCCACAGCACCAGCACAGCATCCCCTGGGGAAAGTGAGGGGAAGGGGAAGGCTCTCCTGAGGGACAGCAGCAAGTGGCCAGCCGGCGTGCAGAGGAGGACGGGCTTGTGGGAGGGCATCCTCCTGAAGGACAGCACCCTGGCCACAGGGACCCCTCCCCTCTGCCAGACCAGCCACAGCACCAGCCAGGGCAGCAGGGCAAGAGGGTGGGTGGCGGGGGGACCCTCTGCCCAGCACTCCTCCGCAGCTGCAGCAGCCCAGGGACACCACCGGAGGGATTGCTGCGTGGCCAGAGAGCTGCTCCATCAGGCCAGAGCACAGAGCAAGCGGCTCCCGCGGGAAACACTGCACAGCAGCAGGACATGGAAGCAGCCTCCTCCTAAGGACATACCTCCAAACTTCAGGATGTCTCCTCCGAAATCCAGCACAACTGTGGAGAAAGAAGGGAAGGCAGAGTTATGGGGCGCCTTCTTCCGGAATCCGTGGGGCAAGCCACCTGTAGCCACAGCCCTGGCCCCTGTACAGCGAGTTGGGAGGCCACACAAGCACAGTACGGTGCAAGCTGGAAGGCACCTCTGGAGAGTATCTGCTCCAGTCCCGCACCCCGTCTCCACTCAAGCCGAGCCACTCAGAGCCACCTGCCCGGGGCCACGTCCAGACGCCTGGTGAAGATCTCTGAGCGGGGACACTTGCAAATGCTGCCAAAGTGGTGGCCACCACATGCTCACGGTCAGAGACGTCCCCCAGGATAAGGGGCTCAGGAGGGCCACACACAGATGTCAGTGCGAGCCTCCCTAGGTCACTGGCACGCTGGCACTCACTGGATGCCCCCAGCCTGCCTGCGGTCCTAATGGCACCAAAGCCGTGTTCCATCGTGGAACTGCAACGGTCTCTCTGCAAGCACAGAGACAGATGCTGAGAAAGCAGGTGTCCCCTTGCTCATACGATCAGAGAATGATCTAGGCTGGAAAAGGCCTTCGAGATCATCAAGTCTGACCATCCACCTAGCCTACTGAGTCCCCATCACTAAACCATCTACCTTAGTGCCACGTCCACACATCTCTTAAATAGCTGCAGGGACTGGGACTCCATCGCTTAACTGGGCAGGCTGCTCCAGTGCTCAACCACAACCTCCTTGAAGAAATTCTTCCCAGTACCCAACCCAAGCACAGCCTGCCCCAAATCGAGAGCCTTTCCTCATGGCCTCTCTCTTGTCACCTGAGAAAAGAGACCGACTGCCTCTGCGCTGCAGCCTCCTTGCAGGGAGGTGGGAAGCGCAATGAGGTCTCCCCTCAGCCTCCTCTTCTCCAGACTAAACAACCACAATGCCCTCAGCTGCTCCTCGTAACTCTTGTTTTCTAAACCCTTCAGCAGCTTTGATGATCTTCTCTGTACACACGCAAGCAACTCAGACATCCTTCTCGTGGTCAGGGGCCCCGAACTGAATGCAATATTCGAGGTGTGGGCTCACCACTGCCGTGTCCAAGAGCTATCACTTCCCTAGCCCTGCTGGCCACACTAGTTCTCATGCAGGCCAGAATGCCATCGGCCTTTCTAGAGACCTGGGCACGCTGCTTGCACATGTTCAGCTGGCCGCCAAGCAGCAACCCCACATCCTTTTCTACTGGGCACATTTCCAGCCACTCTTCCCCCAGGCCTATGTGGCTGCATTAGGTTGCTGTGTGCCAAGCGCAGGACCCACCACTTAGCCTGGTTCAGTGGCATGTGACTGGACTTGGCCCAGCCTACCTCAGCAAAGCCTTCCCACCCTCAAGCCAGTCAACCGTCCCGCCTAACTTGGAATTGTCTGCAAACTTACTGATGGAGGGTGCATTCAATCCCCTCCTCCCTCCTGGTCACTGATGAAAATGTTAAACAAAAAAGGCCCTGGTAGAGTGCCCTGGAGAAGGCCACTGGTGTCCAGACACCAACTGGATTGAACCTGGATTGAACTCCGCTTGCTAGGACTCCTTAAGCCCAGCCGTCCAGCCACTTCTTTACCCAGCAAACAGTATGTCTGCCCAAGCCCTGAGCAGCCAGTCTCTCTGGGAGAATACTGTGGGCAGCAGTGTCAAACGCTTTATAAATAGCCAGGCAGACAATGACCAGAGCCTCTCCCTCCTCTACCAAGTGGGTCACCTTGTCGTAGGAGATCAGGGTAGTCAGGAGGCACCTAGCCTTCAAAATCCCGCGCCAGCTGCTTCTGATCCCTCCATTGGAGGCATGTGCCATGTCACAGCACTCAGGATCACCTGCTCCGTAACCTGCCCTGATACTGACATCAGGCTGACGGGCCTGTAATTCCCTGCAAAGTCCTTCCAGCCCTTCCTGTTGCCTGGAGGCACGTCTGCCAGCCTGCAGTCCACTGGGGCCTCCCTCATCCCAGTGGGCAGCAGAAGAGACCTGCTGCGCTCCTCTCTTGCCACGGGAGCCCCACGGCTCCCACTGTCCCCCCAGGCCACAGTGAGCTCCACAGCCCTTCCAAGGAGGCAGGAGCAGCTGGTGCAGCAAGGCTGCCTCTGCCCTCCGCAAGCAACCTCAGGGCCCCATATACAACAGCCTGGCAGCATGGCTCTTACCCTCCAAAACGTCGCTCATGTAGTCATTGAGTGTTTGTGCCAGCTCGTCAGCACCTCTGTCTGTGCCGCTCTGCTGGACACACTTCTCTGACAAAGAAGTGAAACCTGCAGGAAGAACAGGCAGAAATCAGGACATGTCTACGTGGGCCACAGGGCCTGGCAGCCAGTCCCATGCTGCCAAGCCTAAGCGCCTGTCAGTCGCTGCATCGCAAGAGAAGCCAATCCGTGCTCTCTTTAGCCATCACAGCAGGAGTCCTCAAGAGCGACAAGATAGCTGTGCCATCTACGGGCCAGGGCCCCCGAGGGCCTGGTGTGTCCCAATGGCTCGTTTCCGGGGAGGCTCTACCGTGCCCAACCCACCTGAAAAATCCGCTAAGAACAGCACTCCCACGATAAGCCTGGGGATCTGGCTGTCCCAGGTGAAGTCCTCAGAAAGAAGATCGGGGAGGAGCACGCTCCCGTTCTCCATCTCAGAGTACGGGTACTTCCCCTCCCAGGCAGATGCTATGGTCAGTGCCCTGTGGTACCGGGGTACCTCAGCAGAAGACAACCATGCCCAGCTGGGAGGGAGGAGATGAAGACCCCTCAGCACCGGACGATGCAGTGAGCCTGGGGCCTTCTTGAAGGACAGTTTGGTCTCTGCCACCATGGGTCATCACAATCACCTGGTTGGTAGGTGATGACCTGGTTCATAGGTCATCGCTTAGTGGCTGCCCTCCAGCAACACGGTGGGCTAACAGTGCCATCCTCCATAGATCAATGCCTGCTGAGCAGCAGCCGCTGTGACCCCGTACAAATGTATAGAGCTACTTCTTCCAATGAGGTTATTAAAAAAAAAAGAAAAAAGTACAAATAGGATTAAGACTGGAAGAGGGTAAAGAACATTCATATATTCATGACAACATTCACCACCAGAACCTTCCAGAATGGTTGCTCAGTTCTTCTGTTCTGGGGGGGTGGTTAGGGGCTGGTGGCAGGGAATGCAGGCTGCTGGTCAGTTAAGTCAGCGGACCACTGACACAACCAGAATGAAGAATGCTAACACATAAATAAAATTCAGAAATTATTCTATTCTGGCTAGAAAAGTTGTTTCATGTTGCTCCATCCATCCAAGAGGAAAGGTTGAAAACAACAGTGGCAACGTGAAGTTTAAGAGAAGAAGAGATAAGGAGTGAAGGATGGAGGATGAGGATGGTAACATAAGCAGCAAACGGTGGTTAGTAATTAACCTCTTAGAAGATCACTAGAAAAGAGATATTTAAGTAGGAGATTTGTTTTGTTTTGAAAACACTGGCTTGTGCTTTTAAGGGTCACCGATTACCTGAACTGTTTGCAAGGTCACTGCTTGAAAACTGGAAAACTTGTTCAATAAAATTAACAATTCTGTATTTTGAAAATGGTATGGTTTAAATATTAAACTTCATAAATGTTCTCATTTGTGTATTACATTTATGAATCCAGTAGTTCTTAACTGAAAACAACCAAATGTTTTCAGTAAGGTTTAATAGCAAATAAATGCATTTCAACTTTCCAAACTCGTTTTTCAGCAATTTTAGCCTACTGTAATTCCAATTACTTGATTCAAATCATGCTTCAGTCTGGTGTAACAACAAAATCAAGTTTAACTTTCATTATTCCATTATTGCCTAACATTTTCCCAGAGTAAACGTAATTTAGATGGATATAAAAGACACCGCATGTAACCAGCACAAAAACAGTCACTTCATTTTAAATGTGCATAAAAAAAAAAAAAAAAAAAAACAAACCACACAGAAACCCAAACACATGAATGGTTAACTTTTTGTTCCCTTTTTCTCAGACAAAACCTTTGTCTTACTTCGGAGAGCAATGTCTTGATATCTGAAGGAGCTCCCTCCTTGAAGTCATCCATTCCTAGAGTCAAAACGATCAGTAATTCATCTACTCACAAGCATCTTTTCTGCTCTGCTTCCACAAATTATGTCTCATCTCAGAGCAGAGCCATGCTACTCTACCATGTTATTATACCTTCAGCTGGGATTTACATGGCTGGGATTGGTGTGCTTTTAGACCAGCAAAGATCATTCAATACATTTGTTTGACCTCCTGCGTGCTACAAACCACAGAGTTTCACCTCAACATTCCCACATCAACCCTGCAGCTCCCAGTTCAGCTATTTTATGGTTTACGATTATATATATTGTAACTATATATAGTTACAATTCCAAGGACAGCTTGCAACATAATTATTCAATTCAAATTACAAATAGGTTCTCGGGCCCCCATACTACCTCATTCAGGTTCCAGGTAGCTGGTCCATAATGCTGTATGATTCTTTCAGGAGGCCATTCATTCTCTCCCCATTCTTGGGCACTACGCCCAGCTAAGGAAGCATCAATAGATCGTTTTACTCTATTCAGATAAAAACAAACAAACAAAAAACTCTTTTCAGCTGGAATTAGCTCAAACCTTTCTTTACATAGAAAGAAAAATCTAGGAGCGTAACAGAATGACACCAGGCAGAATGACAACTCCCAGAGGGAAGCCCTACAGTGACAGCGAGTCAGAACAGATGATCTGTGGCCACCCCAGGGACAGACTCAAATGCCATGACCTGCGACTGAAAGTGACCGCCAGAACTGGGATGATGGACGCATAGAATGCTTGCCTTTAAGACAAGAGACCGGAAGGATGGGCAGTGCAAACCCCTTAAGAATAACGCTTCAGAAATGAATTCCCCAGCCTGAGCTCCTGGTGAAGCCCAGATGACTTCCACAACAGTGACGATGGAAACAGACACAATCTGAAACCAAATATGCACAAGACCCAAAACGCATCTGCTCTTTAAGCTGTGACTGCAAGACAAGAAGTGCTTGGATCAGCCCTGTGATCACAGAATCACAGAATTGATGACGAAACAAGCATTTAGGACCTTTAGTGTGGCTACCAAGTTGCCCATCTAATCTGTCCAGTGGAAGAAGGCGATGAGGATATCAAAACCTGAGGAGCGCGTAACACATAATGATCATATCAGGAAACATTCGATACAAAATAAAAGTTACACGCACGGAAGAAGTGATCCCTTTAAGCTCCTACTGCAAGACAAGAGGTGCTCAGCTCCCAGTTGAACATCAGCGTTATTCCGATGAGGTCAAGTGTTCAATACCCTCAGGATGGCTTCCCCAGGGCCTGCCGAGCACCAAGAGCAACAGCACAGCACAGACAACAAGCTGGGACTGCCCTGCCTGGCACGTGTTCACGCTGTACGTGACAGAACTCCCCACACATCATCTCTGCCTGACCTGATCAATCCTGAAAGGCCCCATCCGCTGCAATGACTTACAAGCACAGACCCTTGCCCTATGGGTCCATTCACAACCCCAACTCAAACATAGCACTTGCCCCCCCAGCTTAGCTTGGGAATGCTGGGAGGCAGGTTCCATCCTCATCAAGGAACACAAAGGCTAGCCAGGACACTGCTTCAAGCCTAAGGCTCCTCTTCACCTGCAGAAATAAAGTGCCATCAGGCACCAGCACGCCAGCCAAACTTCTTCCAGGGAAGCACCCTCCTCAGAAACAAAACAGTAGTCAACTGACCTGCTCTGCTACTGAAATCAGATAGACACCCCCTAGACAACTCCCTGCCTCCCCCTGCCAACACACAAGATTTGCCCCTGAACTTAATTCTCAGGGCTCAGAATCCATCCTCAGTGTGGACCACAGAGACCAGCTAGGATGTTCCCAGTACCTTCTTCATCCCTGGAAAAGAGGAGTCACCCAGAGGTGGACCAATAGACTACCAAACCAAAAACAATGCCTGTTTTCCAACTTTTCTCCACTCACCTTCCCAACCCACACCCAGCGCTTCCATTCACTGTGCCAAGCCAAGCCCACGGGGCTTAGATCAAGGAGAAAGAACAGACAAACGTGACAATCCATAAAACGGTCTATACCCACTCCTCTTCTTTCATCCCCTACCGCAAGAGCCAAGAAGCCCCAGACCCGTGTTCCCCAGCCCAGTATCACCGCTTCGCCCACCTAACACCCCAAAGAGATGCATCTCCAGCATTTCAGGAACTAGAACTGCTGACGTCTGGCGCGCCTCAGAAACGTGGCAGGAGACGTACTCTGCTGTCGCAAGGTAGTTTGCCCAACAGGCAAAGCAGACTAACACAGTCCACTGACCAACTCAGGGCCCACACTGCTGTCCACTCACCCTCGTGCTTCGTTCAAGTTTCCGTGCCCATGCCCTGGGCTACAAGAAACAAAGAGAGAAGGTCATGCCCACGATGGACACGCAAACAGTACAGCTTCTTGCAGAGGACTCAAACACAGAGACCAGAGCCAGAAAAAAAAAACACACCCTTGAGTCCACAAATGCCAAAAAGCCATGAATGCACAGCAGTCCCAGCAGGGGTAATTACAGACTTATCCTTTACAGATGAAAAAGGTGACCCTGCTCAGTCTCTTCGTACTACTGCGCTTATGCAGTCGAGCCCCTTGCAATGCGTGCTGAAGCTCTTTGTGAATCCTCTGGACAGTGACACAAATGGCTTGATATACCTAAAGATTGAAATGTAACGCCAAAAAAAGGAACCGTACCCCATGATTTCCCAAAAACAAGTTAGCCAGCAACCCCTCCTAAGCATCCCTCTTCTAAGTGAATTCCAAGCTCTTAAAATCTAGAAGGATGCAAGGTCTAAAGACTCAACAGCCAGCAAAACCACAGGCAAAAGCTGCAGAAATATAACAAACTGTCCCTAACCCTGAACAAGATTACACCTTACATGCCTACTGCTGCTGGTTTCAGATACATGCTTACACAGGGAGCTTCGACAATACCTTTCTCCTAAACCCTGCTCCCTCACTTTGCCACCAAGGTTGTAACTTTGATAGTATTTGACATACAGGCAAAGACTCACAGTAAGCCCCGTAATCCTGCAAAAATCCTGAGGGACCCAGAACCACTAAGCAAACACACAAACTAACATTATTGTCCTATCCATGAACATGCCATAACAATGACTCACCTGAGAAAGAACTGCATGCAATAAAGGCACCTACTACAGTGCAAGTCACGAGTATCACTCTATACTTGTTCTATTCTGCTAAGATCACAGATCTTTGGTCTGACTTTCTGCGGCCCTTGTTACATTGTCACAGCAACACACAGGCAGGAAAACATTGCTACATACAGTAACAAAAGACTGAGTCATAAGAAGAACCTAGGATAAAAAATGAAACCGCACACTATCTTAGTTCAGCACTACATTCTATATGCATGCTTTCAGCCTGAAATCATCAATAAGAGACGATAACCTCTAAGACTGAAAACAAGACAAATTCTACTTAGTTCTCTGAATGCAAGGCTGATGCAGCAAGTCATCAGCTGGAAGGAACCCAAGCAGAGGATTCAAGATGTTCCATTCCAACATTGAAACTTACCTTTCCAAAGCCGCTTGTCAAGCAGAGCATAGTTTCCCATTTGTTGAACAGGCAGGCCTAGCCAAATTTCAACCCTAAACTTCCAGGGAATCTCTACTGCTCCCAGCGTACATATTACTTCCGTACTCACCTGCAGGTCTTACCTGTGAAAACAAAGTTCCAACTTTCTTCCCTTCTACAATATCTGTGATGACATGACCCGAGATTTTCGGGTGGACTCCATTTGCAATCACTACAGAGGTGCCTCCTCGCAGGGCCCACAAAGCTGCTGTCACCTACAGTGAAGGAGAGAGCCAGTTCCCAAAAATGCACTTGTTAGTTGAATCCCCATCCTCAACAAGAATTCTTATGTTGGAAGAAGCCCTTAAGACCATCAAGTCCAAGCATCAACCTAATGCTACCACTAAATCATATCCCTAAGTGCTATGTCCACACGTCTCTTGAATACTTCTAAGGATGGGGACTCTACCACTTCCCCGGGCAGCCTGTTCTAATGCCTAACCACCCCTTCCATGAAGAAATGCTTATTTAGTACCCAGATATCTAGTGCTGCTCAATAGAGTTGTTCCTCCCTAGGGGTAGGGCTTGGCATTTCCCTCTCCTGAACTTCAAAAGGTTCCTGCCTGCCCCTATCTGCAGCCTGTCAAGGTTCCTCTGAATGCACCGCCCCCACCCCGCACAAGGGCCATTTCCACAGAAGCCACCAACCACCCGCCGCCTCGCCCCCTCCCTATCCAGCCCACCGTGGCGCGCCACCGACCACCAACCTCGTTGCGCCACCCCTCCTCGGCGTCCCGGCCTGCCCCGACAGCTTCTGCCCATGGCGCCGGCAAGCCCTGCATGCTGCTTCTGCCCTGGCTTCCTCCAAGCCAATCACACAGTGCTTCCGCCCTGATTGAAGACAGGCCCTGACATCACTTCCGCCCCAGGTTCCCAGCCAAGCACAGCGTGTCCCCACAGACACAGCAGAGCAAACACACAAACTAACATTGACATCCTACCCGTAAACATGCCGTAACAGTGACTCACCTGAGAAAGAACTGCATGCAATAAAGGCACCTAGTACTACATTAGTTTATTCTAACAGATCCTACTAGCTGTCACCTCAAAAAGACGTGCGTACCGCTCTCTACTTGGAAACGCATCAGTCCGTCCGTAGACTCTGACCCACCTAAAGAGCCCTGCAACTGACTGAAGGAAAAACAAAGCACTTACCCCAAAGAGCAGCCCAGGCAGAAGGAGCTCTCTGATGGCATACCTGGGGCTCATATACCGTTTGGCCGCGCCCAGCACCCAAGCCCAATCACCTGGGAAAGGGAAGGGGCAAAGCACAAGAAAGTAGAAGGAGAGCAGAAGGAGCAGCAGCTGTTGTGCTGTGGGCCTTTTTTTTTTTTTTTTAAGTCTGATGGCACAATTTTGTGCAGCGCTGCCTGGGCACACATTTCAGATAGAGCTAATGAGCAGCTGAGGTAAAGGAGCTGGGAAGAGAGAGGTGTTGCAGCAGGTATGCTGTGGCTGTGAGGTGCCTCAGGGTGTGCTTTTTCTCTTGTTTCTACAGGTGCTTCTTTAGGCAGCTTGGAGTCTATGGATTTCTAGATTTTAAGTGCTTGGAATTCACTTAATAGAGGGATATTTAGCAGAGGTTGCTGGATCACTGGTTTTAGGGATGGTGGGATACACTTCTGGTTTTGAGTTATATTTTAATCACTTGTGTAACTCTCCAGAGAACTAAAAACAGCTTGATTACATGCTCCAAGAGGCTTGTCCACGTAGGCACAGTATTACTAAGAGACTGAGCAGGGTCGTATCAGAGTTACCTTTTTTCATCTGTAAAGGGTCTGTGATTACCCCTGCCGGGCTGCTGTGTGTGCGTGGCTTTTTGGCATCTGTGGAGCTCAGTCACTTTTGTGTGTGTATGTTCTTACTTTTTGTGGGTTTTTGTTTGTTTGTTTGTTTGTTTGTTTGTTGTTGTTGTTTTTGAGAGGCAAATAGTGCGTGTGCTGAGCGTGGTTGGCAGGAGGAGGTGGGGAGCTGTCTGGCAGGGAAGCTGTTCAGGACTGGTAGGTTTGGTTTCTAGGAGCATGCGGCATCCTTCCTGTGTGATGCGACTGATTCTTGGGCAGGAACGTTCCAGCTCGTGTGTCTTAAATAACGTAGCTTGTGTAGTGTGTGTTGTGTGGCCTGGGCAGAGTTTGCTTTGGCGCTGTGAGCCAAGAATCTCAGTTAAAGCTGGTGAGCAGCTGGAGTAACGGAGCTGGGAAGAGAGAGTATTGCAGCAGGTACACTCTGGCTGTGAGGTGCCTCAGGGTGTGCTTCTCTCTTGTCTCTGCAGGTGCTTCGTGCAGTCTTGGACAGGGAAGGGAAATCCCCATGTCACGGAGCAGTGAGGGAAGGTGAGAGTGTTTTCAGCCTGGTCATCCCTTATCCAAAGCGAACGGAAGACACTCAGGTGTTTCCCTCAGGGTCTGAGGTGAGGCTGTTTGGGATAGAGGAGCAGTGTGGCAGGTGGTTGTTTGCAAGCACAGTGGTCATTTTGTCCTTTTGTGTTCCCAGGTGGCATGGGTGATGCTGTCTACTCCTTCTGAGCTTGGACTTAATTTCCAGGTACAGAGGCAAGTGGACTGCTGTTTTGAAAGGATACAATTAAAGATGGAGTCGCTTGTGTTGATGAGGGATGAGTGCTAACGCTGGCAGCTGAAAGTTTATCTTCTGGCTGTGTTTTCCTTTGTTCAGGCTGAAACTCAGTGTGCAGTCCAGGACGTCATGACCTGAGCTGCCTCTGGAGTGACTCTGGTGAGTGATGAACAGAGGTAGCAGTTGTTTTTGGGGTGCGGTTGTCACTGCAGTTATTTTCCTACATCCAATAGAGTAAAATTCCAGTTTGCCTTTTAGAGGTGCTTTAAGTGGCTTAAGAGAACAGGTGGAAGCATCTGCCACGTGGGGCAGGTAAGAGGCTGAGGTTAAGGAGGGGATGAGAGTAACTGTCCAAAGGCTGCTGTGGGTTTTGCTGCTGTGGTTGCTTTCTCCTCTGTTTATCAGGTGCCACAGGCAAGGTGATAGCCCTTAGAACAGGAGCAAAGCAGGTCTCTGGAATGCTGCGTTGTTCCTGAGAAAGGTGTTGTAGAGGAAAAAGGTTGTCTTGCGTGGCGGTTCCTGATGGCGGTCTTCTTCCGTAGGGGAAGAGGTGCCTGAAGCCCCATGCTGTGTAGCCTGAGCACACCTCATTGAGGATGAAGCCTGCTTTCCAGCAGTTCCCAAAACTGTGTTGAGGCTGAAATGCTGTGTCTGTGTTTGGGTTGGGTTTCAAGTTTTCATGCTGTGTTAGGGATGGGTTTCAAGTCAGTGCAGCGGAGGGCCAGGACCCAGTGTCCTGTAGCGTGTTTTGACCCGTCAGCATGGCCTTTTGGCTCTCAGATAGCCTACTCAAGTATGTGATTTTTCCTGCAAGTGATAAAGTGATATTATTACATTGAATTGTTTTTCTTTGGCATGTTGTGCTTTTTTTTTTTTTCTTTTTTCTTTTTTTTTTTAATGCTCCTGGATTTTTCTTTCTATGTAAAGAAAGGTTTGAGCTAATTTCAGTTGAAAAAAATCCAGTTACTTGCTTGGTCATATTGTCCTTTCAAGATTAAAAGCTGCAGCCTAAGCATGCGGAACGTTGCTTCTAGAAACAGCCCGATTCTCTTGTCTGCACTCTGCTTGCTGTTGAGCTAAATCAGATTAAAAACAAACAAACAAACAAAAACACGCCAGCTGCTGCTTCTCCTTCTGCTCTCTTTCTACTTTCTTGTGCTTTGCCCCTTCCCTTTCCCAGGTGATTGGGCTTGGGTGCTGGGCGCGGCCAAACGGTATATGAGCCCCAGGTATGCCATCAGAGAGCTCCTTCTGCCTGGGCTGCTCTTTGGGGTAAGTGCTTTGTTTTTCCTTCAGTCAGTTGCAGGGCTCTTTAGGTGGGTCAGAGTCTACGGACGGACTGATGCGTTTCCAAGTAGAGAGCGGTACGCACGTCTTTTTGAGGTGACAGCTAGTAGGATCTGTTAGAATAAACTAATGTAGTACTAGGTGCCTTTATTGCATGCAGTTCTTTCTCAGGTGAGTCACTGTTACGGCATGTTTACGGGTAGGATGTCAATGTTAGTTTGTGTGTTTGCTCTGCTGTGTCTGTGGGGACACGCTGTGCTTGGCTGGGAACCTGGGGCGGAAGTGATGTCAGGGCCTGTCTTCAATCAGGGCGGAAGCACTGTGTGATTGGCTTGGAGGAAGCCAGGGCAGAAGCAGCATGCAGGGCTTGCCGGCGCCATGGGCAGAAGCTGTCGGGGCAGGCCGGGACGCCGAGGAGGGGTGGCGCAACGAGGTTGGTGGTCGGTGGCGCGCCACGGTGGGCTGGATAGGGAGGGGGCGAGGCGGCGGGTGGTTGGTGGCTTCTGTGGAAATGGCCCTTGTGCGGGGTGGGGGCGGTGCATTCAGAGGAACCTTGACAGGCTGCAGATAGGGGCAGGCAGGAACCTTTTGAAGTTCAGGAGAGGGAAATGCCAAGCCCTACCCCTAGGGAGGAACAACTCTATTGAGCAGCACTAGATATCTGGGTACTAAATAAGCATTTCTTCATGGAAGGGGTGGTTAGGCATTAGAACAGGCTGCCCGGGGAAGTGGTAGAGTCCCCATCCTTAGAAGTATTCAAGAGACGTGTGGACATAGCACTTAGGGATATGATTTAGTGGTAGCATTAGGTTGATGCTTGGACTTGATGGTCTTAAGGGCTTCTTCCAACATAAGAATTCTTGTTGAGGATGGGGATTCAACTAACAAGTGCATTTTTGGGAACTGGCTCTCTCCTTCACTGTAGGTGACAGCAGCTTTGTGGGCCCTGCGAGGAGGCACCTCTGTAGTGATTGCAAATGGAGTCCACCCGAAAATCTCGGGTCATGTCATCACAGATATTGTAGAAGGGAAGAAAGTTGGAACTTTGTTTTCACAGGTAAGACCTGCAGGTGAGTACGGAAGTAATATGTACGCTGGGAGCAGTAGAGATTCCCTGGAAGTTTAGGGTTGAAATTTGGCTAGGCCTGCCTGTTCAACAAATGGGAAACTATGCTCTGCTTGACAAGCGGCTTTGGAAAGGTAAGTTTCAATGTTGGAATGGAACATCTTGAATCCTCTGCTTGGGTTCCTTCCAGCTGATGACTTGCTGCATCAGCCTTGCATTCAGAGAACTAAGTAGAATTTGTCTTGTTTTCAGTCTTAGAGGTTATCGTCTCTTATTGATGATTTCAGGCTGAAAGCATGCATATAGAATGTAGTGCTGAACTAAGATAGTGTGCGGTTTCATTTTTTATCCTAGGTTCTTCTTATGACTCAGTCTTTTGTTACTGTATGTAGCAATGTTTTCCTGCCTGTGTGTTGCTGTGACAATGTAACAAGGGCCGCAGAAAGTCAGACCAAAGATCTGTGATCTTAGCAGAATAGAACAAGTATAGAGTGATACTCGTGACTTGCACTGTAAGACAAGCAAACGCCTTGGAGTATAAAAATGCTAAATGGATTTCTTGTAAAAATTGGCCATATCCTTTGGACCCAGGTAAACACTTAGCATCCATGGGTCACAGGAGTCACGAGCCTTAACCAGGTATTGTGTGTAAACTCTGGAGCTAGCACTATGTGAAGAACTGCTTGCTTTACTTTGTGTGTGCTTGTGGGCAGGAGGAGTGAAAGTTGCTTCCTGCTAGCTTTTGATGCCCCCACCTTCTGTATGGAAAGAGAACGTGGGTGATCGATCTCTGTTCAACTTCTATGATGAGACATTGTCTTTTCCCTCATTGCTTTTTCACATGAAAAAGGTGTTTTCTTAGTCCTTTTCTACAGAAACTGTTCCAAAGATCTGTCGATCCCTGTTTCTCTTGGCTGAAACGGTTTTTATTCTACTGTGACCTTTTCAAGGTGAGCGAAAATAAAAGTTTGTGTAGCGTCCGAGATGCAAGTGAACCTTCAGTTTATGAGATAGCAAGGCTAACTTTGAGTTTTGATTAGATTGTGGATGGTTTTTGTTGCCTTTCCTAGGCCTTCTCCAAAAGCTTAAACAGGGAAGTTGCTGTTCAACGCTGATGAGCATTGAAGTGATGTTTTCGTAGGATTATGTGCACTACCAAGGCCTGATTTCCCCTTTTGTCTCTGCGTTGCTTCATGTTTATCTGCTGTGAATTGTACTTGCTATTTTGTTGCATAGTGGCTGCAAAGGAATCACAGGCTGGTTGAGGTTGAAAGGACCTCCAGAGGTCACGTGGTCCAACACCCCTTTTGTGTTCAAAGAACACAAAAATACACGCCACATTATAAAGTATGACCTTGCTTTAAAAAGCTGTTTTAACAGTCCTTCATTAAGTCTTATTAATCAAGTGTCCCCTAGTTCTTTTCTTACGCTTCCCACTATACCTCCTGTTATTTTCCTTACCGTGGGAATTCCTGCTCTGGCAATTTCTGTAGGACACTTCTTGAATAGAAGTCCGGGCATATTAGTCACATGCCAAGTCATCTGTTCTACAGACAATTTCAAGAGTTAAAAGTGAAAACGTAGCTTATCCAGGAGCTCCTTGAGAACTCCTTAGTGAAATGCTGCCTGAGCCTTTTGACTTGTTACTTCAGTTTCTGTTTCAAAACTTGTTCTGTATCATTTCAGTTTGAGATGGATTCTTTGACATCCGTGCCAAGAAAAAAACCTCTCCTCTGTAGGAGCCCTTCAACGTACACAGAGCAGAGAGAGAGCAGCTATTGTGCAAGCTGTTGCTGAGGCTGGTTTTGGCTTCCTGTATTGTTCGCACATTCCCAGGTTGTTTTGCAATCTTTTCTCTTTTCAGTAGTTATGTAATTAAACTTTTTCAAAGGATGCCTTCCTTTTTTTGCAGTAGCCTCCCACTCCCTGAGATGTAGCTGTCCTTGTATTCTTTTGCTCTTTGTCAAGTCTTCTTGATACAGGTTGTATACTTGTTTGTCCCCTACGACATGGATGATCTTACTGAATCTCTGTGATGCCTTGAAAAGGGCTATGCTCGGGGACCGTGGCAGCATTTTGGTATCTGATACAAATTTTCCTGTTGTGGCATACAGTAAACTTCTTTGATATGTCTCTTAAGACCGTACCTGTTTTTCTGCTTTGAGTAAGGAGTTGAAAGTTGAAAGGTTAGTGTTCATTTCCTTCCACCTTTGTCTGCATGTCTTGTGGGTGTGTGTGTGTGTGTGTTTTGGCAGGCCCTACAGTAGAGCAGCAGGGTGGAATGTCTCGAGCCGGTAGCAGGACGCTGGCAGCTCTGCAGCCTGAGCAGGTGAGAGAACAGTATGTTCTCGCTCTTTAAGGCTGTGAACATGTGGCAAGTTTTAAAATACAGGTTTATGACACAAATGGGTCCTGGAAAAAATCAGCTGGCTCCAAGTATTCAGGGCATCAAGCCAGTGAGAAGATGTGTCAGTAGGAATGAGCTGAAGTGAGCCAGATGTCAAACACCATGGAGTTCGTGTAAGAATGCAGTTCAGACACTTTTCTCTTTCAGAGAGCAGAGATTTATTTATTTTTTTTTATCATCTCGGTGACTTACTAACTGATCAGTGAGAAGAAATTCTCTTGGCAAACAAAAAGGACTTAGAAGAAGCTGAAAATAAAGGTAATATTACGGGTCCTTTCATGGAACACCTGTTGTCATGAGCTTTTCTGGGCCTCAAAGGAAAGGAGCAGAACAAGAGTAGTCTGTCACCTGCAATTGGATATTATGGCCGTCACAGATTAGGGAACCCAGGACTTTGAGAGCTTGTCAGTGTAAGCAGCTGCAGCTTCCGTAAGAGCTGTCTCTATCAGAGAAGATGGAGAGAGAGGCCTTTGAAAGCAGCAACCCACAGCATTGTTTAAAAAACTAAAAATAGAACAGTGTTTTCTTTTGCCAAAGGAGGCTCACTTTAGAAATTAAATCTAGCAAGGATCTTCCCTGTTATCATCATGCATGAAATAGCATGAATATTCTCCTGGGCTGGTTAACGTAATGTTTGGCCCCTGTGGGGAAGGTTGTTACTTAAAAATGATGCTTTCCAGAAAGAACCACCTTACCTTCTGACTGAGGAAAGTACAGTTCAGGCAGCACAGACTAAATCCATTCTTTTGTGTAAGAGTGGTGCGTGAGGAAGCTGGTCTTGGGTTAGAAAATGTGTGGAACTGGCGCATCACAAGTTGTGAAGTTCAGTAAAAGGCATACGGCAACCATTTTGTACTGAGGAGAATGCCTGGAGGGACATTTCTGAGTAAACTTCCTACCTGAACGTGTTCAGACTAGAAAACTCCGGCAGCTCTTGCCCAATCTGAAATGCTATGCGTTCCTTTGCTCTTTGGGATTTCTATCTGTGAAATAGAAAGAGGCAATTACTGCGCAAACCTTCCAGGAATATTGCAAGGGTAGAAATTGGTAAGAAATTCAGGTACACGGTTGTGTAACGGTACTAGAAATAGGACAAACTTTGTCTTTGCGGATGTTACTTCATATACAAATCATTCATATCGTATTAGGTGTATATGTGATGGTAGGTGAAAGCGTTGTCAAATTGGAGCAGTTTGATTGTAGCTACTAAACTTAATGCTTTACATTGTTCATCTTAGGTAGGTTTCTTGCTGCGGCGTGGGAAACAGCGGCTTTTTTTCCTGGTTTGACCATTAGGTCACTTTCTTGAAACTAGCCAGATAAATCTATCTTGAGCGCAATTTTTTCTTTCTTCTAGGAAGATTGGCACTTCCTTTGTTGAAACGTCTCAGTCTGTCTACATCAAAGCTGAACAGCTTGGCTGTTGGGCTCTGTCAGATTGCAGCATCTTCACAGGACAGCGTCGGCAGCATAGTTCAGAGAGCACGCATAGCAAAAGATCTAGAGTTGGAGCAGGTGACAGTGCCTGTTGGGGTCTTTCTTGCGATTTTTTTGAGTCCCGTCCAGACTGACTGTCTTCCACAGGTATGTGAGGAGGGCAGAGAGATCTTTGATAACAAAAGTGTATTTCTACTGGTGAGTTATTGGAAGGCTGCAAGAAGTCTTGCCTCAAAAGACTTCTGCTTGTATTCTTCTGAAATGAATTCTGCTGTCATCCCATTTTTTTTTTTCTACAGAAAACTACAGTCTTCCTGGGACTTGCTTCTGCAATGCTGAGAGTTATTCAGCGTTGGTTTTTGATACCCAACGTAGAGAAGGAGTTAGCTTACATTCAGGTGGTGCAATTTCTGCCTGTGTCTTATCACATAGCTTCCCTGCTTAACTTGCAACTTACAAGGCTCCTACCAATGAGCACTTTTCTGTCCATGCTGACTACAGCTGAATTGCAGGCTACGATTAAACATCAAATGTTTAATATAGGTCGTTAATAACAAACTGCAACTGTTAAGAATATATGCTGAAAAAGATCAGCACGAAGTAGAAGTTCTAGGCTCTGAGTGGTCTGTCCCATACTGATACTGCATGTTTGCACTGAGGCAGAATGATATCTTTCCACAAGCGTGTAAAAGCTAAGTCTAGGCTCTTACTGCCGGTATCTTTAGCAAGACTGATTGAGCGTTTCTCTAACATATGAGCAAGTATTTGAGGAGCAAGGGATGGGTATGGGCACTTAAAAAGAGACTCCTCGTTTCATACTGAAGGGGAGTCTGCTCTAGGCAAAGTTCATGTGAAAGGAAAAGGCAGTAGTCTCCCTTTCTGCCATTATTGCTTCCTTGCTGCTCGCTCTGTTCTTCACAGAAAACCAGTATGTTTCCTTGCCAAATTCTAGTCTGCCTTCCTAGACTCCAGCCTTTGCCTCCTGGGTGTCTTGCCTTGCCTAGCCAAACTCTCCCATTCTCCTCTTCTTTATCTCATTTGTTTTATCAGGCTGATTCTTACTGGCTTCCCACCCTCAACCCCCCCCCCCCCCCCCCCCCAACCTTTCTTTTTTTTTTTTTCTTTTTTTACAGACTTAGGATGACTTGTCTTGTTACTTTTCTTCCTGCCAGCCCCCATCCTCAAGTTCTCCGATGTAACTTCAGAGGATCATCTTTGATACCTCTGCATCTGAATAATATGGTTTCTCTCCCATGCTGTAGCTGATAGTAGGATGGACTCTGAGTGCAGAGGAGAGGTTGCTTCCTCCATAGTTTACTATTGCATCTCATACTGGTTTGGGTAAGCAATTACCGAGGAAATTTGACTTCTCCATGGAGTAGTGTGTGCCTGATAGCTAGCTGGAGATAGCATACACGGAATTGAGTCAGTGCTCAGAGTTCAGTCTTGAGTTGCAGTAAAGGTGAAACAATTGCAGACTAACAGTTTACCTTCTAGTGAGCTGCGAAGCGAGTGCGGAGTTCCGATCCGCGGTTCCGTATTCTCCGTGAGGGGAGCGGCCGGAGACGAACGAAGTGCGTGACAGACCAAAAAGAAGTGCTGTTTTCACCAAGTTTTGATTGGTGGTGCCCAATATGTGGGCCTGGCAGTGTATCTTGTGATCCTATTTTTGCTCTTAAATGCTTTGAGTGTGACAAGAAAAAAGGCGGGAGCGTTATCTAAGTAACTAACAGTTTAGAAGTGTTGGTGTATTTGCTGTGGCGTTTGGTCAGTTTGCCAAGTACTGGAGAGGTGGAGGGGGCTGACTGATTATCAAAGCGGTAGAACGGAGAGAGTCCTTTCTGTGGTGGTTTGGGCTTGAGCCCTGGCAATTTGGTAAGAAGGGGGAGAGTGAATTTATTTAGGTGTCAATGCCTTTTTAAATGGTATTTATTGACGGATACACAGGAGTGATTCCTTGTTTTGTATGGGCTTATTAACAAAGTGCATGAGAAAACTTGGCATTTGGCTCGAAATTCGGTCCTGTTGAAATGTAAATTTTGTGGAAAAGGTGGTAATGTTTGTCTAGAAGATGAAAGGCTGAGTGCTTCAGCTCTTTTCCTGAAGTTCCATGGATTTATGATTGGAACATGGAACGGGGCTCCTTAATAACCTGAAATAGTAAAGTTTGTATGCGGGAAGAGGCATTTAATCCCAGAGAACTGGGACATTTGGGAAGAAGATTAGGAAAAGATAGTAAAAACCCACAGTAAAAAGGTTTGCGTGGAAATTGAAACAAAGGACAGTAACTAATAAGGAATAGTAATAAATAAATAAAAGGGAATGGAAAATCAAAGGAATGAGTAATATCCAAAACAAAGATGTTTTAAAGAAAGCCTGCTTGGGTGCACGCTGGCACATTCAAAGGATATTGTTAGAACTGGGAGCGCAGAAAGGAAGAGGACTTTCACTAAGTATTGCAATCAGTGGTGGCCACTATATAAGCTAAATGGCCACTTTATGGATCAGTCGACTATAACACTATCTGGCAATTCATGTTTTGGAGGAGAGAAGGAAAATAGGATGAAGTGTAGTATACTGATACGTTGTTTCAGCATCTTGGAGAGAAAAGGAGTGGAATTAATTGGCTCTTGACTGAGCCTTTGGTGTTGGCGTGAGAAAAGTACAGGCTGGAGAAAAATAAAGGAAGCGTTAAAAGAGTTGTCCCCGGTGTTAAAGGTGTGGCATGTAGTATTTAACAGAGCCATTTGAAGTTGAATGAGCAGGGAAGGAGGATGTAGGAATGTTAATAGTTCTGCCTCAGCAGGAAGCTGTGTGGTTTTTGTTTTTTTTTTTAATAGCAAAACAAATTACACAACGTTGCTTAACTTGTCAGAAGATAAATAAGAAAGTGTTTTGACAAGCAGCCACGGGAGGGAGAAAAACAGCTTACAGGCCTTTTGAGAAAGTACAAGTTGATTTCACTGAATTGCCCAAGGTAGGGAGGATAAAATATCTATGGGAAATAGCAGATCATTTAACACAATGGGTAGAAGCTTATCCCGTAGCTCGAGCTATGGCACAAATGGTGGTAAAAGCTCTATTAGAACACCTGATACCTAAATATGGGATAATCCAGTACATTGATTTTGATCAGGGCACACACTTTGCTTCTAAAATAATAAAATTATTATGTCAATCATTAGGTATTCAGTGGGAATACCATACTCCGTGGCACCCACAAAGCTCAGGGAAAGTAGAAAGATTGAATCAAACACTAAAACAACACTTGGCTAAATTAATGATCGAGACACAAATGCCCTGGATGAAATGCTTACCATTGGCACTTTTAAACATAAGAACTAAACCACACAGTGAGAGCGGATTATCGCCATATGAAATGTTATATGGTATGCCTTATTCTCAAGGGATGCCTCTAGGAAAAATGTAGTTGAGGAGCGTAGCATCCAGAAATACGTAATTACCATTGGAAGGAGGTTACAAGAGCTAAGAGAAATTGGAATGATGGCTCAAACACCACCTTTAGGATTTGCTATTCATAAGATACAACCAGGAGACAAGGTCTTAATAAAAACCTGGAGGGAAGAATCATTGAGCCCCCGATGGGAGGGACTGTAAGTAGTAAGTTTTACTTACTACTGAAACAGCTGTGAGAACAGCGGAAAGGGGTTGGATCCACAGATCCAGAATAAAAGGACCAGTAACTACCGAAACCTGGAGGGTTGAGTCCACTCCTGGGGAACTGAAACTAAAGCTAAAGAAGAACTCATATTCTGGCAATGAGGCTCTGCATGAATTAAGGACGCCAAATAAAGGGGACAAGCCTAAAGGGAGGAAAGGGAGAAGGCAAGACCGGGGCAGGACCCTCCACTGCAGTGTGTATGGTCTACCGAGGGAGGCGATGGGTATTGACTGCCGAGTGAGAGGGCCTCGACCGGACTTCTCCCACACTAAGGTGAGGTTGTCCCGAGAAAATAACGTAAGAACTTTTCTTTTTAAACCCATATAAAATTGTGATTCGTTTTCCAGGAGCTGGATCACCCCGGCAGGCTGAACGGTATCACAAGCCCAAATTGACCCTGAAAGTGGGCCCAACCCCTTGATTGAAGGCGTCTTGCCTATTATGATCCAGCTACATGGGCAGAAGACGGATCCTGGGGCTATAGGACCCCAATATATATGCTTAATAGAATAACTAGGTTACAAGCTGTAATGGAAATAGTTGTAAATAAAACCGGAGGTGCACTTGGCTTAATTGCAAAGCAAAATACCAAGATGAGGACTACTTATCTACTTATGTATCAAAATCGCTTAGCTTTGGATTATTTACTAGCACAAGAAGAAGTCTGTGGAAAATCTAACCTTAGTAATTGCTGTTTAGAGATTAATGATGAAGGTGTTTCTTCCTAGTAGCTGGTAGAATGCTACGTTTTGGTTTAGGATGAGAAGAGCGCTGATAACATGCTGATGTTTTAATTGTTGCAGAGCCATGCTTACACCAAGCCAAGGATGTTTCAGCTTCTCACTGTCCTGCCAGCGAGCAGGCTGGGGGTGCAGCAAGAGCTGGGAGGAGGGCTGGACTGCTCAGGGTTAGGCTGGGCATCAGACAGCTGGGCATCAGCGGTGGTGAGCAATTGCATTGTGCATCACTTGTTTCATACACATGAGTAGTAGTAGAACTATCATCATTATTGTCATTGTCATTATTATTATTTATGATTATTTATTATTATTTTCTTGTCTTTATCTCACCTCACAGGCTTCACTTTCCCATTTCTCTCTCCCATCCCAGAGAGGGAGGGGGTGAGGTGAGTGAATGGCCGTGTGGTGTTTAGCTGCCAGCTGGGTTAAACCACAACAGAAAGAAAAGCTGTAAATGAACTTGTAAAAGAAATGAAGAAGATTGCACACGTCCCAGTTCAAACTTGGAATGGAATCGATCTAAGAAGATTATGGGAGGGGGCTTTACGGGCAGTGATTGTTTTGCTAAAATGAGGATGGTTGTATTGGGGATATGTGGAGAATTGTTAATAATTCCATGTTTAATACCTTCTATTACCAGGCTGATACACTCCAGTTATACAAGGAATGCAAATATCTGCAGTACCTGTTGTGGGAATAGGAATGTTGTTTTTGCAGAGTTACGTTGTTTAGAGGGCAGGAATGTGGTACTGAGATATGCTTACAGTGATAAGAAAGCTTAGCAGGCGACCTTGTAAAATGCAGACAACCAGACTTCTTAGGACAATTAGGTGAAAATCACGGTGTCAAGTCAGACAAGCGAAGAAACATTACCTCTCCAAGCAGTAAAAATGTCAAAAGAAATTTGAAATTTAACAGGCCGGCAAGTGAAGGCCATGCATTGTTTGTGAAGCATCGGATAGATGGTGAACCTGGATTACCCAGTCAGTGGGGAAACAGGGGAGGGTCCTGTCATCAAAAAGTATATAAACTGTGTTTTGGAACTAGTAGGTGTGCTCTCCTGCTTGTGGGGCGCCCGCCATTGCAATCGCGAACAAATTACTTCTTCACTGAGATCCTCGCCTGAGCCTAAGTTACTGGCTACGGAGTTTCTCACACTGTTGACCCAGAACCAGGGAGAAGAGAAAACCCATTGCCTGACGATAATAAAAAGAAAAGAATATCCAAAATTGATACCAATTTGGCAAGTATTGACTCGATTGGAAAGGAAAACACGAATCAATACCATGAAAAAGGAGATGGGGGACTGTGAAATATGTTCATCTGATTCGTGTCAATATGGAACAATGCTAGGGCCTCATAATGAAATGTGACCTTCTGTCTTACATCCCCTTGTATAAATAACCACAAGTCCAAGAGAAACAGAGTGGTTAGTGTATATAGTTCTTGTATCTTGCAAAAGAATGGTCTAGCAGTTCGTGTTGATAGAGGGTTTGAAGGGTAAACCTTGAGACTTGGGTCTGGGAGATAAGAGAATAGGGGGGAGTTTTTTGAGATAACTGCTGACTATTGCATGAGACACGACTTTCTGGCATCTGGCCCAGAGACTACTAAATAAGGGGAGGGTGGGGGGGAAGCTGAAGAACGACCGAAGGACAAAACTTGTGAGGAAGACTACGAGCCTTCAGTATGAGCGACCCTCAGAGGGACCACTGGAGACTGATACGCATGCATCCGTGGGATGGTTCGGGTTCTGGGAAACTAATTATAATACCCCTGCCTTTTCCAAAAGTGGTGATGAATATGTATTAGCCTAGGAGCATAAAAACCAGTCGCCTGATGTAACCGGTGTGCGTCTTCTTGGAGCAGAGACTCCCAGCGCACCCAGTGCTGTTTGCTTACCTCTGTTCCTTTAATAAATTGTAAACTTTGATTGTAACCCTATTCGGGACTCAGTCATTTATAACAATATACAATAGCATGTTTGTCTCTAGTACTTACAAGGCGAAGTTCTGAGATCATATTTCACAGACTGCTTCTTACAGATTTCAAGAAATCCAATTGTTCTGAAGTACAGCCGTGCTCTATTACTATCTAAAGGGAACAAACTGTTTTCAAACCCATTACAGATTGGATGTTTTTTATTTATTTAAATAAGCTTGTCTCTGCAGCTTTCCTTCGTGATGCTGATCTTCGGAGAGGCAGATTGTTAACAAGATACAATCAAATTGCATTTTAATGTCTAGTTTTGTATGTTAAAGACACACAGTATCTGGGTACAGCAAGGTTCCACTAAATGACAAGGATCTTTCTGAAGTCTTCCTTATTTTTTCAGTATTCTTTTCAAATTGTGGACAGCAGGATGAGGTAGAATATCAAACACGGTGACTGTTTTTTACCCAGAGGACACTAGTAGGGAAAAGGAGTTGGTCTGAGTTGACCTTGACATGCTTAAGGGGTTGGTACATGAGAACCTCGTGAAGTTCAAGAAGGCTAAGTGCAAGGTTCACCACCGTCATCAAGGCACTCCCAAGAATGAATGCAGGCTGGTTGATGAGTGGATTGGGAGCAGCCCTGCAGAGAAGGACTTGGGAGTGTTGATGAATGAAAAGCTCTACATGAGCCAGCGATGTGCAGTTGCAAACCAGAAAGCCAGCCGTATCGTGAGCCACATCAAAAGTATGACCAGAAGGTCCAGGGAGGTGATTCTCGTTCTCTACTCCACTCCTGTGAGGCCCCACCTGCAGTGCTGCATTCAGCTCTGGGGACTCCAACATAAGAAATAAATGTGTTAGAGCAGGTCCAGAGCAGGGCCACGAAGTTGATGAGGGCTGGAGGACCTCTCCTATGAAGACAGGCTGAGAGAACTGGGGTTGCTTAGCCTAGAGAAGAGAGGGCTCTGAGGAGACCTTATAGTGGCCCTCTAGTACCTGAAGCAGGCTTTGGGTAAGCTGGGGAGGGACTTTTTGTCAGGGAGTGTAATGACAGGACAAGGAGTAATGGCTTTAAACTAAAAGGGTAGATGTAGATTAGAATAAAGGAAGAAATTCTTTACTATGGGTGGTGAGGCACTGGAACAGGCTGCTTGGGGAAGTTGTGAATGCCCCATCCCTGGAAGTATTTAAGGCCAAGTTGGATGGGGCTTTGAGCAATCTGGTCTAGTGGGAGGTGTCATAGAATCATAGAATGATTTGTGCTGGAAGGGAACTTGAAGGTCATCTACTCCCCCCTGCCATAGGCAAGGACACCTTCTGGTTATAAACGTAAAATCAGCGTGATAAAACAAAAGGCTTCTGTATAAGAGAGCACAAGTAAAATGTTCGTCGTAGGAAGAGCTCATTAGCTACTTCCAGCCAGAATGATTAGGGATAAGAGTTCTTGCATCTGAAATAGTTTTATACAACTAGCGAATTTGTGCCAGAGCCTATGTTCAGGGTTTCCTTTGACTTACTGCAGTCTCCCTTTGCCAGTAGTACCCTGAAGCTCAAGTTTGTTTCTGAAACGTTAAGATACTTCATTTCTGGAGTTACACGTTCTGACTCGGAAAAAATTCTTGGTGCTGTATATTAATATTGAGTAAGTCAGCAGAATGCAAAATCCTGTTCTTACTCTATTTTGCAGATGTTATTCTCCCAGAGGAGTCAGATCACTTTGTTGTTGTTGTTGTTGTTGTTGTTGTTGTTGTTTTAATTCCCTTCTGACAGGTGTCTTCTTTGGCCATAGCTAGCGGAAATGGCTTGCTAATAAAAGGAGGGAAAGAGGCAGCATACAGCAATCAAATCCTTCATCATCTGACTCAAGAAGCACTCTCCATTCATGGAGTCAAAGATGCAGTGCAAGTAGTAAGTGTCTAGAATTAAAGCAACAACTTTTGTGCTGTAGCATGTAGAAAAAGCACAGGCAGAGCTTGAGAATTCAGGCCATTGACTATTTGTGTCACAACTTTCACGTGTGAATACAAGCAAGGAAGTGGAAGATGTCTGCCATTTGGAGAAGCTGGTAGATCTAATCATTCCACATGGGTCATCCCAGCTAGTCAGGAATATCCAGAAAGCTGCTAAGGGAATTCCAGTGATGGGACACGGTGAATGGATCTGTCATGTGTATGTGGACACAGATGCCAGCGTGGAGAAGGCCACATGAATAAGTAAGCTGTGAGAGGGTGACTTGGATACCACGAGTGTAACTGAACTACACATTTGGAATATGTGGTATGGTTATATTATTATTATTATTATTATTATTATATTATATTAATATATTATTATATTATATTAATATATATTAATATATTATTATAACCATACGTAATAATAATTCACATGCTCTTCAAATTCTTTGTCATAAATGTTACGTAACCAATTGTTTACTCTTAAACCTCAGTCAGAGGCTCGAAGTGTGAATATACTGCTGCCTGTGATGCTCGGGAAACACTCCTAATTCACTGAGACCTGCTGAGAACCCCGTTGTTTGATCAGATCATAGACACGTTGAGAGTAGAACAGGTTAGTCATTTATACTTGTGTTGGCTTTTGTTTTGTTTTATTTACTTGTTGTTCATTTTAGGAGCCCTTGGTCTTGCTGACATAGCCCTATGTAGTTTTATGATAACATAACACTTACGTTACCCACATGTCTCTTTGTACACCTTTGTACTCTTTTCGGAGAGCTTTCTTGGCTTCTCCATGCAACCCCAAGCTTTTCCATAGAAACGATCTGCAAGCAGCTTCTTTGGGGTGGCTGCATGCCATTGCTGGGATACAACTACTTCCTTTTACATAGAAAAAAATCATTCTCTGCCTTGGAAGAGCATTTCCCCAACCCTTTCTCTACTACTCTTAATTCTGACTTACTGGCTGGCAACCTCCCGGACCCAAATACTATTCTGATTAAATCTATTAACTTACCTTCTTACCTCAGTCGTTTCCCATTTTATGTTTCTCCTCCTCTAATCTGCTTCATCCACATATTTTGAACATTTTGTCTCACTTGCCTTTATTCCCACCCATTTTCCCGCCCATTATTTCCCCCTCCCACTGTTCCACAGGAACAGTGAAAGGCCACTGTCCTACATAATTGCTTTGACATGCGTAATGTTTTGTAGCAGAGATGCATCACGAGAGAAATATTTGTGAAGTACTTAAATTACACTCAAAACATGGATTTTTCACATAGCATTTCCATTTGGCAAATAGTGTATACAAGCAGTGATTGATGCAGGAAAACATGGTAAAATAGGTCATGTTCTGATAATGTTAAAGTCATATTAAGAGAAGCTTGCCAGATAGCTAGTCAGGAGCAAGTCCTCACTCGCTTGTGTTTTCTTTTTGTCTTTTTTTTTTTTTAATGTCTGGTTTGGTTGTGTTTTGTTTTGTGTTTTTTTTTTTTTTTCATAGAATACCCTGAGTTGCAAAGGACCCATGAGGACTACCAAGTTCAACCCCTAGCTCCACACAGGACCACCCAGAAATCAGACCATGCATCTTGGAGCGTTGCCCAAACACTTCTTGAATTCCAGCAGGCTCAGTGCTGTGACCACTGTCCTGGGAGCCTGTTCCAGTGCCCTGCCACCTCTTGGTGCAGAACCTTTCTCTAACGTCCAGCCTGACCCTCCCCTGTCACAGCTCTATGCCATTCCCTTGGGTCCTGTCGCTGTCACCTGAGAGAAGAGATCAGCACCTGCTCCTCCACTCCTCCCTCTCATTGTTAAGGTGTCTTAGCTGCTACGATTAAATTCAGAGATTGACGATGCATTAGATCTTCTTCATCAGGATCGTAAAATAACTGAAAGTCCTTGCCTTGTTTTGGGCCCAGTAACTCTTTTGTGTCTGAAACATACACTTTGGAGAGGGCTGGTGTCAGTTTACAAAAGAAAGGGATAAAAACAGGTAAAGTCTTTTGTAGGGGAGACTTGCAAACCTGGAAATATCTGCCTTCCTCGAAACTCCCCTCCCCTCATTTTATATTGCTGACTTTGACATTATATGGCATAGGCTATCCCTTTGGTTAAGTTTGAATCGGTTGTGGGTATGTGCTCTCCTAACTTTTAGCAGACCCTCGACCTTCTCACTGTGGGGGGAGAAGAGAAAGCCTTGGAACTGTGTGAGCACTGTTTAGCAACAGCCAAAACAGTGGTTTGTTTAAGGCAAAAATCCAAAATGTAGCAGTATAGGGACTGCTATGAAAAAAATTAACTCTATCCTAGCTATACCCAGAACAACAAGCTGCACTTTTCACCTGTTACGCACTGGTACAATCTACAGCACAAAATACTTCTGGTATTGCAGGTGAAGATTCATGCTGGCCCAAAGTTTGCCTCTTACTTGATGTTCAACCCCTCAGAAGTGAAATCTCTCCACGACGAATATGGGGATCTGGAGAGCTGCATTGAGGTTGTGGACAGTGTACAAGAGGGTGTCGAACATATCCACAAGTATGGAAGTTCTCACCTGGATGTTACCGTCACGGAGAATGGTTTGTGACCAATCTGTTCCCTTAAGCTTCTGCTTTGGTTTCACTGTGGGATCTTGTTATTAGCATAACTACTTACATTGCAGTAGTTTCTCTTATCTTGGTTCTGTAGTGAGCATAATCAGCTGGAACCCTATGAGCTAAATCTATCTGTAGTTGTGTTTAATTCAAGGAAAACATGTTGTGTGCCCTTATTCCAGGAGGTGAAGGCATGTGTTTGAGCAACTGGCCAACGACAAGTCAACGCATGCTCTTGTCAGGCAGATTGCTTTGTGTTCCTGTATTGTACAGACTTACCACATCAGACAGTTTTGCAGAAACATCTCCTGAATCCTGGAGACGTCTTTAGGCCTCCGAAGGAGGAAGAGGTGAGCTTCTATAGAGGGAATATGGGCTGTAGGAAAGATCAGACTATATACGTTTTGTCTTCCCAGGTTGCTTTTAAGCCTTGCAAACAAGGACCACAAGTGTTTTTCTCCATCTCTCCCAGTCCTTTATTTCCCAGTTCCGCATCTGTAGCGTAAAAGCTGCATGTATCTCAGTTCCCAGTTTCTTGCTCCATTGTTGCCGCGAACTTCTGTTCCTATGCGCCACTCTGTGCTTCTTCCACTCCTCTGCATGTGGTTTGAACACTCTGCCACTTCAAAACGTAGCTAGAACTGCTCCCAGCCAAAGGATGACTCTCCATACAAGGCTAAAACTTCTGAGAGTCAGCTACAGTAAGGTCATTTTGATTTGTGGCTCATCAGTGTGAGATTCAAGCAGGCATCTGTTTCTGTACCTTCTGCAGAAATTAAACGAGTAGCACCAAAAGGCATGCATTTGATACTGTAAGCCACTACCTGGTGCACTAGTGATTTACTTGGGTGTGTACTGGAGATAGAGTTCATCTTTAGCATTCGTCCCATTGCTCTGGGCAACTGACTTGCAGCTTACAGCCTTACAGAGAAAGGCATCCTTCAGAGTACTAAGGCTCGTACAACTCTGCTTGAGGTTGCTCCAGTCTCGCATGTTCTGTGTTGAACTGGGTTAGTTAGCTGACTTCATGTGGTGTTTCGGCATTCTCTTTCCCAAATACTGTTTTCAGTATAAACTTAATATAGGACTTTCCATTAATTTCCATTAATTCCATTATGATAGGACTTTCCATGTTCTTTATAGAACAGTTCCATGTATCCGTTGAGATAATGTAGAGCTGAACATGTAGTTTAACTGTCTGACTGCAAAATGTAGCTCGGGGCTGCTGTCACTTTTTCCCAGTCATACAACTATCCCTGTTTGCGAGGTCTAGGCTGTAGTAAGAATTAGACATCTTTTCACTTCTTGTCTTTGCAAGCTTCTTGTAATATTTACAGTTGTGTCTATGTGATAAACATATTACAAAGAAGGTGTGTATGAACATGCTTTAATCCAGGCTGTTAAATACTGTCTGATAATGTTGCAGGTGAAAGTTCTGTTCTTGTATCTCTTCACGGTATGAGGCTGTGCCTATTGGACTGCATGATCACTCTGTACTGTATCCTATTTTCTTCTCTGCCTCTTTTTCAGAGAAAACAGTGGAGTTCTTCCTCCAGCATGTGGACAGTGCTTGGAATGCCAGTAACCGATTCTCTGATGGATAGAGATTTGTACTCTGTATGTGCCTGTGGTGTGCAGGCAGCTAAGCACCACAAAGCCGTTTGCTCCCTCAGCAGTGTGGGAGGAAGGAAAGACTGGAACAAAACTGAGTATCAGTTACCTAAG
Organism: Aythya marila; assembly: GCF_965140915.1. Lineage (NCBI taxonomy): Eukaryota > Metazoa > Chordata > Aves > Anseriformes > Anatidae > Aythya > Aythya marila. The sequence goes on from NC_139080.1 coordinate 88,872,828, forward strand.
TAAACAGGTGCACATACTAGGAAGTGCAGAAGACAAGGGAAACATTAATTCCTGAGGTAGAAACTACTAGAAATCGCTGTAGCAGGCTTGAACATGCAGTGCTCTGTGTGTTAAAAAATTGTGTTTAGGGTTTTATAAGATCACGCAATAGTCTGTTTAAGAAGAGGAAAAAGAAAAACAAAAAAGGATATAAGAATGGAATCCTGACTAATTTAGTTCTTATTGTTCAAAGGGTAAACCCTCAAACAAATGTACGATGTATGTAAGACACACGTAGCTTTCTGGCTTCTTTCTCTCTAAAAGTGAAGCTGAAACTGACAGAAGTATAAACATTCCAATTTAGAATAAAGCTCCTCTGATCAGAACAGGTAAAAATAACTTCTGACACTTGGGGAGGAGTGAAGGAAGGGAGGTGAATGACTGCTTCTACATAAAGATGCAGGGCTATATAGTACAAAGTTGAATATCTTCTGAGGATCAACTACCTTTACCTTGTGTGTTTTCTACAGGTGATGAAGTTGGAATTAGTACTTCTCGTATCCATGCACGCGAACCAGTGGGAATTGAAGGACACTGAACTACAAAGTGGTTACTGACAGGGGACAATCATGTTGTTTCTGACTTCTCAGAGCACGGGAGCATGAAGTAGCCCCATGAGAGCCTACCTCTCCCTCAGAGAAATACCGAGTACATTGAGAAAACTCATCAATAAAATGTTTATTGAAGACGTTCAGGCTTCAGGGTACTCTTTGGGGAAAGAGATTTGCTTTTCAGCTCTGAGATCATTGTTCTTGGTCATTGTGCAGTACAATGAATATGAAGTGATCCCATCCGTGACACGCATTATTTGTTGCTGTCTCTTACTGTTTCCTTAGATAGTATCTGCAAACTGACCTTGCTTTTGCCAGAGAGGTTTCTTTAAAACATACAGATACCGTAAGGAAAAGTTGAAATATCTGCTGCGTTCTGTTCATGCCCTTGCTCCCCTCCAGCAAAGATGCCTGGTGGTAGAGTGTAATTTTTTTTCCCTGTCTTTAATCTGAACACCTGTCTTGGTGAACAAACTCGGTAGCTTTCCTTTAGTCACGTGACCACAGCAGCTCTTGAAAGCTCTAAAGCTTTAAGACACTTACTGTCTTTGTTTGATCACTCTGTGATTCCTATGCATTTGGAACGTATATTTCATTAATGTTTTGACCAAGCAACCTTTTTTATCTAATTTCTTTGTATTTTTGACAACTGTAGATAAATAGCGCAACTGTATACGGTGTGAATTTTGTTACCTCTGTCCACCAGACATTTATTTCTCATGGGTTTTCTGTGAAATGTAATCCCTCCAAACCCGTCATCCAGATGCAATACTACCTTGAAGTTTAAAAGAAGCTCTGAATAAATGCTGCCTTTTGCGTACTGGAACAAAGGAACTCACGTGTGCATGCTGCAGCCAGGGCTCAGGGAAGCCCTCCATAGGTCAGGGTGGTTGGAGTGTCAAGGTGCATGGGGAGGGAGTGGAATGGTGCCACACTGCAAATGCTGGCAGGGCAGGGAGTGGGATGGGTGCAGCCTGCACAGGGACATTCTCTCCTGTGCATCCGTTTTTTGCTGCTAACTTGCCTCTGCATGCTTTGTTGACTGCTGGCGTGTGCGTGGTACTCAGGAGCCAACATAGTGGCACACAGGACCTATCCGGGCATCTGGGTGTCTGCTGGGTAGCCATGTTACCGCACTCACCCATTTAGGACCATTGCACTCTACTCTGCAACCCTGAGAAAGCTATTATGCCCCACGCTCCTCTTGTGCTTCTATGCTCTCCTGAGACTTTGTGACAACTGCTTGCACTGCAACCACAACTGGTACTGCCCATCAATGATAAAAGCACTGATACTGCAGCACCCAGTACTGCACGCCTGCAGTAGCGTTCCCTGCAATTCCTCTGTCCAGCTACCGCTGTTACTCCTTCCTCTGTCCCACTCGTCTCTTGATCTTTTTTGATTCCTCTGCCCTTCTCAGTGTCTGTCTTCCTCTATCCTTTCCCCTGGTCTCATAACATCTAATCTAACTCCCCTCTTTCTCTTTTAGTTTGGAAACTTCCTTGCCCTGTCATTATCTGTCTGAGCAAAAAGTTGCTCTCCAACTTTTTTTATAAGCCACCTTTAGGCACTGAAAGGCGGCAATTAGCTCTCCCTGGAGCTTTTTCTTCTCCGTGATGAACAACTCCAGCTCTCTTGGCCTGTGTTTAGAGGGGAGAATCCCCATCATTTGTTCTAACTTTCGTTGGGTTAACCATTTCCATTAATGAGGGAACAGTTAAGGCAATTACTCCACAACTACCCAAAGCAGCGATAGTGAGAAGCCCACTTCCAGCATCCATTTCCCATGCAGGGACAGATGGACACCGCTTGATGTCTTGCCCCGCAGGAGAAGGGGAGTCGCCACCTGTCCGTGTTGTTTTTTGTTTTTTTTTTTTTTTTTTATTTTTTCTGCGAGTGATATTATTACATTGTTTATTTACATGTTTTTGTTTTTGGTGTGTAATCTGTTATGCTCCTAGATTTTTCTTCCTGTGTAAAAGAAAGGTTGAGCTACTTCCAGCTGAAAAAGTTTCGGTTACTTGCTTGATCATATTGTTCTTTCAATATTCAAAGCTGAAGCAAAAGCATGGGGATTGCTGCTTGTAGAGAAACACCAGTTCTCTCACTAGAGTACAACGCTTTCTCAAAAACATGACAGGCCATTAGCTCAGGGTAGCGATCATGCAGCTTATCGGTCACAGTGCGCACAAGAGCATCAGGTCCCCTTCTCGTCACAGAGCCTGTCCGTGGTGTCTCCACTCCACTCTGTGCCCCATCCCGTTCCTTAGAGTCAGCACTTGGAGATCCCCTACTGCGACAGCATGTAATGTTGGAGGCGTTGGAAGTCCTGATCCATCCATTCGGAGCAGGAGATCGTGTTTTGATGCAAATGTGGAAAGAATCGAAGCTGCAACGTGAGTGGGAAGGACTGTTCCAAGTGCTCCCGACTCCTGAGATGGCAAGAAGAACGACTGAGAAAAGTGCCTGTTCCTGTCCTGGTCTCCATTCTGCCAACCTGCTCCTTTTCATTCCTTCTTTCTGCTTCTTTACTGATGACATAACTTCGTCACATCGTGTTGCCTTCCTTTTTGTTTTTTTTTTTTTTATCTTGAGGGCAGGCTCCCCTCCTATACCCTTCTCTCCACAGCAGTTCTTTTCAAAACAACTTTTCATTGGTCAAACAACTTTGCAAATAACAGTAACAGTAAACACCCAGAAACTTCCATGCCTCAATGGCTGGAGAACAAGAAACCCGAGACTGCATGCAGTCTCCTGAATCACCCTTCTCTGTTCCCTCTAAAGTCATTTACATTCCTGATGGCCTCATCGAGAAGAGTCTAGTGTTAGGGTGGTGTTAGTGTCTAGTGTGGGGCTTTCCAACCCCCATGGCCACCCTCCCAAATCTTCCCCTTCTTTATTAATATCAACCATTTTCTTGACATGAATTACCACTCCATATATAATACTTCCAATTAGGTGGTAAATTCTTCCTTGCCCTCCCATCACCACATAGCTACCAATACCGTATACCCTATACCTAATTTTCACCCACTTTCCAAAGATCCATCCACTCCAGACACCTTATCAGGGTCGTATGCTACTTGGATAGTAATATTACAAAATGACCTTAAATTGGCTAGATTATATCCCCCTGCATTTACCGTTTTTGAACAGTCAGGTTCCCGACCAAAACTAAGCCCCAGATCACGCAAGATCTTTTGTTCGCTGCCATCATTGACCCCCATACACCGACTTTTAACAGTAACGTTTCCCGTGCTTGTAAAGCAAATTTCGGTCCCTCAGGGAAGGTATAATTTACCCTTTCCATTCCCCAACATTGAGCGGACCACGTCTGATTAGTCTATATAATGCATTGTTCCAATTTCTGGAGGGTATCCCATATAGCGGGATTTCCATATTGCCCCTCGGAAGTGCAGTACATATCCAACAGTCAGATAAATTTAAAGATCGGGCGACTCTTTCAGGTATGTTTACATACGAGTTTTCCTTCCATGCTTGAGCTGATACAATAGTTACAAGCAATGTCCAAAGTCCATACGTGTTGCCTTTTCAATTTCAACTTATTGGGTCCCATTGTTTCAAGTGTCCATGGACCTTGCGTTGACTTCTTGATTCTCATGTGGTGAATCCAAGCAGGTTGTTCTTTAATTTTTACTGCGGTGTATGATGTAAGCAGCACCTGAAAGGGTCCTTCCCATTGGGGTTCCAAAGTTTCTTCTGCAAGAGACTTTACATATATACATGTATAATCTCCAGGTTGTACATTGTGTATAGGTCTATCCAAAACGCTACTCCGGGTTCCAGCTACGTATTTTCCAATTTTGTCTAATTGTTTCCCTAATGCCACCATATAGGATGTCATAATTTTGTCTCCTGCTTGTGCGGACATCCCCTTCTGTATTCCATAGGGTTGTCCACACAGGATTTCAAAAGGGCTCAGTCCCTCCTTTGCTCTTGGCCTTGTTCGTATGCATAAGAGAGCCAAAGGAAGAGACTGAGGCCAGGCCAGATTCGCTTCCTGTCCCAACTTTACAATCTGTTGTTTGATCAAGTGGTTCGTCTTTTCTACCTGGCCACTTGACTGAGGGCGATATGGGGTATGAAGTTGTCAATCTACACCTAGATGGCGGCTGATTTGTTGCACTATTCTTGAAATAAAAGGCGGTCCCCTGTCAGAGGATATAGTAGCTGGTACCCCAAAACGTGGTATTATTTCCTGTATTAGTATTCTTACCACCTCCCTAGCCTTGGCTGTTCTGGTAGGAAACGCCTCTGGCCAACCTGAAAAGGTGTCAGTTAATACCAACATGTATCGGTACCCCCCTTTTCTTGGCAGTTCCAAAAACTCAATCTGCCATTGTTGTCCAGGCCCATTACCTTTTCCAATTTGGCCTATCCCTAATTTTGGAGTAGTTTTGGGATTAGTCTGGAGCCAAAGGTCACACTGCTGAGTCAGTTGTCTCGCAGTGGTTCCTTGCTACAATTTCTCTGATCCAATGTTTATATAAGGCTTCAGTCCCCCAGTGCCTCTTTCTATGTTCCTCTCTTATCAAGGGCCATATCATATAAGAGGGAATAATCATTTTCCCTTGGGGTAAGAGCCCACCCTTCCTCGTTATAGGAACCTGCTAGATCAGTAATTAATTTCTGATCTTCCTTGGTATATTTGGGCTTACCTTCTAGGGAGATTTGCCCACTGGGGATCAGGGCCCCTTCTGTTTTTACCTCCCTTTTGGCTGCATGTTTTGCCTCTCTGTCTGCTGTCGTGGTTCAGCTCGAGTGGGCAGCCGAGCTCCACCACAGCCGCTCTCTCACTCCCCCTCCTCAAAGAGGAATGGGGAGAAAACATGTGAAAATGGCTCAAGGATTGAGATAAGGACGAGAAAATCACGCAGTAATTATTGTAGCGGGCAAAACAGACTCAGCATAAGGAGATAGTAAGATTTATTGCCTATTACTAACAAGCGAGAGAAGTGAGAAAACAAAGGAAAAAGCAAACCAAAAGCACCTTCCCCCCCATCCACCCTCTTCCACCTCCTCCCCCCGAGCGGCACAGGGGAACGGGGGAATGGGGGTTATGGTCAGTCTACAGCACTTCTTCTCTGCCGCTCCTTCTCGGTCACTCTCGTCCCCTGTGCTGTGGGGTCCCACCCACGGGATGCAGTCCTTGATGAACTGATCCGGCATGGGCTTCCCACAGGCAGCAGCTCTTCCAGAACTGCTCCAGATATGGGTCCGTACCGCGGGGTCCATCCCTCAGGAGAAAACTGCTCCAACCTGGCTCCCCTATGGGCAGCAGCTCCTGCTGGGTCACCTGCTCCTGCGTGGGCTCCTCTCCACGGGCTACAGGTCCGGCCCGGAATCTGCTCCGTCAGGGGTCTTCCACAGGCGGCAGCCTCCGTCGGTGCAGGGCCACCTACTCCACCGTGGTCTCCTCCACGGGCTGCAGCGTGGAACCCTGCTCCACTGTGGTACTCCATGGGCTGCAGGGGGACATCCTGCTTCACCATGCTCCTCACCACAGGCCGCAGGGGACTTCTGCTCCGGCGCCTGGAGCACCTTTCCCCCTCCCTCTACACTGACCTTGGCACGTGCAAGGCTGTTCTCTCACTCCCTTGACTCTCCCGGCTGCTGTGTGGCGCAGCGTTTTTTCCCTGTCTTAAATATGCTCTCACAGAGGCGCAAAACAACATCGCTTATTGGCTTGGATCTGGAAAACAATGGGGCCCTTCCCGAACATGGGGCAGCTTCTAGATCTTTCTCACAGAAACCACACCTATGGCTCCCTGCTACCAAAACCTTGCCACGTAAACCCACTACATCTGCCAGCTCATTTCCTTTTTCCAATTCTGAGTTTGCTTTTTGGTGTGCTCTGATGTGCACGATTGCCACTTTCTCAGGGAGTTGAAGTGCTTCCAACAACTTCAAGATTACTTTTGCATGCTTGATATTTTTGCCATGCAAATTCAGTAATCCCCTCTCCTTCCAGATCACTCAATACGCATGTACAACCCCAAAGGCATATTTTGAGTCTGTATAGACGTTTTTGATTTTGTCTTGGGCCAATTCCAAGGCTCGGGTCAGATCAATTATTTCCACCTTTTGTGAAGAGGTGTTCGCAGGTAAAGGCCCGGATTCTACTGCCTCTTTACAAGTGGTAGCTGCATAACCATTGTGTCGTTTACCACTTACGACTTAGCTGCTCCCATAAGTGAACCAGTTTTCTGTGTCTTCCATAGGATTGTCTTTCAGATCTGGACGGCACGAATATACTGCTTTGATGGTTTCCAGACAGTTGTGATGCACTGGGTCCCTTGTGTTCCCACTGAGAAAAGAAGCTGGATTGACAATGTTGGTGACTACAATTTCCACATCATCCTGTTCCACCACTGTAGCCTGATATTTCAAAACTCTTTGTGGGGAGAGCTAATGTCCACCTTCTGCTTCCAGTACTGCAGATACCGTATGGGATGCTAACACGGTTATTTTCTGGCCCAAGGTAAATTTTTGGGCCTCCTGGATGTTTAGTACTATGGCCGCAACCGCTCACAAACATCCAGACCATCCCTTTGCAGTTGTGTCCAATCGTTTGGAGAAATAAGCAACTGCCCTACGGTATGGGCCCAGGTCTTGTGCTAATATTCCCAGGGCAATCCCCTGCTTCTCGTGGGAAAAAAGGTAAAATGGCGTACTCACATCTGGGAGTCCCAAAGTTGGAGCTGACGTCAGGGCCTTCTTCAGTAGCTTGAAAGCTTGTATTGCTTCCTTGTTCCATTGAAGGCATTTCTGTTCAGTAGTCGTGAGTGCATACAGGGGTTTAACAAGCAGTCCATAATTCTAAATCCATAGATGGCACCACCCGCTCATACCCAAAAAGGTCCATAGTTCCTTCACTGTTTGTGGTCTTGGAGTTTGGAATATTGCCTCTTTTCGAGCCTGTCTCAAGGTCCTTTCCCCAGCACTGATTTCATATCCCAAATAGGTTACCTGTTGTTGTACTACTCGGGCCTTTCTCTTAGATACCCTGTACCCTTGGAGTCCGAGAAAGTCTGGCAGATTCACTGCCCAAGTCAGGCAGGTGTCCCTTGTTCTAGTAGCAGTCAGAATATCATCAACATATTGCAGCAATTTCCCTTCTCCTGGTGGGGCCTCCCAGGATTCAAGATCTTTCGCTAACCAATTTCCAACTATTGTGGGGCTATTCTTGAAGCCTTGGAGTAACACCGTCCAGGTGAGTTGGGTCCTACGCCCACTCTTGGGGTTTTCCCATTCAAATGCAAATCTTTTCTGGCTGGCTTCATGGAGAGGGAGGCAAAAGAAGGCATCCTTTAAGTCAAAAACTGTAAACCAGGCTAGTTCTGGTGTTAATACAGTTATTTATTGCCCGTAGATCCTGGACCACCCTATATGACTCATCCGGCTTGTGGACAGGTAATATAGGGGTATTAAAATTGGATTCACATTCCCTCAACAATCCTACTTACACTTTTATTATTGGTCGAATTCCTTCCCTATCTTCCTGCTTTAGAGCGTACTGCTCGATCCTCACTGGCTGCTTTCCCTCCTTGAGCCGAATCTCAACACGTGGGGCATTTTTAGCTCTCCCAGGTTCATCAGTAGCCCATACGCCTGGGTATACCTGGTTTACGACTTCTTCATTAACTTGTCCTTCCATTGGCAGGTTGACTAGGGCTAAACTCATTACCTGTATATATTGTTGATCCTTTACCTCCAGAGTAATCTCCCCTTTTTCAAATTTTATTACTGCTCCTAATTGCTCTAATAAATCTCTACCTAAGAGTGCCCTTGGGGAGTTAGGCATATATAAAAATCTGTGTATGCCCCATTGTTTCCCTAACTTGTACTTCAAAGGTTGACAAAAATAAGCCTTTTCAGGTCGATCGGTTGCACCTTTTACCCTAACATAATCATTCCCTAAAGCCATTAATGCTTGATTTAGAACTGAATATGTTGCCCCCATACCAATAAGAAATTTCACTTCCGTTTCTCCCCTATCTTCATTATAACCAGTGGAGGATCCGTTAGGGTAGATTCCCCAGGTCCCCGTTATTTCTGCCAAAATCAGGGGCTGATTACCCTAGGAAAAGGCTAGTCAGTTTGTTCTCTGAATCCGAGAGATCTGGGTCCGAATATTTTTCATTTATTTTTTTTTCCATTACATTTCAAAGTTGGTCCAAAAATTCCATGGGGGTTTCTTTTGGACCTTGTTGGAAGCATATTCTCAATTCCCAATTCAAACAGATTTGAGTATTAACTTAACTTCATAATTTTCGGGATGATTAGGGTCTCAGTGGGGTCGGTCAGGGGAATGCAATTGTCAACAGTTCCCTGAGCGGTCCCATTGGCAATCTGAGCTTGCACATGAACTCAGGTTGTTTTAAGAGTTAACTGCTTTTCTGTTTCCATAACAACTCTCTCTGGGACCCATCATGATCCCTTTGCCCCAGAGGGCTAACACCTGTGATTTTGAGATCTCAGCCTGGGGCTGAGACAGAGCTTTTAAAATTCCTACATCCTCTTTCCCTGCTCATTCAACTTTAAACACCTTTAACACCTTCAACAACCCTTTTATCACTTCCTTTATCTTTCTCCAGCCTGTACTTTTCTAATGCCAACACCAAAGGCTCAGTCAAGGGCCAATTAACTCCGCTCCTTTTCTCTCTAAGATGCTGAAACAACATATCTGTATACTACATTTCATCTTATTTTCCTTCTCTCCTCAAAGGACTTTATTGACTGTAATAAAGGACATATTGACCGTAATACGGTGTTATGATTAATAGTTCCATTGTGGGGCCACTCCTCTCCATCCTCTAGTTTATAAAGTGGCCACCACTGATTACAATATTTGATAACAGTTCTTTTACTCTCTGTCCCCCCTCTTCCCATTATATCCCTCCAATGTGTTAGTATACATTCTAGGGGGCTTTTCCGCGGGATTTCTTTGCTTTGACCTTTTCCCATTCTAATCTATAGCAGTTAATATTCCACCATTTTCCTAGGAGCTCTTTACTAGTCAATCCCAATCCCTCCAAAATCCACAATATATAGAGATACACAAGTAAAATCAGACCACTGTAAATTAACTGCCTGTAGACAATTACACTGAGGACATTTAAACCCGACGAGCAGATAATATGCCTGGGCAAATTTTGTTCCCTTAGGCATACACCTCAATGGCAGTTCTTATATTATATTTACATATTCACATATTAACATATGTTTAAAAGAACACTTTAACAAAAATGCCCGGGCCTTTACATATACAACAACATACAGTTATTATTCCAATTAGAATTATTCCCCAGCAGCTGCAAACATTATGCCAGTTACCATTAAAGCTCGCCTACCCTCCTCCCGTCTCTTCTATGATCTTCAGGATGTTCCTTGTGGTTCCTAGAACCAGGGTATGGCAGCTTCTACTCAAAACCCCTTTTGGCCGCTCTATCGGCCACCTCCGTTTGGCCACTCTACCGGCCACCTCCCAAGACGCCTTCAGGGTTCGTGTTGCACGCTAGACATCTCTATGCGGCTTATCGACCTCCCCGGCCAATTGGCTTACCTTAATTAAGGTGTACCGTTTGCCCGCAACCACAGGAACTTCCTGTATCCCTGCAGTGAGCGGCTGGGAGAGGAGCTCCTCTGAGAGAGAAAAAGGGGCTCGGGGCGCGCCTAGGAGGTCTGCTCCACAGTCGATCCTGCAGCCGAACAGAGTCCTCCTGCCTGGCTCGCCAAACTCATGCGCAGAAAAGACTCCACAACCATAGGGTTGCGATCCTGGGGTGTCATGGCATACCGCTACTTGTGTTTGGGGAGCTGGTCAGAGCACCCACCTCCATTTCTGTTTATGGTGGCTGAGTTTGTTCAAGTAATCCCTGACTTGATACCTGTCCCCTGCTGGTGGTTCTGCGGAGTCCTGCCTTTAGGCACAAAGACCCAGGACCAGCCCTTCAGAAACCCACACTGGCTACTTCTGATCCCTCCGTTTTCTCGCATGTCAGCTGCAGCGCCTTCCCTGGCCCAGGCTCAGTGCTCATCACAGCAATGGCTGACATCCCAGCAGAAGCCAGCCCGCTCTCTTTGGGCGCTACCTCAATGCATGACTTTGCTCACTTTGGCCCCTCCAGCTCTCTCCCCACTCCCGGTGCAAGGACGGAGTGAGAGAGCAGCTGTGTGGTGCTCAGCTGCCCACTGGGCAGCCAGCATGGGGCACGAAGGATTTGAGATAACAGCATCACTGGCGATCACCTGATTTTCACCTACGTAGAAGCAAGCAGCTCCAACGCAGCCGTGTACCTACTGCTCCATGGGATGCTACTATGCAGTCTAACCCCTCATGGTTCTGAACTACCCCTGCTGATAAGGATGTGACCTCCTGTAGCGCTGAGGTGATAGAATCTGCCGGAACATTAGTAATTTGCTCCACTGTAGCGGACGTTTAGTAAAGCATGTTGTGTTAAAGGATAAGGAAGTTTGGCAGGACCTAAACCCCCTTGCGTTCCAACTTGTCCTCAGATATCAGAGGGGCTGGGGGTGGCTGGGTTTGGATTCTGAGCGATGCCCTGTTTGGAACTATAAATCCAGTTGTATTCAATAGACTAAATTATCGTGATCATGGATGCACATATCGTGTAATACACTTTCAGTCTAGTAAATGACTGGTGTAGTTTATTGGAGCAACACGAGCACAGGTTCTTTTGGATTGCCGCTGATGAAGACTCTGTCTGCAAAGCACGTGCAAATACCAAGAATATGACTAACACAACCAGCTACATATACGTTAACTTGTGGAACAACTCTATAGAGAATGTTAGGTTTCCCAGGGAAGCACTCACTGTAACTGAGGGTTCAGACCTCACCCTGTAGGCATCCCTGTAGGGGGGAAGAGAGGTTCAGCACGGCAGCCTTCGGCTGATGCCAGGAGTCAGCGACGTCCTCCCTACTTGTCTGTGGTGGTGTCTTCCCCAACATTTTCCTCTCTTGAGCCCTTTTTTTACTATGTTCCTGCTTTTAGGTAGTGAGCGACTCAAGTCATATGCGCCTTTGTTGTGACTGGTATACATTTTCCTGGCTTTTGTTTTTGCTCAGGGAAATTCAGAGCGTGTGCTCAGTGAGAGGTAGTTGCACCTTGGAGGCGGGTAGCCTTGGGGATGGAGGTGTATTTTGGCACTGTAGTGAGATTATAATGAGCAAAGTTCATCCAGAGGACATGAGTAGGTTGTCAGTTAGACTCAGGGCTGGCCATGTAATCTATCAGTTCCGTACCATCAGGCTCACTCTAAAATCGTGCTGTTCCTAGCAAAATGGCCCGACGCCCAGGAAGGACGAGGCAGTGGGTTGCTCTAACACGCTGTGGCCAGGGAAGCAAAAGCTTTCCTTCCTCTTGGTTTCACAGCCTAGCAGAGCAGCTTGGTGCCGTGGAGTTTTCTAACCATTCAGTTTTCACACAAAAAAATGACACGTTCAAGCAGTGAAGAAAGAAGGCTGTTTCTTTGGGGAAAGTCCAGCAGAGAGGTTACTCGGCGGGGCCCGAGGGCTGGAGCTGGGCTCAGCACTGAGCACAGCTGCAGCAGCATAGCCAGCCAGCTCTCGGGACACGGGGCCTCCTCTCCCACACCCTCCGGAGCCGGTAACGTAGTGCTTGCAGGCTGAATGTGGAGGAAGTTCTCAGGACCAGGATGGTTTCAGTCACCAGGGAGGAGACCGAAGGGCTGCTGTAGCCCTCCATGCTTCTCAGGGCTGACATGGAAAGGAACAGAGGGCAGCTCAGAGCCTGTATCACTGGGAAGCACGCCCAGGAACCCCTCCTGCCAAGCCCACCCCACCTCCTCAGCTGGGGCAGGGGTCGCAGCTCACTGCCCAGGGTCTTTTCTCCTCCCAGCCAGTTCGTGCTGATACCCCACTGCCCTCACTCACCCTCGATGATGTTCTCTAGCTTCTCCTTGCGCCCATCCACCAAGTGCTGCCCGGCAAGCCCTAGGTACACACAGCCCATCACAGATCCCGCTGGCCAGCTCGCCCCAGACACAGTTCCCCCCTCAACATCCCTGCCGGCTTGGCCATGTGTGCCCAAGTGTGACACCACCCAAGGAGGCTGCGAGGCACTCGCTAAGCTTCCCACCAGCAACCACTGCATGGGCAGGGGGTGGCCGAGGGCAGCAGGGAGCCCTCTCAGGCACTCCAGGCCCACTCTGAGCCGGCAGTGCTCTGCAGCCACGTGGCTGATTCAGCAGCAGCTGGGGCTGCGGCCAAGCTGCTGTGGGGCACAGAGGGCCCATGGGGTTGTGACTCACCAATGAACCTGATGGCCGCCTCTTGCAGGGGCTCCTGGGGGCTCCACAGGTATGGCAGGCTCTGGCACAGGTAGTCATCCACTCTGCTGCTGTGCCCCACCAGCTGGAAGAGAATAGTACATGTGGATGGGGCTGGTGCAGCCTTGCCCCTTGGCCAGGCCAGCCCTGTACGTGGGACTGGCTTCCCCTGCTGGGATAGCCTGATGCAGTGGCTAGAGGCAAGGGTAGCCACCCTGCACCCTGGGCCAGGGCTGGCAGGCCTTGTCTGGGCCAGGTTTTGGGAGCCCTCGGGCAGTTGTCCTTACCAGGCACTTGCCAATCCTCTGTGGCTGCACTGTCTCCAGCAGGTTCCTGAGCTGCTTCCACTTCAGGAGCTTGGCAGCACCAAGGAGGGCTTCCCGAGAGGCCTGCAGAGCAGCAGAGAGTGGGAGATGAAACCACTGCGCATTGGACAGGCCCTGGTTGTCCTGCACCTTGGCGAGGCTTGGGGGCTTTTCTGGCCCTTGCTGGGGAGGTGCAGCAGCTGGGGAAGGCATCTGCCAGAGGGTTCAGTGCTCGGGCAGAGGTGTGGGGCAACCACCAGGTCTGGCACTTCATGCTGCTGGGGCTGCAGGACAGAAGTCCCCCAGAGCTGCTCATCTGCAGCCAAGGCCAGCAGGCAGGTGAAGCGCTGCAGTCACTGAGGCACCAGGGCAGGAGGCAGCCAGGGACGCCACGCACGGGGACCCCAGCAGGCTGTTCCCTAAGGCCTGGGCTCCAGAGCCCGCCACCGCGGACACAGGGCCAGACCCCTGCCCTGGCTGCGGCTCCCTTCCCAGGCTGGCAGCCATGCTGGCTCCTGCAACCCCTGGCAGGGGCTGCACCCTTCTGCGTGGCCCAGGGCAGCCTGCAGGCCAGGGTTTCTGCAGTGAGCACGCTGGCGGCTCCAGGGTGCTCATGCCCAAGAGAGCAAAGGAGCATTCAGCCTAGGCATCTGGCGGGTCCCTGTGCATAACATGGGGTCGACAACTGTTGGGCACCTCACCACTGGCCTCAGACACCTGCAGGCACAGCTGGGATGCCCGTGAAAACTCTAGTGCCTAGGTATCTGTGGCTACGCAGCACTGCTGAGCACAGCTGGGAGCAGGCAGGGCAGGTCTGGAAAATGTCCGTGCCCACCTTCTTGGCCCCTGACAGCTCTGGGGCTGCAGGAAGCCTCCCAGTGGGCTTTTCTGTGGAGGGCTGCATGCGGGGCTGGATGTGGGGCAGGGAGAGGCCCCTCCGCTCTGGCCCTCTGTGCAGGCGGAGGTGTAGTAGGGGCAAAATGGCTGTGGTGGGCCTGGTGCAGGCACAGAGGGGCTCTGCACCTTTCTTTTGGATTCGGGACCTTTGGCCCTGAGGTGAGGCACATTCAGAGGGAGCCTTGCTAACAGCCCATGCCCCTAATGCTCAGGCCCTCCTGAGGGGTGTTGCCCCCTCAAGTGAATGCTCAGCTTAGTGTCCCCACCTCAGCCACACGCTGGTCCTGGTCATGCAGGTGGAAGAAGAGGGGGAGGATGGTGCTCTGCACTTGCTTCTTCATCTCCATCTTATGGGTGCCCTCTGCAACCTCCATGGCATCCTTGCAGAGAAGGATGGAGAGCTCTCTCATGCAGCTGGACTCCTGGTGAGACAGAACAAGGGAGGACCTCAGTCCAGGCTCTTCCGAGCTCACAGTGAGCAAGGGGTCGGTGTGGCAGACAGGGAGACACACGCTCCTGGCTCTCACTCTGCAGTGAGCTGTGGCAGGTAGGCCAAGTGTGTGGGCAGTGCAAAATGGCTCAAGACACAGGAAGGGCAAGGCAGTGGGTTGCAGATGGTCCACCCTGGGGCTGGCAAGGGGACACATGGCAAGGGGAGAAGCGGCCATGGGCAGCAAGGGGCCGAGGAGAAGTTGCCATTGTGGAGCACACATCTGCAGGGCTCTGCACAGGGAGGGGCTGCCCCAGCAGGAGAGCCCAAGAAGCACCAAGCAAAACGTTTCCAGCACGTGCCCAGGGATCGTGGTGGGCGAAGAATTCGCAGGCCAGTGAGACACGCGGAGAGGGACGCACCACCCCCAGGCCACATTCACGTGCCCCGTGGCCACGCTAGCCAAACCTCCTGCTTGCCCACCAGACTTACGTTTTCAAAGAGGGGCAGGAGCCTGTCAGGCAGCTGCAGAGCGATGGGGCCAGCCACTTGCCCATCTGCTAGGCGCAGAGTGTTGCGGAGGACAGTCACGGCCTTCATACTGATGTCGCTGTTGGCATCCTGCAGTTGCTGCACGACCTCTGGCAGCAGGTCTTGCAGAGTTACTGTCTACATGAAACACAGCAGTTCTGTTTCAGAAACACCGAAGACCATCCTGGCAGAAGCCCTTTGCTTACAGCAGGCACAGCCCAGAGCAGAGGTCTGTCTCCAGGAGCGTGCTGAGGCCCCTTCAGACAGAAGGCTGCTGCCTTGGGTTGCAGAAGTAGCCACTTGTGTCAGCCTGGCGCCGTGCGGGGCCTCATCTTCCCAACCTCAGCAGGATGACTGCTCTGGGTAGAGTGCTCCTGCAGCTGAGGCAGCCTTGCGCTGGCTGGCCTGGGGCCTGGCATTGACCTCTTTCTGGCACAGCAGGAGGTGCCTTTGAGCGGACACTGGTGCCGCTCGCCTCGTGCTGCACAGTCCAGGCAGGGGCTGCCCAGAAGCGCTCAGGGGCTGATGAAGAAGGCAGTGAGAGCAGTGGAGCCACTACCGCCTCTCCCGATTCTTGGCAAAGTCCAAGCAAGCCTCTGCGGGCAACAGCACCTGCAGCCCAGCCCCAGGCAGATGCCGCCACTTGGCCCAGATGCCCCCACTCACCATCTTGGGTCTCGTAGACAGCGTGACGAGGCTTGTAACCGCCATCCTACGCAGCACCGAGGACTGACTGCGCAGGTGTGAATGAAGAATGTCTGGGATGCAGGCATTGACAAGCTGCTCAAAGTCTACGCAGTCCAGCAACTGAAAGACACCCAGCAGCCCAGTGAGAGCCTGGCCCAGCCGGCAGGACTCCTGGCAGCACGCTGAATCTGCCAGAGAGCCCAGAGTTTCAAGGCACCTTGGAGAGGCACCGCTTGCTGCTAGGCCCTACCTCCATGAAGACAGCCATGGCGGTGATCTCCTTGTGCTTCTGTCTCTGGCGGAGACATATGACTGCCTCTTCAAACGCCGAGGCACCGAAGAGCGGTGCTTTGCTTCGCAGAGCCCTGGCCAGGGGAAGAACGCATTGGTACTACCAAGCTGGGCAAACAAACCTCCTTGGGACTGTGCTTTCAGCGCTAGCTGTTATCCCATGGGCCAGACCAGGGCAAGGCTTGCATTTCTGCACTCTGCTTCAGCAGCTGGTGCCATCCACTTGAGGAGAGGCCGCCCGCCCTTCACCACATACCTTACCTTTGCAAACATGGAGGGTGACGAGCACAGATGTGCTCGATTCACTGAGGGATGCCCTGCCTACACACAAGTTGTGGCCTTCCAACAGATGCCATTTCCTGACCACTTTGGATCCCCAGGCCACTGAGCCTTCCCGCGCTCTCTGGCCACCCTTCCGGCTGCTCTGCCACACAGCTCCAGTGCAGGCTGTGGCATTGCCTGCAGAGCCAGCCCCAGCACTCTCCTGCACCACTGGTCCCCGAGGAAGGAGTGCATTGGAAGGTGACAGGTCCTGTGAGTCCTCCTCTTGCACTGGGCAAGAGCAGCCCTTCACCAAGGAGCTCTCAGAGGCAGCAGCATGGAAATCATAGAATGAATCGTAGAATGGCTCGGGTTGGAAGGGACCGTAAAGATCAAAGAGGCCACTTCCCCTGCCGGTCTCTCCTGAGATCCCTCAGTCACCAGCACTGAGGGTCAACGCTGTCCCTCGGACCCCTGGGGACACCTCACCAGCCACGAGGAAGGGGATCACGTGGGGCCCTCCACCTCTGGGGGAAGAGTGCCAGGGGAGACAAGGACAACTGATGAGGCGCTCACCTAGTCAGCACAGCAACACCTGTGTGGAAGGTCTCATGTCTTAAAAGCGTGTCCCAGCCACCCTGTGTCTGGATGTCTTCAACCAAAGTGGCACCCCCCACGTGTTGGAAAAGAGCTCTCATGGTCATCACCGCAGTCCTGCATGCAGAGCACAATGCGCGTCACATGTGGCGCCCCAGCGCTGGCTCCGGCCTGGGGCACAGACCTGGCAGAGGGGATGGAGCACCTGAGAAAGATGCCTGGAGGCCACATGCACTCCCCCATCTGACTGCTGCTCCTGCTGAAGTCCTGCAGTGTGCACTCATGGATGAAGGAGATCTGGAAGAGCACGGCAATGTAGAGCTTGTGGAAAAGTGAGTGCGCAATGTTTTTGCTGGAGGGCAGCTGGAAGATCTTGTTCATGGCACTGGTTACCTGCAGAAAACAGTCAGGTGCAGCTCTCAGTGCACAGGTGTCCCTGCAGCACTGCCAGAGCTTGCGGGTTGGGGGGTGAGGGAGGTGGGGGTGAGGCGTCGCTCTGAGCTGATGGAGGCACCGGGCCAGAGCCCGCTGCCTGGCTGCCTGGCCTGGGGCCCAGCCCCAGCGGCTCCCTGGGTTCGTCTCTGCTTTGTGGCATGGGCAAGCCAGCTTTTCGTGTCCAGAGCAAAGGGCCCAGCAGGCCCCGGGGGTCTTGCCAGCTGTCCTCAGCTCCCTGGGCCAAACCTTGCAGCCTGCTTGGGCCAGGCAGCCGCCCTGCCCGGGGCTGCCCAGCAAGGCAGGAGCAGGCGGGGAGGGAGGAGGACAGAGAGCGGCAGGGCAGGGGTGGGCTGCGTGCCTGTGCGCAGTGGGGCCCCAGCAGTGCATGTGGCCCTGCTGGGCTCTGGCTCCCAGCCCCCCTGACTGGGGAGCCCCAGGGAAGGCTGTCGTTTGGGGACAGAGGAAGAGGGGAGGAGGGGATGGGGAGGGGAGTGCAGCCCCACTGGGGGTGAGCGAGGCCTGGTCCAGGAACTCACAGCCCAGGAACGGACACAGTTGTGGTGTGGGCCAAAGCCATCGTGCCCAGGCCCTATGCGTTGCATCAGCAGCTTTCTCAGCACGTCCTCTGCAACGCAGGGCTCGGAGACCATCGTCTGCCACATGGCCGTGGCAACCCTGCAGAGACAAAGCATGCTGTCGATGGGGCCACCCCAGCCACTGCCCCTTGGCCTGTGCCGGCCCTGAGGGTCCTGAGCTGTGCCAGAGGTGGGTGGGGGGGCCCTGTACCTATCGCACCACGGGAAGACCTCCAGCAGGCCCTGGACCGCGTGCTCAGGGTGCAAGGAGGTGATCTGGAAAAGGGTCCTCTTCAGGATGTCCAGGAGTGATTCCTTGCTGACCGACGCCAGGCGGTCATGGATGATCTGCATGACCCGTGGCACCTGGAGGAGAGACGAGGGAGAATGGAGCGGAGCACAGCCATGGCCCCAGCTGCCACCAGCAAATGCTTCCCTCCTGTGGCTCTTTGCCAGCCCGAATGGCTGTCGGGGACTCCCAAGCCCTGGACCCGGGCCAGGGAGAACGGCCCCCGAGAGGGCAACAGCACAGGGCAATCTGTCTGCAAACTGCTAACCTCCTCCATCTGTGAGTCTGTGATCATATCCAACACGCGGGCAACCACCTTTGTGTCAGAGACCCTGGGGTGTGTCATGCCCTCCAAGATGGTGAGGATGAAGTCCGTCCTCTCGACAGGGAAGAGGAAGCTGCCAAATACCTGCGAGAGGGAAGACATGTCACACAGCCTGCCTTGGTGGCGGGCTGCAGCTGAGCAGCGAGGGCAGCTCTGGAGAGAGAGCCAGGGCAGTGCTGGCGCTGTGCCCCCAGCACAGGCAGGAGCAAGAGCTGGCGTGGGCTTGCAAGGGCTGGCCTGGGCTGGGATGACTGTAGCCTCAGTGGCTGCGGAGAGGGAACTGCCCCGCAGGGTGAAGGCAGGTGGTGGAGGTCAGGGTCAGGGCACACTTGGTGGTGTGTAGGCAGCCAGGCCTTGTGGGTGGCCAGGACAGCTGGACCTGCAGTGCTGACGCTGGCCACTGACATTAGCCTTTGGCTGCTCCCTGCTGAGATATGGTGGGACCCTGCAGCCGGCTTGCTGGGAGGCCGTGACGGACCCTGCCTCCTGCCCGCAGTTCTTGGGGCACTGGTTCATCCAGGTCTCCTGTCAACCTCACAGCCAAGAATCCCAGGAAGGGAGGGGCTCATTACCGTTGGTTCGTTAGCAGCGTCCTTGGGCAGGAAGGTGCTTGGGCATTCCCGCTCCAGCAAGAGATACGGATAGGTAGGTGTCATCAGGTGGCCTGGGCAGCAAGGCAAACAGAGAGTGGGTGAGTGGTAGGAATGATGCAGAAGCTGCTGCTTGGAGAAGACAGCTGAGAACACCAAGCAGAGCTCTGATTGTGGCAGGGCGCTGTGTCTGTCAAAGAGGGGCACTCTGTGTTGGGTGGAGGGTAGGGGGTGGGGACAGGAGACATGCCAGGGAGGAAATGGGTCTTCTGTTGCAAGGGGGAGGAGGGCAAACCGCCTCGCAGTCTGCAGAAAGGCCAGAGAGTTTGGTCCGGCTTTCTGCTCTGAAGCAGGAGAGAAGCCCCACGATGCTGCTACTGCTACAGGCTCTCCAGTCCACTGGTTCTCAGGCGTGCTACTAAGCCACTGCCCCAGGGGACATCCTGCTGCTCCAATAGGGGCTGGGGGAGCCCCCTAGGGTTGGTGCAGCACGGCTGCTCCCCTGCTCCACCCTTGGAGGAATGTGCTGCTCTTTCCTCTAGCTGGGGAGGGCGGACAAAGCGGCGTATCACCATGCCTGGTCTTGACTGGGCCCTCGTGTCTGGAAGGTGCTAGCCCACCCCAGCCTCTCTTACTCTGTCGCACCATCACGATCCTGTGGATGGCGTGAAGAGCCTCTGCAGACCCACAGCTGATGTTCTCATCCTCCTCGGCACAGCACAGGGTGAGGCACCCCATCAGCTGCCCCAGGAGTGGCACAGGCTTCGTCTGGAAGGTGCGAACGCTGACCGTGCCCACTCTGTTTGTGAACGAGTCCTGGGGTTGAGAGGATGGACAGTGGCAGCTTGGCTGAGCTAGTGCACTTGAGACAGCAGGAAGGGGTGAGGGAGTGCTTAGAGGTTGCCTGAACCACCAGCTCCTTACCTGCATCAGAGAAGTGGGGATCAGGGCCTCGCTCAGACTGGCAATCCTCCCCACGGCATACCGACGCTTTGCCACTTTCTCGGATCTTGTGAGGGGCAGCAGGGCCTGAGAAGAGAAAAGCTGCTGGTTTGCCTTGGGATGCAGTGGCAGCTCCCGTAACGGCAGCTCTGCCAAGCGCCGGGCAGGGTTTACGCAGCGTGCCCAGGCTTCTCCTGAACAAGAGAAGAGCCTGGAAAGGGGGTATAGCCCGTCGCGGCCTTGGGGACAGACCTGCAAGATGATCTCCAGCGTAGTGGCAGTGTAGTCCGATGAAGTACACACCAGCACTTCCAGCACACTGTCCAGAGATTTCAGAATCTGTAAGGAAGACAGAGCGGGTGGTGCTTTTTTGTTGGTCCTTCCTCATGGGAAGCTGGCTTGAATGCCTGCTGCCTGAGGCAGGCCTCAGCTGCCCAGTGGTGCCAGCAACCTGCCCAGTGGTGTCTCAGGATCTCCGTTGTCTTTCTGTTTCTCCCGTGGTCTTTCAGCAGCCAAAGCTAACTAGGAAAAAGTGCGCAGGAACTGACTGGCAGCAGGCTCTCTGTAGCTCACTCGCTGCTTACCTCAGCATAAAGTGAAGCATCCAACTTGCCCCTCTCCGTCTCTGAAGCAAGAGAGCCAATGGCGTTGATGCAGGGGCCGAGGTGCTGTGACAGCAGTGCTAGGTTCTCTTTGCTGCAAGGAGAGGAGAGAAGGTGCCCGTTGGAGGCTGGCACTAGGAGCAGTGCCCAGATGCCCTGGGAAGGTGACCGTAGATGTCAGGGCCTGGGGTCACCAGGTGGGACCCGTACTGGGTGGGCAAGGCTTGTGTGGAGGCATCTTCTCCCTCTCCCGTGCTGCTGAGCCAGGGATAGAGGGCAGTCATGGCATGCAGTGCACAAAGCCCTTTCCAGCTCCTGCCTCTCTCCCTTCAGGGAAAAAAGCTGGGAAGGGAGACAATGGAGAGCCCCTGCCGGCACTGCCGGCTGGCTCTGCTGGCATGGCACCCTCTGCCCTCCTATCTGGTGCAGGGGAGAGCTGAGGCCCTAAGACAGAGCACCAAAGTCCTGCCCGGGTGGGGGAAGCCCGCTGCTGTCAGGCCCATGCTGTGGAGAGGCCCTGGCCAAGCCAGGGTATGGGGCAGGTACCTCCTTTCACTGATGGCATACGCAGCTTGCCAGCCCAGGAGCATCACAGTGCGCAGGTGGTCGAAGGGAGACTTAGGCAGTTGCATCTGGAGAGAGACAACATGGTCAGGATGGGACACGGGAAGCTGCCAGGGGCTGGCACTGATCTGCAGGGCAGGCAGAGCGTTGCTGGCACTATACCAGCATTGGCGTCAAGACCCGGGGGGTTAAGGGGGGCACAGGCCAGGCTGCTCTGTGCCCACAGAGGCCCGTCCCACCCTCCCCTGTGTGCAGAAACCCCTGTGCTGTTCTGACTGCTGGGCTGGTGCCCGGACAGCTCACCCTTCCCCCCTCCCCGCCCCACTGGGTATCCCCTCACCTTCTTCTCCACTCCCAGCTCGTCGCTGGGCAGGTACATGTATGTCCTCTCCATCCTGGTGCTGCAGATGGTGCGGATCGAGGCCAGAAACTTCAGCTTCCAGTCCTCTTCCTGACAGTCAGGGAGCAGAGAGACAAATAGGGAGGGTGAGAGGGCGGCGACATGGCCAGCAGGGCCACTGCACCACAGGGGTGCAGTGATGGCACAAGGGGCCAGGAGGGCAGCAGCTCAGCACAGCCAGCAGCCCTCCAAAAGCCTGTGTGTGGGCAGCAAACATGGCAGCCCCCAGCTGGGAGAAGCAGGCTGAGCCTCACGCACTGACAAAGTCTGCAGTTACCATTTTGGTGCCAGTGAGAACAGCCCAGAAGTAGTCACAGGCTTCCACGTCCTTGGGCTCCGGAGACATGACGGAGGCAGCAGAAGCATCATCTGATTAAAAAAGAATGGACAGAGCTGTAGGCGGGGCAGGAGGCAGAGGGAAGAGCCATGCCCTCTCTTGAGCCCTGTGCCCACCGCCCTGCCGACTGCAAGCCCTGGGTCGGAGCACTGATGCCCCCTTTCCTCAAGGTTGCCACTGGCAGCAGAGCAGGAAAGGTCCCTGTCCTGCAGCACTCCTGCCAGGTGAGCAGCCTTCTGCTGCCTGTCCCCACAGCAAGAGCTGGGTCCCCTCCACTCTCTCCCGCTGGGAGCCTCCCCTGCTGCCAGGGGAGGCTGTGCTGGGGCTGGCTCCTGGCTCACAGCTGCCCTGCCCTTCAGGAACCGGCATGCCCCCCGCCGGCTGTACCCCTCTGCTGATGTTCCAGGGAAACGGGCTCCTGCTGCAGAACAGGGTGCACTCGCTGACTTTGGTCCCGTCCAGCCCGCTGGGGACCCTCGCTCGCTTGGCTTCCTCAGTTGTGGCAGTGGCATGGCAGTGCCATGCTGTGGCACCCGTCCCTGGTGGAGCCCCGACTCCAGCCTGCTGGTGAGCCTGGAGCCTGGGGCCAGGCTGGACGGGCCCAGCAGTGCCTGCGTACTTACCCCTCTGAAGCACATGGGTCTCCCACGTAGAATATGCAGCAGATCTGCTATCCTTCTCAGCGTTCAGGATCTCGGGGACAAGTAATAGCAGCCCCGCCAGGGCAAAATCGTCAGTGCCCCTTTGGCAAGGAGCCGCACAACTCGTGCACTGTCCCATTGTAATCCTCGTGGACACTGTGGGGCTGCCCTGCTGGTGCTGGGTAGTTGTAGCTGTCCCAGGGGTGAGTCACAAAGGGCTCTGCTGTGATGTCACCCAGGACAGAAGGGGGACGCTGTCTCCAGGGCGGAGGGCGTGAGGCCCAGGCACCTGACTCCTCTCAGATGCCACAAGGCCGCTGTGAGATGGGGAAGATGCTAAAACTTATCCAAATTAGTATTTAGCTACATATATGGTAAAATATCCTAATTATAAGGATGTAGATGAGAACCTTATGAGCAGCAGATGTAAAAAGGAAGATATCGCTCAAGGCCAACGGGTGAGGGAAGGACGAACAACTTGTTGGCAGGAAAGAAAGCAAAGATAAACAAAAAACTTCTACATGCTGTCCAGCAGCAGGTCCAAGTCCAGAAAGGTAAAGAGAGTTTAACCTGCTCTTCCTCACTGCGTTCAACCTGAAAGACCTCTGCCCACGACCACCAGGCTACGCTGCGCAGGTGCAACCGGGAGGAGCTAAGGGCGGGGAGTATGGAAATGAGTACTTGGAAGAGGTCTGCCTTTTGGGGAAATCAATGAATATGTATGAGAGCTCATGTAATATGTAACAGTATTCGTGTATAAAATTGTGAGAGACGAGCGGGCAGGTGTGCACTTTTTCAGGGAAGCCATTCCCAGTGCGCCTGGTGCACCGCAATAAAGTGTACCTACTTTACAACCCTATGGTTGTGGAGTCTTTTCCGCGCGTCACCTGTGTGCCCTCACACCCTCTTGGGACCACCCTGTGGCTCTGTGGCGTGTCCCAGAGCGCCAGTGTGCCTGAAGGACCTCCCTTTGTCTTCATGGGCACACCAGAGCCTTGCCTCTCCCACTCAGTGGCCAGAGCAGCCATGGATGTGACCTGGCAATCCTGGGAGACATTCTGACAGCAAAGGTCTGCTAAAACACTGGCAGACACAACTGCCAGTCAGCCTGCAAACTGCTAATCCTTGAGAAGGCCCAAGTGGCCCCTTGGAACTTTGGCTGTGCACCTAAGAAGCAGAAACCTCCTGAGCGACCACTGATAAGGGCAAAAAGGAGGAGCTCTAACAGCACTTTATTGTCTGAAAAGGTGAATATACTTTGGGAAAGTGTGGACATGGACACCTTCTGGGCCACTTTCCCTGCTTGTTCTACCCTGACCCCACAGCTTTTAGAACAGGGAGAAGCCCCTGTCTGCAGGGTCTGCAGAGAAACTTCTGTAATTTGAGTTGTTTGGATTGTGAGGAACGTGATCTCCACACAAGGGTGCCTTCTGGTTGCTATTGAGCAATCTAGAAAGTTCTCTAGTGCCACATAGGAGTAAATAACACTGTCAGCCTTCAGCTTGGAGGCAGATGTGGCGATGACACCCTAGTATCCTGCCAAGTGTTGCCATCACGGCTAACTTCTTTTGTTGGTATCAAAACTTACCAATTCTTTTGTGATCTCTTGCTAATCATTAATCCTTCCTGTGATAATACTACCCTGGCCACACCGCTGAGTGTGTGAGGCACAGATGCTCTCTCCCACTTTCTGCAGTTTTTGGCATATCACATTTACATCCTTTCCCTCACGCTGAAATCTCTTTCAGTGCCAGGAAGTGCTTTGCAAAAAAGCCTCTACATTGCATTTTCCGTCCTTCTGAAAACGTGGTCACACATCCAATAGACAGAGAGAGCGAGCACAATTTAGAGCACATCCAAAAATCCTGCCCATAGGGAGACATTAGAAAACACCTGTGACTTCGGCTTTGGAACTGGAAATGGCACATTTTCAGAGTCCTGGGGTGACTAGTGTCATCATGTGCTCTGATCTTACCACCTAGTCCTGCTGGCCACGCTAGTTCTCATGCCGTCCAGGATGAGACACCTGGGCACGCTGCTGGCTCACGTTCAGCCAGCCATCAACCAGCATTCCCACGTCCTTTTCTGCTGGGCACACTTCCAGCCACTCTTCCCCAGGCCTAGGTGGCTGCATTAGGTTGCTGTGAACCAAGAGCAGGAGCCAGCACTTAGCCTTGTATAGTGGCACGAGATTGAACTCGGCCCATCGATCCTTTAACCCGGCTGGCAGCTAAGCACCACACAGGTGCCTGTACTGGGCTGGAGTGGCCGCAGGGGCTGGAGTGGTAGCAGTGCTGCACCTGGCCCTTGCTGGGGAGGTGCAGCAGCTGGGGAAGGCATCTGCCAGAGGGTTCAGTACTCGGGCAGAGGTGTGGGGCAACCACCAGCTCCGGCACTTCATGCTGCTGGGGCTGCAGGACAGAGGTCCCCCAGAGCTGCTCATCTGCAGCCAAGGCCAGCAGGCAGGTGAAGCGCTGCAGTCACTGAGGCACCAGGGCAGGAGGCAGCCAGGGACACCACGCACGGGGACCCCAGCAGGCTGTTCCCTAGGGCCTGGGCTCTAGAGCCCGCCACCGCGGACACAGGGCCAGACCCCTGCCCTGGCTGCGGCTCCCTTCCCAGGCTGGTGATGATGTTCTTTTTCTTTCCCTCGATGATGTTCTTTAGCTTCTCCTCATGCCCATCCGTCAAGTGCTGCCCAGCAAGCCTTAGGTGAGGAGCCACAGTCCTCAGGGGCTGCCTTTGTGTGACTTAGGGGGGCACTCCTGGCTCCAGCAAAGCCTCATTAGCTGCCCTCGTGAGGGCTGCCGGCTTCTGGTGGTTCCCTCAGCTACTTTGATGGCTGCACACTGTGATCCCCACTCCACTGTGGAATACATCTGCCCCAGAGCCGATCGCCTCAGGCGAGTGACTGTTAGATGGCGGTTAACAGTGCTCACAACAGAAGGCTTTTCATAGTCCACAAATTCCTTTAGCTGCCATTTCACAGCTCCACTTACAAAGGGAGCCCGAGCTTTCTCTCTCCCCTAAGCACAGCCCTAACCGACGCGCGGAAAAGACTCCACAACCATAAGGTTGTAAAGTAGGTACGCTTTATTGCGGTGCACCGGACACACTGGGAATGGCTTCCCTGAAAAAGGTGCGCGCCTGCCCGCTCGTCTCTCACAATTTTATACACGAATACTGTTACATATTACATGAGCTCTCATACATATTCATTGATTTCCCCAAAAAGGCAGACCTCTTCCAAGTACTCATTTCTATACTGCCTGCCCTTAGTTCCTTCCGGCTGCGCCTGCGCAATGTAGCTTGGTGGTCGTGGGCAGGGGTCTTTCAGGATGAAGGCAACGAGGAAGAGCAGGTTAAGCTCTCTTGACCTTTGTGGACTTTGACCTTCTGTTGGACAGTTTAGGCCTTTTTTGCTTGTCTTTGCCTTGTTTCCTGCCAACAAGTTGTTCATCCTTCCCTAATGAGTTGTTCATCCTTCCCTCACCCGTTGGCCTTGAGCGATATCTTCCTTTTTACATCTGCTGCTCATAAGGTTCTCGTCTACATCCCAGATAATTAGGATATTTTACCATATATGTAGCTAAATCCATCAATGCAAAATGGACTTCTTTACCGGATGCGGGGGGAAACCTTGTTACAAAAGATGAGGAAAAGGCGGAGGTGCTTAATGCCTTCTTTGCCTCAGTCTTGTACTGGGTCTGGCTGGAATGTTAACTTTCCCGGCAGCAGCCCATTCAGTGCCGTACTCTGTACTTGTAGCTGGAACAGCAGTGTTATCACACCAGTGTTGTGTCTACTGCTGAGCAGCAGTGGCACAGCATTGGGCCTTTCTCTAACCCTCCTAGGGGGTGGGCAAAAAGTGAGGAGAGAAACATCACTAGGGCAGTTGACCTAAACCAATCAAAGGGATATTCCATACCATGTGGTGTCACACTCAGCAATAAAAGGTGGAAACAGGAAGAAGAGGGGAGGGGTGGGCTCTCGTTGAGAAGACGTCGGTCCTCCTCTCGAACACCGGCTGCGTGCGTTGAGGCCTTGCTTCAAGGACGTGGTCAATCATCGCTCATTTGTGGGAAGTAGAGAGTAATTTCTTTCCTCTGCACTTCCATATAGTTTTCATTTATTTTGTTTGTTTGTTTTCCTCCCTTTTTCCCCTTTCCCTTTTATTTTCCCCTTAGTTAAATTGTTTACTTCATGGTAGTCTTTATTTAATTATTATAATTATTTCCCTTTAATTAAATTATCCTTATCTCAACCCGTGAGTTGTTCTTTGCTTTACTTCTCCCCCTCCTTATCTAAAGGAGGGGGAGTGAGAGAGCGGTTGTGGGGTTTAGCTGCCCAGCACGGTAAAACCACCACAGTCCTTTTTTGGCGCCCAACGTGGGGCTCGAAGGGTTGAGATAACAATAGAATTGATTAAACGCATACAACTAACACACTTGCTTGCTAGTAACCATGTTCCTTGCCCTGTTAATAATAATGGCTTTGTTCATATGTCACGCAATTCGTGTCATATTCTCCTTTCTCCTATATATCCGATCCGACCAAGTGCTACAATCTGTGTTCACTTTTTTTAATTCGTTGTGCTGCCAAGCACTGACCTTGGTTTTACTCTGGAATTCAGGCTCTGCGCTGTTATCATTTGGGTCCCATGGAAACTATCTTTCAGAGAATATTCAGAGCTACACTGCCTTCCTTTTCTCATCTGGACACCAGTTTATTAATAATATCAGGAATGGTACCTTTCCCTTCTTTCACAGTGGGCTAATTACAACAGTTTGGGAGTATTTTGAAGATCCATCTGTAACCCATGTATTGCTATTTCTAATTCTGAATAACAGGTTTCATTTTCTCTCTAAGATTAGTCGATTGTTTAGAAAACTTATTTGGGAATCTGTCCCGAAACAGTCTCGTGGTGAGTGGCACGGTGTGTGGGATGATGTTAGCAGATACCTGTCACGAGTGTCTCCTCCAATAGTTTTGAACTTCACCCCTGAGCAAGTGCTAAATCCTAAAAACTTGGTAGAATGTTTGAGAGTGGTATGTCCTGATCCTGATAATGCCGGAGAACAACAGCTTGCAGCATTGTGCTGGGTCCTGGTTTATTCCTATCAAACACTGTTTAACATCATCCAGCAACTTGAAGAGAGGGAGGAAGTCTCTGAATCTGATGACCAAGTAACACATGCTGTGGCTGACCCAGAGGACCAACCAACTATGGTATCAGTCGCCCCCATAGTCAAGTCAAAACAATGGAAACGGAGGTCAGCTCGTTTAGTAAGGGAAGAAGGCTCTCCTAAGAAGGAGGGAGAAGGGGAATTGGCAGGTACCTCTAAAGCAGAGCCGTCACAAAAACAGCAGGAAGACGAGACGGAAATCATAAAGGAATCAGAAATCACTCGATCCTTATCCCTGAGTGAGATGCGAGAAATACGAAAGGATTATGGTCGACGCCCAGGTGAACACATCCTCACTTGGCTGCTCCGATGCTGGGATGCTGGGGCCAGTAGCCTACAATTAGAAGGCAATGAAGCCAAGCAGCTGGGATCCCTCTCTAGAGAAAGGGTAATCGACAAAGTAATCGGGAGAGGAGCACAGGCCCTCAGCCTCTGGAGACGACTCCTGGCAGCTATCAAAGAAAGATATCCCCATAAGGAAGATATTGTATATCACATAGGCAAGTGGACCACTGTGGATAAAGGTCTCCAACATCTGCGGGAATTAGCTGTGCGGGAGATGATTTATAGTGATTTGGACAATGCCCAGACACCTCAAGACCCCGATGAAGTCCAGTGCACAACATCCATGTGGCGTAAATTTGTGCGGAGTGCACCAGCAGCACATGCCAGTACCCTGGCAGCAATTCACTGGGATGAGGGGATGGGACCAACAATGTATGATGTCTCCTGCCAACTTCAAAAATATGAAGACAATCTCTCTGCTCCGCTACAGTCCTGTGTCTCAGCTGTGGAGAAATTGTCTAAAGGACTTGACAAGCTTGTGGAGAAAGTATATTCCCCCTCATCTAGACAGAGTGATACTTCAGCCACTAAGAATCAGCATTCGCCTGCTCAAGGGAGAGAGTACCCAAGACGTACACCACGTGGCACCTTGTGGTTTTATCTGCGTGACCATGGGGAAGATATGAGGAAATGGGATGGTGTACCTACTTCAACCCTAGCTGTTCGGGTACGTGAACTGAAAGGAAATACAGCAGCAAGAAGAGGGGCTCCTAAGAGAAATGCTGCTCCAGTTTCTATTGGGCAGTACCCCAGAGGCAGTAGAAGAGCTGATGTTATTCTTGACCACGATGAAGGGACCTCTACCTCTCATTTGCCAGAATTTGTGCATTTGCAAGAATTAAGTGGCAGACGCTCCAGCCAGGACTAGAGGGGCCCTGCCTCTGGCCAGGTAGAGGAGAGGGATAACCGGATTTATTGGACTGTGTGGATCCGACGGCCTGGAACATCAGAACCACAGGAATACAAAGCTTTAGTGGACACTGGCGCACAATGTACCATAATGCCATCAGGCTACCAAGGGACAGAACTCACCTGTATCTCTGGAGTGACAGGGGGATCCCAACAACTATCTGTACTGGAAGCTGAAGTGAGTCTAACTGGGAATGAGTGGCAAAAGCATCCCATTGTGACTGGCCCAGAGGCTCCGTGCATCCTTGGCATAGACTATCTCAAGAGAGGGTACTTCAAGGATCCAAAAGGATACCGGTGGGCTTTTGGCATAGCTGCTTTGAGCACAGAGAAGATTAGGCAGCTGTCTACCCTGCCTGGCCTTTCAGAAGACCCTTCTGTTGTAGGATTGCTGAAGGTTGAAGAACAACAGGTACCAACTGCTACCACAACGGTGCACCGACGGCAATATCGCACCAACCGAGACTCCCTGATTCCCATCCATGAGTTGGTTCACCGACTGGAGAGTCAGGGAGTAATCAGCAAGACTCGCTCACCCTTTAATAGTCCTATATGGCCAGTACGAAAGTCTAATGGCGAGTGGAGGCTAACAGTGGACTATCGAGGCCTGAATGAAGTCACGCCACCACTGAGTGCTGCAGTGCCAGACATGCTAGAACTTCAGTACGAACTAGAGTCAAAGGCAGCCAAGTGGTACGCCACAATTGATATTGCTAATGCATTTTTCTCCATCCCTTTAGCAGCAGCATGCAGGCCGCAGTTTGCTTTCACTTGGAGGGGCATCCAATACACCTGGAATCGGCTGCCCCAGGGGTGGAAACACAGCCCTACCATTTGCCATGGACTGATCCAGTCTGCACTGGAGCAAGGGGGAGCTCCTGAGCATCTTCAGTACATTGACGACATCCTCGTGTGGGGCAACACAGCAGAAGAAGTTTTTGAGAAAGGGAAGAAAATAATCCAAATTCTCCTGAAAGCTGGTTTTGCCATTAAAAAGAGCAAGGTCAAGGGGCCTACACAGGAAATCCAGTTCTTGGGGGTAAAATGGCAGGATGAACGTCGCCATATTCCAATGGATGTGATCAATAAAATAACAGCAATGTCTCCGCCAACTAGCAAAAAGGAAACACAAGCTTTCCTAGGCCTCGTGGGATTCTGGAGAATGCATGTGCCAGGCTATAGTCAGCTTGTGAGTCCTCTATATCGAGTGACTCGAAAGAGAAACTATTTTGAGTGGGGCCCTGAGCAACAACAGGCATTTGAACAAATCAAACAAGAAATAGCTCGTGCAGTAGCCCTTGGGCCTGTCCGTACTGGACCAGCTGTGCAAAATATACTGTACACTGCAGCTGGGGAGCATGGGCTCACCTGGAGCCTTTGGCAGAAAACCCCAGAAGAAACTCGAGGTCGACCTCTGGGCTTCTGGAGTCGGGGCTATCGAGGATCAGAAGCCAATTACACCCCAACTGAAAAGGAAATACTCACAGCATATGAGGGTGTTCGAGCTGCTTCAGAAGTTGTGGGTACAGAGGCACAGCTCCTCTTGGCACCGCGGCTACCTGTGTTACATTGGATGTTCAAAGAGAAAATTCCCACTACACACCATGCAACTGATGCTACATGGAGTAAGTGGATAGCGTTAATTACACAGCGGGCTCGAATGGGAAAACCCAATCGCCCAGGAATCCTGGAAGAGATTATGGACTGGCCGGAAGGCAGAGATTTCGGAGTGCCAACAGAAGAGGTAACCCGTGCTGAAGAGGCACCACCATACAATGAGTTGCCAGAAGACAGAAAGCAGTATGCGTTGTTTACTGACGGATCCTGCCGTGTGATAGGGAGCCATCGGAAATGGAAAGCTGCTGTGTGGAATCCCATACGACGAGTTGTGGAAGCCATGGAAGGGGAAGGTGAGTCGAGTCAGTATGCAGAAGTAAAAGCCATACAACTAGCCCTAGATATCGCCGAAAGAGAAAATTGGCCAGTATTGTATCTTTATACTGACTCATGGATGGTGGCAAATGCTCTGTGGGGGTGGCTGCAGCAATGGAAAGAGAGCAACTGGCAGCGCAGAGGTAAGCCTATCTGGGCTGCTACCCTGTGGCAAGATATTGCTGCCCGGGTAGAAAACCTGGATGTTAAAGTACGTCATGTAGATGCCCACATGCCCAAGAGTCGCACTACTGAAGAACATCAGAACAACAAAGAAGTGGATCGAGCTTCGAAAATTGAAGTGGCTCAGGTGGACCTAGACTGGGAACGTAAGGGTGAGCTGTTTGTAGCTCGATGGGCCCATGAAACATCAGGACATCTGGGGAGAGATGCCACTTACAGATGGGCTCGTGATCGAGGGGTGGACTTGACCATTGAGGCCATCACGCAGGTTACCCATGAGTGTGAGACCTGTGCTGCAATCAAGAAAGCCATGAAGGTAAAATCTCCCTGGAACAGGGGGAGATGGCTAGGGTTTCAATATGGTGAGGCCTGGCAAATTGACTATATCGGACCACTCCCAAAAACTCGCCAAGGCAAACGGTACATACTCACCATGGTAGAAGCAACTACTGGGTGGCTGGAAACATACCCTGTAAACCATGCCACAGCCCGAAACACTATCTTGGGCCTGGAAAGACAAGTATTGTGGCGTCATGGTACACCAGAGAGAATTGAGTCTGACAATGGGAGTCATTTCCGAAACAATCTTGTTACCTCCTGGGCAAAGAGGCATGGTATTGAGTGGGTGTACCACATCCCTTACCACCCACAAGCCTCTGGGAAGGTTGAGAGGTAAAATGGACTGTTAAAGACTATGTTACGAGCATTAGGTGCTGGGACGTGGAAACAATGGGACACAAATCTACCAGAAGCCACTTGGCTAGTTAACAATAGGGGGTCTGACAGCCGTGCTGGTCCTGCCGAAACAAAACCCCTACACACTGTGAAAGGAGCTAAGGTTCCCGTAGTGCATATAGGAAGGTGGATGGGGAAGGCAGTGTGGGTTGCTCCTGCCTTGGGAAAAGGCAAACCCACTCTTGGGATTGTCTTCGCCCAAGGACCAGGGTATACCTGGTGGGTCATGCAAAAGAATGGGGATATCAAGTGTGTGCCTCAAGGAGATTTGACATTGAGAGAAAACTAATCTATAATCTAAGTTATATGTTGTAGGAAGATGCTGTAGGATCAACAACAGGTCAACTTTGCAAGGAGCCGGGCAGTGCAACAAGGACTTGAGCTAAGCTGGTGCTGGTGTCCAGACATCCAACTCCGCGTGCCTTGAGTGGCCACTTTGGCAGATGAAGACCTAATCATCAACAGTTCTTATAAACATTTTCCAAGAAAGACCTATGGAATGAAAAGATACACCTGCCTATCCTGTCCTGTTAAATCCTTGTCCTGTTAAAGTACAAGGGATAATGATGAGAATGCTTGTATGCTAAAGTATGGGGATCTGAGTGTGACACAAATGTTATGGAATAAGGGGTGGAGGTTGTACTGGGTCTGGCTGGAATGTTAACTTTCCCGGCAGCAGCCCATTCAGTGCCGTACTCTGTACTTGTAGCTGGAACAGCAGTGTTATCACACCAGTGTTGTGTCTACTGCTGAGCAGCAGTGGCACAGCATTGGGCCTTTCTCTAACCCTCCTAGGGGGTGGGCAAAAAGTGAGGAGAGAAACATCACTAGGGCAGTTGACCTAAACCAATCAAAGGGATATTCCATACCATGTGGTGTCACACTCAGCAATAAAAGGTGGAAACAGGAAGAAGAGGGGAGGGGTGGGCTCTCGTTGAGAAGACGTCGGTCCTCCTCTCGAACACCGGCTGCGTGCGTTGAGGCCTTGCTTCAAGGACGTGGTCAATCATCGCTCATTTGTGGGAAGTAGAGAGTAATTTCTTTCCTCTGCACTTCCATATAGTTTTCATTTATTTTGTTTGTTTGTTTTCCTCCCTTTTTCCCCTTTCCCTTTTATTTTCCCCTTAGTTAAATTGTTTACTTCATGGTAGTCTTTATTTAATTATTATAATTATTTCCCTTTAATTAAATTATCCTTATCTCAACCCGTGAGTTGTTCTTTGCTTTACTTCTCCCCCTCCTTATCTAAAGGAGGGGGAGTGAGAGAGCGGTTGTGGGGTTTAGCTGCCCAGCACGGTAAAACCACCACAGTCCTTTTTTGGCGCCCAACGTGGGGCTCGAAGGGTTGAGATAACAATAGAATTGATTAAACGCATACAACTAACACACTTGCTTGCTAGTAACCATGTTCCTTGCCCTGTTAATAATAATGGCTTTGTTCATATGTCATGCAATTCGTGTCATATTCTCCTTTCTCCTATATATCCGATCCGACCAAGTGCTACAATCTGTGTTCACTTTTTTTAATTCGTTGTGCTGCCAAGCACTGACCTTGGTTTTACTCTGGAATTCAGGCTCTGCGCTGTTATCATTTGGGTCCCATGGAAACTATCTTTCAGAGAATATTCAGAGCTACACTGCCTTCCTTTTCTCATCTGGACACCAGTTTATTAATAATATCAGGAATGGTACCTTTCCCTTCTTTCACAGTGGGCTAATTACAACAGTTTGGGAGTATTTTGAAGATCCATCTGTAACCCATGTATTGCTATTTCTAATTCTGAATAACAGGTTTCATTTTCTCTCTAAGATTAGTCGATTGTTTAGAAAACTTATTTGGGAATCTGTCCCGAAACAGTCTCGTGGTGAGTGGCACGGTGTGTGGGATGATGTTAGCAGATACCTGTCACGAGTGTCTCCTCCAATAGTTTTGAACTTCACCCCTGAGCAAGTGCTAAATCCTAAAAACTTGGTAGAATGTTTGAGAGTGGTATGTCCTGATCCTGATAATGCCGGAGAACAACAGCTTGCAGCATTGTGCTGGGTCCTGGTTTATTCCTATCAAACACTGTTTAACATCATCCAGCAACTTGAAGAGAGGGAGGAAGTCTCTGAATCTGATGACCAAGTAACACATGCTGTGGCTGACCCAGAGGACCAACCAACTATGGTATCAGTCGCCCCCATAGTCAAGTCAAAACAATGGAAACGGAGGTCAGCTCGTTTAGTAAGGGAAGAAGGCTCTCCTAAGAAGGAGGGAGAAGGGGAATTGGCAGGTACCTCTAAAGCAGAGCCGTCACAAAAACAGCAGGAAGACGAGACGGAAATCATAAAGGAATCAGAAATCACTCGATCCTTATCCCTGAGTGAGATGCGAGAAATACGAAAGGATTATGGTCGACGCCCAGGTGAACACATCCTCACTTGGCTGCTCCGATGCTGGGATGCTGGGGCCAGTAGCCTACAATTAGAAGGCAATGAAGCCAAGCAGC
Source organism: Aythya marila (assembly GCF_965140915.1). NCBI lineage: Eukaryota > Metazoa > Chordata > Aves > Anseriformes > Anatidae > Aythya > Aythya marila. The sequence continues at coordinate 88,907,234 of NC_139080.1, forward strand.
TGGGATCCCTCTCTAGAGAAAGGGTAATCGACAAAGTAATCGGGAGAGGAGCACAGGCCCTCAGCCTCTGGAGACGACTCCTGGCAGCTATCAAAGAAAGATATCCCCATAAGGAAGATATTGTATATCACATAGGCAAGTGGACCACTGTGGATAAAGGTCTCCAACATCTGCGGGAATTAGCTGTGCGGGAGATGATTTATAGTGATTTGGACAATGCCCAGACACCTCAAGACCCCGATGAAGTCCAGTGCACAACATCCATGTGGCGTAAATTTGTGCGGAGTGCACCAGCAGCACATGCCAGTACCCTGGCAGCAATTCACTGGGATGAGGGGATGGGACCAACAATGTATGATGTCTCCTGCCAACTTCAAAAATATGAAGACAATCTCTCTGCTCCGCTACAGTCCTGTGTCTCAGCTGTGGAGAAATTGTCTAAAGGACTTGACAAGCTTGTGGAGAAAGTATATTCCCCCTCATCTAGACAGAGTGATACTTCAGCCACTAAGAATCAGCATTCGCCTGCTCAAGGGAGAGAGTACCCAAGACGTACACCACGTGGCACCTTGTGGTTTTATCTGCGTGACCATGGGGAAGATATGAGGAAATGGGATGGTGTACCTACTTCAACCCTAGCTGTTCGGGTACGTGAACTGAAAGGAAATACAGCAGCAAGAAGAGGGGCTCCTAAGAGAAATGCTGCTCCAGTTTCTATTGGGCAGTACCCCAGAGGCAGTAGAAGAGCTGATGTTATTCTTGACCACGATGAAGGGACCTCTACCTCTCATTTGCCAGAATTTGTGCATTTGCAAGAATTAAGTGGCAGACGCTCCAGCCAGGACTAGAGGGGCCCTGCCTCTGGCCAGGTAGAGGAGAGGGATAACCGGATTTATTGGACTGTGTGGATCCGACGGCCTGGAACATCAGAACCACAGGAATACAAAGCTTTAGTGGACACTGGCGCACAATGTACCATAATGCCATCAGGCTACCAAGGGACAGAACTCACCTGTATCTCTGGAGTGACAGGGGGATCCCAACAACTATCTGTACTGGAAGCTGAAGTGAGTCTAACTGGGAATGAGTGGCAAAAGCATCCCATTGTGACTGGCCCAGAGGCTCCGTGCATCCTTGGCATAGACTATCTCAAGAGAGGGTACTTCAAGGATCCAAAAGGATACCGGTGGGCTTTTGGCATAGCTGCTTTGAGCACAGAGAAGATTAGGCAGCTGTCTACCCTGCCTGGCCTTTCAGAAGACCCTTCTGTTGTAGGATTGCTGAAGGTTGAAGAACAACAGGTACCAACTGCTACCACAACGGTGCACCGACGGCAATATCGCACCAACCGAGACTCCCTGATTCCCATCCATGAGTTGGTTCACCGACTGGAGAGTCAGGGAGTAATCAGCAAGACTCGCTCACCCTTTAATAGTCCTATATGGCCAGTACGAAAGTCTAATGGCGAGTGGAGGCTAACAGTGGACTATCGAGGCCTGAATGAAGTCACGCCACCACTGAGTGCTGCAGTGCCAGACATGCTAGAACTTCAGTACGAACTAGAGTCAAAGGCAGCCAAGTGGTACGCCACAATTGATATTGCTAATGCATTTTTCTCCATCCCTTTAGCAGCAGCATGCAGGCCGCAGTTTGCTTTCACTTGGAGGGGCATCCAATACACCTGGAATCGGCTGCCCCAGGGGTGGAAACACAGCCCTACCATTTGCCATGGACTGATCCAGTCTGCACTGGAGCAAGGGGGAGCTCCTGAGCATCTTCAGTACATTGACGACATCCTCGTGTGGGGCAACACAGCAGAAGAAGTTTTTGAGAAAGGGAAGAAAATAATCCAAATTCTCCTGAAAGCTGGTTTTGCCATTAAAAAGAGCAAGGTCAAGGGGCCTACACAGGAAATCCAGTTCTTGGGGGTAAAATGGCAGGATGAACGTCGCCATATTCCAATGGATGTGATCAATAAAATAACAGCAATGTCTCCGCCAACTAGCAAAAAGGAAACACAAGCTTTCCTAGGCCTCGTGGGATTCTGGAGAATGCATGTGCCAGGCTATAGTCAGCTTGTGAGTCCTCTATATCGAGTGACTCGAAAGAGAAACTATTTTGAGTGGGGCCCTGAGCAACAACAGGCATTTGAACAAATCAAACAAGAAATAGCTCGTGCAGTAGCCCTTGGGCCTGTCCGTACTGGACCAGCTGTGCAAAATATACTGTACACTGCAGCTGGGGAGCATGGGCTCACCTGGAGCCTTTGGCAGAAAACCCCAGAAGAAACTCGAGGTCGACCTCTGGGCTTCTGGAGTCGGGGCTATCGAGGATCAGAAGCCAATTACACCCCAACTGAAAAGGAAATACTCACAGCATATGAGGGTGTTCGAGCTGCTTCAGAAGTTGTGGGTACAGAGGCACAGCTCCTCTTGGCACCGCGGCTACCTGTGTTACATTGGATGTTCAAAGAGAAAATTCCCACTACACACCATGCAACTGATGCTACATGGAGTAAGTGGATAGCGTTAATTACACAGCGGGCTCGAATGGGAAAACCCAATCGCCCAGGAATCCTGGAAGAGATTATGGACTGGCCGGAAGGCAGAGATTTCGGAGTGCCAACAGAAGAGGTAACCCGTGCTGAAGAGGCACCACCATACAATGAGTTGCCAGAAGACAGAAAGCAGTATGCGTTGTTTACTGACGGATCCTGCCGTGTGATAGGGAGCCATCGGAAATGGAAAGCTGCTGTGTGGAATCCCATACGACGAGTTGTGGAAGCCATGGAAGGGGAAGGTGAGTCGAGTCAGTATGCAGAAGTAAAAGCCATACAACTAGCCCTAGATATCGCCGAAAGAGAAAATTGGCCAGTATTGTATCTTTATACTGACTCATGGATGGTGGCAAATGCTCTGTGGGGGTGGCTGCAGCAATGGAAAGAGAGCAACTGGCAGCGCAGAGGTAAGCCTATCTGGGCTGCTACCCTGTGGCAAGATATTGCTGCCCGGGTAGAAAACCTGGATGTTAAAGTACGTCATGTAGATGCCCACATGCCCAAGAGTCGCACTACTGAAGAACATCAGAACAACAAAGAAGTGGATCGAGCTTCGAAAATTGAAGTGGCTCAGGTGGACCTAGACTGGGAACGTAAGGGTGAGCTGTTTGTAGCTCGATGGGCCCATGAAACATCAGGACATCTGGGGAGAGATGCCACTTACAGATGGGCTCGTGATCGAGGGGTGGACTTGACCATTGAGGCCATCACGCAGGTTACCCATGAGTGTGAGACCTGTGCTGCAATCAAGAAAGCCATGAAGGTAAAATCTCCCTGGAACAGGGGGAGATGGCTAGGGTTTCAATATGGTGAGGCCTGGCAAATTGACTATATCGGACCACTCCCAAAAACTCGCCAAGGCAAACGGTACATACTCACCATGGTAGAAGCAACTACTGGGTGGCTGGAAACATACCCTGTAAACCATGCCACAGCCCGAAACACTATCTTGGGCCTGGAAAGACAAGTATTGTGGCGTCATGGTACACCAGAGAGAATTGAGTCTGACAATGGGAGTCATTTCCGAAACAATCTTGTTACCTCCTGGGCAAAGAGGCATGGTATTGAGTGGGTGTACCACATCCCTTACCACCCACAAGCCTCTGGGAAGGTTGAGAGGTAAAATGGACTGTTAAAGACTATGTTACGAGCATTAGGTGCTGGGACGTGGAAACAATGGGACACAAATCTACCAGAAGCCACTTGGCTAGTTAACAATAGGGGGTCTGACAGCCGTGCTGGTCCTGCCGAAACAAAACCCCTACACACTGTGAAAGGAGCTAAGGTTCCCGTAGTGCATATAGGAAGGTGGATGGGGAAGGCAGTGTGGGTTGCTCCTGCCTTGGGAAAAGGCAAACCCACTCTTGGGATTGTCTTCGCCCAAGGACCAGGGTATACCTGGTGGGTCATGCAAAAGAATGGGGATATCAAGTGTGTGCCTCAAGGAGATTTGACATTGAGAGAAAACTAATCTATAATCTAAGTTATATGTTGTAGGAAGATGCTGTAGGATCAACAACAGGTCAACTTTGCAAGGAGCCGGGCAGTGCAACAAGGACTTGAGCTAAGCTGGTGCTGGTGTCCAGACATCCAACTCCGCGTGCCTTGAGTGGCCACTTTGGCAGATGAAGACCTAATCATCAACAGTTCTTATAAACATTTTCCAAGAAAGACCTATGGAATGAAAAGATACACCTGCCTATCCTGTCCTGTTAAATCCTTGTCCTGTTAAAGTACAAGGGATAATGATGAGAATGCTTGTATGCTAAAGTATGGGGATCTGAGTGTGACACAAATGTTATGGAATAAGGGGTGGAGGTTGTACTGGGTCTGGCTGGAATGTTAACTTTCCCGGCAGCAGCCCATTCAGTGCCGTACTCTGTACTTGTAGCTGGAACAGCAGTGTTATCACACCAGTGTTGTGTCTACTGCTGAGCAGCAGTGGCACAGCATTGGGCCTTTCTCTAACCCTCCTAGGGGGTGGGCAAAAAGTGAGGAGAGAAACATCACTAGGGCAGTTGACCTAAACCAATCAAAGGGATATTCCATACCATGTGGTGTCACACTCAGCAATAAAAGGTGGAAACAGGAAGAAGAGGGGAGGGGTGGGCTCTCGTTGAGAAGACGTCGGTCCTCCTCTCGAACACTGGCTGCGTGCGTTGAGGCCTTGCTTCAAGGACGTGGTCAATCATCGCTCATTTGTGGGAAGTGGAGAGTAATTTCTTTCCTCTGCACTTCCATATAGTTTTCATTTATTTTGTTTGTTTGTTTTCCTCCCTTTTTCCCCTTTCCCTTTTATTTTCCCCTTAGTTAAATTGTTTACTTCATGGTAGTCTTTATTTAATTATTATAATTATTTCCCTTTAATTAAATTATCCTTATCTCAACTCGTGAGTTGTTCTTTGCTTTACTTCTCCCCCTCCTTATCTAAAGGAGGGGGAGTGAGAGAGCGGTTGTGGGGTTTAGCTGCCCAGCACGGTAAAACCACCACAAGTCTTTAGCGGCAATATCGGTCGTTCTCTGGATACCCAGTACCCTGAGCTGGTGGAAGGGGATGGGGAGCAGAATGTGGCCCTCACTATCCATGAAGAAATGGTTGGCGACCTGCTACGGCACTTGGATGTGTGCAAGTCAGTGGGGCCGGATGGGATCCACCCGAGGATACTGAGAGAACTGGCGGAGGAGCTGGCCAAGCCGCTTTCCATCATTTATCAGCAGTCCTGGCTATCGGGGGAGGTCCCAGTTGACTGGCAGCTAGCAAACGTGACGCCCATCTACAAGAAGGGCCGGAGGGCAGACCCGGGGAACTATAGGCCTGTCAGTTTGACCTGAGTGCCAGGGAAGCTCATGGAGCAGATTATCTTGAGAGTCCTCACGCAGCACTTGCAGGGCAACCAGGCGATCAGGCCCACTCAGCATGGGTTTATGAAAGGCAGGTCCTCCTTGACAAACCTGATCTCCTTCTATGACAAAGCGACGTGCTTAGTGGAGGAGGGAAAGGCTGTGGATGTGGTCTACCTTGACTTCAGCAAGGCTTTTGACACCATTTCCCAAAGCCTTCTTTTTCTCTCCCTCTTCTGTGACTGAAGCGGCATTGAGGCACACATTCCCCATGATGGCCTTTTCCGTATCCTTGCTGTATCTTGTGCTGTCTCAGTGGTCCTTGCAAACACCACAAGGTAGCTTATAACTCATGAAATGCAAGCAATCCATGCTCAGTCCAGTCTCACATTTCCCAAAAGTTAAGTTCTTTCTGCCCAGCTTACAAACACTGCCTCTCCATTTCCCCCATCTGCAACATGTTCTGTACAGTTATCCATTTCTTAGTGAACAGCGCTCGCTTCTGACTTAGGTGAATTCAGGTCTGTGCCAGGTTTTGCAGCATGTACCTCATTGCACGGAACTTCAACAACTTTCTTCATAACCTTCAGCTCACTGGGATGAGGGGTTTCTCTGCGCTGTAGGCCCTACCGAAGAAAAAGCACTCATGCAGAGCATGACATTTAACAATCAGAGGAATACGTGTCATACCTCAAGATTGAATCAGTTCAAATGACATGTTTTATCAGACCACTAGAGCCCAAGCTGGACATGAACAAAACGTCACAGAATCTGATGTGGACTTCTCTGCTATTACAGTGTGCAGCTGGGTACAGGACTTCATTCTGGTCTAACCAAAGCTCGCACAAGTTTGGTAGCACTCCCAGAGTTATCTGGCTGTAACAGAGCAGGGCAGTAGCAGTGTCACAGCAGTAGCAGTGTCAGTCCTTTCCAGGGGAGAAACTGCTCTAGGATATTCCAAATCACACTAAAACTCTGCAAAACTCGATGTTACTGCTTTCACACCTCCTACAACCATTCACCAAATGGTTTATGAAACTAACATTTTGGTGTGCCACAATACTGCAGCAAATATGTTTGGAAGTGTCTGGGTTAGCATACTGGCTGCGGAAGCTCCCAACAGGAAACATGGAAGACAACAGGAAGGACTGTCCAGTAGCAAGGTTTTGGAAATGCTGGACCCACAGTAGAAATGTGTCTTTCTCCCCCTCCTCCCAGACATGAATAAAAGCTTTTGGTTAACACTGACAATCCCAACATGATATAGCAGCGCTATCAGCAATGGTAGACGTGTTCATAGTATTGCTCCTTTTGTTACCTGTAAACACAACACACACTGATGAGTGTTTGGTTTAGGAGTTAAAGCACCACTCGAGTGCTGTTCAAGCATCAGCCAACTGTTCTCACAAGCAGGCTGCAGCTTTGTGCATAGGAAGCTGCAAAATCTCTTCTGTCGCCCATTTTAGTTGGCTTTCTGCCAAAAAGCATTTCAGAACATTAAGAACAGGGTTCAGTAACAACTTGATCCACAACTGCAAAGGTAAATATCACTGGATTTCCCCCAGTGTCAAGACGAGCTGTAATTCAAGATTATGCACTGGCTCTCAGCGTACTTAGGTTTAGGCTTGGGTTCAGAGCCCTCCATGGAGGCACCCACCACATGCTAGGCTGACATCACTGTCAGGAACAACATGGAATGGTCCTGTACTTTCTAAAGGAGAAAATAAATTATGAAGGGAAATGCAGAAAGTCAGCCCAGCAGAAGTGAAAAACGACAGCTGGTGGCAGTGAAACACAGCAGAGAAATAAAGTACCAGACAAGAATTTCATTGGAAAGGAAAGATCTTTAGGCAGCTAGATAGCAACAAAGAATGCCTCAGAGCAAAGGGGCTTGGAAAAAGCAGAGCAAGGTGTGTATAAGTGTAGTAGAAAGTGAAACAGGGCCAACACGCAAAGAAAACATTACACTGGGAACAATGACTAGGCCATCCTGGGCAGATCAGAATCTTCCCAAACAACCTGAGGGTCTACTTCTTTGCATTTCAGACAAAACAAAACAAAACAAAACAAAACAAGAAACACTTCCAAAAAGGTACAGATGCTACCCCTACCAACCACCCATATTCCCTCCCCACCATGCCTCACCTACCAGTAATTCCAGGTCATTAGCACCAAGGTCCAACTGTTCTAACTTGACAAGGAATGAGAGTGAACTGCAAGATACAAGGAATATAAAGGGGAAAAGAGAGGAAGAGGAAGAGGAAGAGGAAGAGGAAGAGGAAGAGGAAGAGGAAGAGAGAATGAGAGAGAGAGAGAGAGAGAGAGGAAGGAAGGAAGGAAGGAAGGAAGGAAGGAAGGAAGGAAGGAAGGAAGGAAGGAAGGAAGGAAGGAAGGAAGGAAGAGAGGAAGAAGGAAGGAAAGAAGGAAGGAAAGGAAAGGAAAGGAAAGGAAAGGAAAGGAAAGGAAAGGAAAGGAAAGGAAAGGAAAGGAAAGGAAAGGAAAGGAAAGGAAAGGAAAGGAAAGGAAAGGAAAGGAAAGGAAAGGAAAGGAAAGGAAAGGAAAGGAAAGGAAAGGAAAGGAAAGGAAAGGAAAACTAATAATACTGTGTACAAACAAGTGATGTACAATGCACCCGCTGACTGATGCCCAGGCTATCCCTAAGCAGCCAGACCCCCCACCCTGTCCAGCCCCCCATATAATTGTTCAGCATGATGCCATATGGTGTGGATTAGCCCTTTGGCCAATTTGGGTCAGCTGTCCTGGGTTTGTCCCCTCCCAGCTTCTTCTTCACCCCAGCCTGCCTGCTGGCAGGACGGAGCAAGAACCTGAGAAGTCCTTGGCTTAGTGTAAGAACTGCTCTGCAACAATTAAAACATCAGGGTGATACCAACGTTAGTCTCATACTAAATCCCAAACACAGCTCTGTAACCTGCCCTGATACTGACATCAGGCTGACGGGCCTGTAATTCCCTGCAAAGTCCTTCCAGCCCTTCCTGTTGCCTGGAGGCACGTCTGCCAGCCTGCAGTCCACTGGGGCCTCCCTCATCCCAGTGGGCAGCAGAAGAGACCTGCTGCGCTCCTCTCTTGCCACGGGAGCCCCACGGCTCCCACTGTCCCCCCAGGCCACAGTGAGCTCCACAGCCCTTCCAAGGAGGCAGGAGCAGCTGGTGCAGCAAGGCTGCCTCTGCCCTCCGCAAGCAACCTCAGGGCCCCATATACAACAGCCTGGCAGCATGGCTCTTACCCTCCAAACCGTCACACAGGTAGTCATTGTGGGCTTACATATGATGTTACAAGCACCCTGAAGTCCATAGCACTAATATCTACCTCTCTGTGAATATAACAGGCCATCAAATTATGGTCCCTTCATTTCGTATTTCATGTTAACAGTTAGTATGTCACTCAGTAGTCATGTAACTTATTTCTCTTGAGACCTAAGACAATATTAAATTACATCTCATGCTTCTTCTATATTTGTCAAGGTGGGTGATTTATGGACTAATGAACACATTTCATGTGAACTTTTACAATATTCACCTCAGTTTCATTTCCATACTCAATATGATGTTCATGAAGGTGCATGACTTCAGGATTGCTTTTCTCCAGTTAATTAGAATTCAGAGCATTTCTCTAGGTTAAAAGCAAAGAGTATGCAGCCACTTATGTTAAAATTGTTGCCCTGATTTTCACTGCTAGTGATTTCAAATTCTTTTCAGGCTAATTGGTCTGCTTTTCACATTACTTAGCTTTCATCATCCCTTTGCACTTCATTTATAACATATTCATTTTTTATATATCAGAATCCTACTCACTGCACTTTAGAAAACAGTCTTCCTGGCAGGGGAGAAGGAACAGAGGTCTATGAAATAGGATATAGCTAATGATGTAATTAGCAGTATACCAAGCTAGTACCAGACCCAAAGGATTATAAAGTTTATAAATGTTTATAAATCTAGTTATCTGATTAATTTTATATTTTGGCTTTTGGTTTTGGTTGGATGGTTTATTGGTTGGTTTGGTTTGGTTTAGCTTGGTTTTGTTGTTGTTTTGTTTTGTTTTTGAGAAAGCCTGAGAAAGTCATAATTTTGATGAGGCTGAAACTCATGAGTGGTATATGGATAACTTTTCAGCCCAGGGAGGTTTGCATCTCTTTTTCCAGTGAGCTATTCATTCAAGAATAGCTCTAGAATAGTTGAGCTATTGATCAGTGTCCAGGTGATTTTTTATATTGTTTTTGCAGATGTGGAGGGATGAGGCATGTGCTACAGGGTAATGGATGCAGTGGAGTTCTCTGTAAAGGTGATCTAGTGTATAGTGTTGGAGAGAAGGCACTACAGTTGGTGACTACATGAAAATAGTTTTTGCTTGTTTGGAAGCTCTCTACAGGTACCTCAAAGGAGGCTGTAGCAAGGTGGGGGTTGGTCTGTTCTCCCACGTGCCTGGTGACAGGATGAGGGGGAATGGGCTAAAGTTGCGCCAGGGGAGTTTTAGGTTGGATCTTAGGAAGAACTTCTTTACTGAAAGGGTTGCTAGACATTGGAACAGGCTGCCCAGGGAAGTGGTGGAGTCACCATCCCTGGAAGTCTTGAAAAGACATTTAGATGTAGAGCTTAGGGATATGGTTTAGTGGGAACTGTTAGTGTTAGGTCAGAGGTTGGACTCGATGATCTTGAAGTCTCTTCCAACCTAGAAATTCTGTGATTCTGTGTGATTCTGTGAAGATGCAAAGCAGGGCATGAAGTGGAATGTCAGCACCAGAGCCTACCTGAGCAAGTTAAGTGATGACCACCATGTTGAAACAGAGGTTATTTATTTGAGGGACTGGTGTGGCAGTTTTAAGTATTTCCCGTTTGGGTATTACAGGTGATGCCCAGTCCTCAGTGTGGGAGAATTATCCTTGGGGCAGGTGAATGGTTTGGGTAAAGGAGTGGGAGAGAGGAATCGCGGGAGGTAGATGCAGAGAATAGTCAGACTTGCTAGTGTCTCTGATAAGCACTGGCCTTGGGCAAGGTGGGAGTTGAGCAGCCTGCTTCCACTTCTCTCTTATACAGATGTTGTGGATGGAGGTCTGTAGGCTTGGTATGAGAGGCTACTGAGGGACGGTGTCTTGCCATATGAGGATGGTCCTTATCTGGCAGCAGAAGAGAATCTTGAAGGCCATGGTGCCTGGAGTGAAACCTTTCATTTGATTATTTGTAAAATGAATCTTAATGAAATACATGCTAAACATACATATCTTTACTATTTGACTCTCCACACAAATCATGCTAGACATCACTCCAGGGAAGGGAACAGATAATGTAAGGATATAAAGGAAATGGTTTTAGTGTTAGGAAAAAGCGTTGGTGTTAGCATTAGTTGATAAAGTGAGAGGAATGTCATAAAAGAGCTGGGGGGAGAAAGAAGAGATTGGAAAGCTGGAAGAGGTAGGTGAAAGGCTGGGCTCCTTCGTCTCCACCAAGACAGGGATGCCTTGTTGGTAAGCTCTGCACCTTCATCTTTTGGAGAGGAATACCTGAGATAGCATTTTGCTAGCACTGTTATCAGATATGAGCGCTATTGCAGAAAGGGTGTTTATCAAAAACAATTCCAAATCTCATATAGAAAATAGAATCATAGAATCATCCAGGTTGGAAAACACCTCTAAGATCATCTAGTCCAGTCCCATCTGTCACCTTATTAGAAGTTTTCAACTTTGTGAAACTGTCTCAGTGAAAGTTGTTGGCAGGGCTCTTAAACAGGCAAGTGTTTGACTTTGATAGGCACCTTTCAATGTGACACAGATCCTACTCCCACTCCACCTAGGTCTCCCACAAAAAGTTATTTACAACAGAAGCCATTTTATATCTCATGGTATATCTCTACTTCCTTTGGCAGTGTGAGAAAAATCTCAATTAATTTTCTTCAGACAGGATCTTCTGCAAAGCTATTTTATTTGTGATTGGAATGGCGGAAGTCCTGTCAATTAAGAGTGCATTTTAGTAAACAAATCATAACCTTTTATTCCCTATTACCCGACGCCTGATCACCTCCCCTGTTTCCTCATTGACTGAGTACTACAGGTTCACAAGCTACCCAACACTCCTCTATAGCATATATGTACAATTTTCCTTTCTTTCTTTTTTTTTTTTTTTTTTCCAACCCTTTAATTTCTCCTTTCTTATGTTTTGAGAATTTGTGATCTTTGTTTTACTATTCTCACACTGCTCATCCTATTTTTCTCAAGCTTCTACCTTGTTCTGGAACAGTGAGGGGCCTTCTACTGTCCACTTACCTACTTTGCATTTCTCCTTGTTATGACTCCACAACTACCTTTGAATACAGAAAACTAGTTCTCTACTGCAAAAACACAACTTAGTTTCTCACAGCAGCCTTTTCACACACTCACTCACAACGGAAGTCTGTACTCTCTCTGTCTCCAAATCCTAACCCTAACTCTGAACTTTCTGTGAAACAAAACAATTTGTGGACTTTGACTGATTCCAAAGTGCTGCCCATACAGCAGGGCCCCACGTGCCCCAAGGCTCCAAGAGCCCTGCTGGCATATCATAGTGGGACTGGCTCTGGTCTGCACTCAGCTCACAACCACAAGATGTGTGCTGCTGTGTCCCCAACCCCAAAGGCACATCCTTTGAAAGTCCCTTCACAGTCACACTAACAATGGGAGTCTGTGTTTTCTCTCTCTCCAAACCCTAAGCCTAACTCTAGACAGTGCCCAGGTCCAACACACACCACACACAGCACTTCCATGAAATGCTGCTTGCAGTGGAAGCAATTTATTTAGTAGCCCTTGATTTCCTTTGGCAGCCTTTTAATGAAATTGCTCACAATGGGAGTCTGGACTTTCTCTGTCTCTCTCTAAACCCTAACCCTAGCCCTAGACATTGCCTAGATCCAAGAAACATTTCACCTAGTGCTCCCAAGAAAAATTGCTCACAACAGAATCTTTTGGTAGCCCTCCACTTGCTTTGGCAGCACTCTCACAACTTCAGTCACAAGGGGAGTCTGTGCTTCCTTTCTTTCCAAACATAAGGACAGGGATAAGACAGCTCCCAGGTCAAACATTCGTCCTAGCAAGAGCTCCCATGAAAAAGTGTTCCCATCTGAAGCATTTGGTAGCCCTCAACTTCCTTTGGCAGCCCTTTCACAACCTTAGTCCTAGAGAGAGTTTGACCTTTCTCTCTCAAAACCTTAATCCTAACCCTAGGCAGTGCCCTAGTCAACACCCTCTTCCAATACCCACCCCACCTAGGCTCCCATAAAATAGTGCTCACAACAGAAACCTCTTGATAGTCCTTGACCTTCTTTGGCAGAATTTTCACAAACCCACTCAAAAAGGGAATCTAGCTTAGAGCTTGGGGATATGATTTAGCGGAGGACTGTTAGTGTTAGCTCAGAGGTTGGACTCGATGATCTTGAGGTCTCTTCCAACCTAGAAATTCTGCGATTCTGTAAATATTAATTCGGAGAAGTTTTAGCATCTTCCCCATCTCAGTAGCACATATGAAGCAAGGAGTGTTGCCTACATATTCATTCTTAATTCATCGCTCTCTAATTTCTAATCCCATGTTTCACAACGAGGAGCAGCCCAACGATCAAGCGCAGCAAGGACCTGGGCCAGCACCCCGGAGCCCATGTGGGCACGCCTCGGGACGGAGCAGCCCACCTGACCCTGCGGGGACTCTGGAACACCCCCCCACCGTGGCCCTCCCCTCCTCTGCTCGCTCTGCACTATGGCAGCTTCCACCGTCCCAAACTGCCCATGCTGTCTCTCTCCAGGTGCCCACACAGGTTCCGAGGGAGCCTTCAGACCACCTCCCTGGTAAGGCAGCTTGTGCTGACGGGCCTGCTTCAGTGCCCCGCGTCTCTTGCTGGGGGAGCAAGCTCTCCTTTTCTGAGAAGAACTTGCTTCTTAGTTCCAACCTGAACCTTCCCTGGCAAGGCCTGACAACCACCACCATAAGAAAACAGATGTTTTACTAAGACACACTGAGAAAAGCAGGGATGGAAAGTCAGTTGTCGGGGTGGGAGTCTTCTTCCTGAGAGGAGTCCATTCTCCTGTCCACGTTGGCTTTCATGCGAGCTGCCAGGCGGGAGAACCTCCGTCCTGCTGATGTGCCCTCCAGGCTGTAGAGGTGCCCCAGTAAGGAGAGGCAGTGGGTCTGCTGAAGCATCCAGGCTAGCTTCTTCCTCCTGACACACAAGAGAAACTGCTGAGCCCAGAGGCGCGGCTGTAGAGCACCAAACCAGACTGGGCAGGGGAAAGTGGGGTGGCAGCTGAGACACGTACACCTCCTCAGAGGAAGGGAGCTGGTGCTGGAAGGGCTGCTGGCACGGAAGTGGGCAAATGAAGAAGTGCTGCCAGGGGCAGCCAACCGCTACAGAGGGTGTGCTGGCACTACAGCACGGGGGGGGGGGGAAGTGATGCCAGGCACCAGCAGGAGCAGGACTATCGCAACTCTGAGCCTTCTCCTCATCACGCCCTTCCCCCCCCCAACCTTAACCCAACCCCATCCCATCCCTTGAGGTCACTGCCTTCCTTCCCCTGTTAAGCCCGTCCTCCCTGTTCACATCTCTTCTCTGTTCCCAGCCACCCCAGCCTCATCCGAAACGTGCCAGCAGGTGCATCCCTCGGCACAAGCTGCTTTCTATGCAAAGGCCCAGGGACTGCACAGGGGGGCAGCGTGAGGCTGCACTGGCCCCTGTTTGACCCACATGTCGTGCCTTAATGCCTCGGTCCTGCTAATGAGCTATGGCACAGCTTAGGCGTGGCCTGAAGTCCAGGCAGGCCTGGGCCTGAATGCCTGGCACCAGAATACTCTTCCTTTCCCACGCTCTCCCTTCTGCTGCTTACCGAGCCTCTAGCAGAAGAGAGGGTGTTCTTCTGTTTGTGGCACAAAGAGCACCCTGAAACCTTTCCCACAGAGACTTGACAAAGGCTCCGGCGCATGTCTGAGGGAATCGCTTTTTCAGAAGGCTCAGCGCCTGCCTGGTCGTTTTCTTGGCCAGCCCCACGCGTCCTAGATTACAGCAGACCTGCACAGGAAGAGGAAGCCATGCAGACATGGACCGCTTTCCCAAGCCTCTCCTCCTGCAGAGGCTGCAGAAATGTATAAGGGGCTGGCCATAGCAGGGACACCCCCTGCAAGAAGGGCGTCACCCTGCCGCTTTACCTCCGCTTTGAGGCTGAAGAAGGTCACCTCCTCAAAGCAGTCTAACACAGTTGCTGTCTTCCCCATGGAGTTCCTCAGGACCTCCGCTTCGTTGAGCTTCATAAGGGCCTTTGAGCAAGCACACAGGCAGCAGGTGAGCATCGGTGCAGAGCCCCCAGCTAGCTCCACCCTTCCCTCTTGCCTCCTGTGGCACCTGCCTTAGGAGGGCCCGCATCTCCCCATGTGATCCCTGCCCTAGCACAGTGCCCTGTGGGCTCAGAGCTCAGGCACCAAGGGAGCCTTCAGACTGCCTCCCAGGTACTGCAGCTTGTGCTGACGGGCCTGCTTCAGTGCCCCGCGTCTCTTGCTGTGGGAGAGGCAAAGCGCAGGAAACAGTCCGGCTCTGCCCCCACTGTTTCTTTTGGGAGGCCCCTCAGCGGGCGTGTCCTGTTGCAGTGGACTCCAGGTGCAATGTGTGCTGGCAAGCAGGGTCACTCACCATGTAGCTGTTGGAGACGTGCAGGTAGGCAGCCGCACACTCCAGCAGGTAGTAGAAGGCTCGGGAAGCATTGCCTGTTGCCACATAGTGGCGAGCCAAAGGCATAAGCACTGATTCAATGACGGCTTCGCATTTGCAGGAACACTCGCCACCGTCCTTCTCTTTGGTCCTGCTGGGCTGCACACTTGTCCATTTGCCCTCTGGTGGAAACCGCTCTGACGCTCTGGTCAGAGGCAGGTTGCCAGGAAAAGAAGAGAGCAAAGAGCAGATGAGCATCACCTGAGATGACCCTGCTCTCCCTACGGGTAGCAACAAACCCCTATTTCCTGCTGTCTCATCCCAGCTCCCACCCCACAGCCAGCCTCCTCCTCCCAAAGCTGGAGTCCCAGCCAGCAGCCAAATGGCAGAGCTCCATCTGTCTCCTCTGGAGCTCGCTCGTTTCCACAATCATCAGAACCTTGTCTCCTCACCTGAACTCCTCCTCCGAGAAAGCCTGCTGCGGCTGCAGGGCATTTGCACTACCTGGGAAGAAGAGAGCGTGTCAAGGGACTCCCCACATAGCCCGGGCTAAGAGCTGCAGGCTTGCAAGGGTCCTGTCGAGCAGACCCAGGGCACAAGAGCTGCGGTGATCGTCCTTGTCCCCTGGCTTATCCCTGGTGTTGGGGACCCGGTGGGCCCCAGCCTGCATGGGCCTGGACTTCCAGAGGGAGGGGGCTCCGCTGCACGGCACACAGCCTACCTTCAGGGGTGTGAGTCCTGTCCTTCTTCAGGTGTTCTCCAGCGAGCACCAAGGCCTCCCAGCTGTGCCAGTCATCCTCGTCAGCAGAGCCCTGGCAGTTTTCCCCATCCTGGGGACTGGGGACGGCGAAGCGGTGGAAGGCCACAAAGTCCCCTCCGTGGCAGCTCCGGCATTTGTGCGCGTGCTTCTCCAGGAAGGCAGCACACTTGCGCTGCGTGCTGGCCCTCTGTCTCTTGGGCCACAGCTCGTAGGCTGCCTCCTGCAGCAGCGGGGCACAGAAGGCCAGAACGCCAGCCTGCTGCTCCGTGGTCTCCTTGCTTGTAGACGGCCTCTCCACCCCTGCAAGGCAATGGATGGTGGCCTAAGCCAGAGTGGTAGAGACATTCCCAACAGCCGCTGGGAATTTCCCTTTGCACAAAGCTGGTGGGGGAAGGCCTCCTTCAGCTACAGCGCTCCTGGGTCTACGTTACTGCCACCACTTACCGCTCCCTGCCTGCTGAGAGGTGGCCGGCCCCTCTCGAGCATCTTGGATGTCTCTGGGCACCCCTGTGTCCTTCAGCCACTTAAGGATGTTGTCGCTCACCAGCATGTCCAACAAATAATTCATCTGCTGCCTGGTGCAACTGGGAAGGATGTGAGCCAGCAGCTGGGTGGTAAACACTGGCCCTATGATGGCTGCAAACTTCAAAACCATCTGCTTCTGCAGCGTGATCCGGTCCAGCTCAGCCAGTGCAGTATCTGTCAAGAAGAAGCAAATCGTCTCTCTCTTTTGTGTCTCGGAGCCTGAGCTTGGAGAGGCTGGACGGTTCCACCACAGGAAACAGGGTAGACTTTGGCCTCTCTTCCTCAGGATGGCACCTGGTGGGCAATTGGAGCCCAGGGGAATGTCTTCAAGATGGCTCCACTCCTCTTGCAACCACAGGCCACAAGGCCCAGGGATAAGAGCTCCTCCACCACGGATGGGGAGGGCACGATCCTGCGGGTACATGCGACCCGTGATGCGACCTACCGGAGCTGAACTAGGCTGATGCCCAGCAGCGCACACAGAGAGCAGAGAGCGCTTTCACCACCTCAGAGCTGGACTTGGAGCTCCCCACAACTGCTGTGGGCCTCACAGCCGGCCCACAGCCCGGAGGGGGACATCTGTGTCCTTAAGCACAGAGCTCTGTCTGCTCAGACCAGAGTCGCCTTCCTGGCAGGGCCCCCCAGGCTGAGAGGGTGCTTCTGCAGCATGCTGATGCCCAGCCCCTCTCTCACATGCACCCCAGGAAAGGACCCCAGCACAGCCACGAACTCAGCCCCTCACCTTTCAAGGCAGCCGGCAGCACGGTGGTCTCCAGGCTGACATCTGCTCTGACGGTGCAGACCCTGCCACTGTTATTCCCAGCACTGGAGCTTGAGGTGGCTGAGACAATGGGTGAAGCCTCGACTGCAGAAGCTGGGAAGAGAGAGAGAGAGAGCATGAACAAGGTGGGGCAAGTCCAACCTGTCACGGTTGGGTGCGCTTCATGGCCCGCACCGAATGCGGTCAGTGAGCAGGGCAAACCGGTTTCCACTGCAATGGTTTTGTCTGCATTGCCCTTGCAACTCTTTTTCTGCCTTTGGACCAGCTGCCCAGCTGTACTGAACGAATATCCCGCAACAGAACGCAGCGGTTGCTACCTTTGACAGCGCTCCCTCCCACAGCCAGGGAAATTGCCAGTGATAATCCAAAAGGCAAAGCCCATGCAGGCTGTCCCCAGGGCAACAGCACTCTGCTTGGCATTGCTCTTGCAATTACTGCTCTTGCGTTACTGCCAAGCTCCTCAGTTCCCAGCGCCTTTGCGGGCATTTCTGGTTTTGGATTACACTTTCCCAGGTCTGACCCTCTCCTGCAGAAGGGCTTTCTTCTCGAGGGAGCTGGTGGCTTGCCAAGGTGACAGCAAGGTGTGCAGGAGCCCACACCTCAGCCAGATCAAGTTCTGTCCTGCTGCCAGATCGGACTCTGCCCAGACTCACTGGAAAGCCACAGGACACGGTCGTGTGTGTGTGTGTGTGTGGGGGGGGGGGGGTGACGTGCAACAGCATCTAGCCAGTCCGCAACAAGAGTGCTTACCGATCAAGCCCTCCCAGTTGTCCTCTACTATTTTGTCCTGCCTCCCAGTGCTGAACAAGAGCATGTTGTTGCGACGCAGGCAGCGCAGCAGTTCCTCACAGTAATATGGGATGCCAGAGCTTCTTTGGATCAGGAACCTGGGCAGGAGCAGACCCAGCAGTGACCAACACCAGGGAAGTATGGTGCAACACAGTTCTGATGGGCGGGTGGCGAGTCACTCAGGCCTCACAGGGTAACCAGCCTCTTTGTCACAGCCACGGCTCACTTCAGAAGGGGGCGGTCCTCCCACTGGCTTGGGCGTTTGGGACCCCTGACCCTACACTGTTTGCTGGAGTCCATGGGGAAATGGTCGTGGGCAATGTCCAAAGCACAACACAGCAAGCCTGATCTTCCCTGTCCTCAGGAGCCCAGATCTGCTCTGGCAGCTGGCTGGACCCCTGCTCCTGGGAATCCCTACTGCAGCCTGGCTACATTGGTCAAAGCCTTTTTCACACCTCAGCCACGCTGAGGCTTGGGTACCCATCTCCCTCTGCTCTCCTCTCTCCTCTTCTCTCCCTTTTCCTCCCTGCCTTGCCCTCCCTCCTCTGCAACAGCAAAGGGCTGTCACTGCCCACGTGCTGCGTCCTGGGAGCTGCCTATTTTTAGCTCACACCTGCTGTGGTGAGTCTTAAGGAGAAACCCAGGTCCTTGCTGGAGTCAAGGATGCTGCCAGAAGGCCCCGTGCTTCCTTTCCTGCGGGGCGACTTCCTTCCGTGGCAGCATAGGTCCAACCCCTCCGGAAGAGCTCCGTGGCCTGCAACATACCTTGCTAGATCCCTGGGGATGCTGACCACTCCAAGGTCCTGGCAGACTTTCTGCACCACAGCTGCAGGTTTCAGCTCTTCCAGATGAAGACAGCTGATTCTCTGGGACGTTGTGCTGTCTGCTGCAGCTTTGAAAAAGCTCTCCGTTCTCTCGTGGCCAGGAGCTAAGCTCATCACCATAAAGAGCGTGACGCTTTGGAGCACGGGCCACATGACAGTCCAGGAGGCAGGGTCGATGAAGTGGGCGTTGTCGATGACAAATATGCCAAATTCTCCTCCAAGGGTCTGAAAAAAGCAGATGGATCTGTGTGGAGTCTGGCGGATTCTCAAGCATCCTCTAGGGGAGGAGATGCAGCCTCTCTCTCCGGAGACGGAGAATACTCAGAAGTCTCTCCCCAGCCGCTTCCCTCTTCAGAAGCTTACTGGCTTTTCATTTCTGCGAGACTTTAAGGCCTCCTGGAACATCACTTGCCCTTCTGAAGAAGGGAGCTTGGGCAAAGGAATGCAGAAGGCGTCAATCCTCCTCCAGGGCACATACCCTCCAACTTAACAGGAGGCGAGCTACGACGAGGCATATGGGGAGGGTGTGAGAGGGGCTTCTGGGAGGAGGGGCTCCTGGGCCCTGAAGGGCGGTGACCCTGGCACATCGTCCTGCTGCCCACTCAGGCTGTTCTGATGTGGAGCCTGCAGCGGGCAGGGTTGTTTTCTTTCTCTGACCCAGGTAGAAGGAGGAACGCTCACCTTCTGTAGCACTTTCCTACAAGTCTTCTGCAACTCCCTTTTCCTTTGAAGGTCATGCATCTTGCAAACCTCGTCTGAGATGGCAAACTGGACAGGAAAGCAGAGTCAGAAAGAAACATCATCCTGGGACCAGGCATGCCTATCCACCAAGCTAGACGGCAGAGCAAAGCGCCTCTGCTTTTGCATGAGGTCAGCGCAAGCCTCTCTTCACTGGCCTTTCCAGGGCGCTGACCAAGACACCTGGCACATGCACAGGACATGAAGTCACCACAGACAAGGAGCCTCCCTGGACCCACGAATCAGAACGGGGTGCTATGAGCACTGCAACTCCCAGCCCAGCAGAACACCCAAACAACCACCAGACTACCTCAGGAGGCCTCCCTCTCGCTCTCACCTCGACGAGGAAAATGTTGTTGAGGAGGCAGTAACTGCTCTCTTCTATCGCCCCTTGGAGCTTGGCCTGCAGGGTGCGCTGCCGGTCCTTGCACGTTTCACCCGCCTGCAGTCCCAGGGCCCTGGCCACCAGCATACAGACGGCAGAGAAGGGCTGCCTCATGTTGGCCTTGGTCAGTTCCATGGTGACAACCCTGCGGTGCAAAAGCAAAAGGCAGTTGAGCTGCAGAAAAGGCCCCCAGTAGCCCACGCCTGCCAAGACAGGAGAGTTAGAGACTCACGCTGCCTGGTTCTTACTGCAAAGGAACGCAGGGTGCACAGTCCTGGGGGTGTGGGCGGAGGGCCAGGCACAGGGCAGAGGCATCGCAGTCTTCCACGAACGTCAGGGGACGGGCATGGGAAGGGGCTCAAAAAACCCACTTACCTGTGCCCAGTGGCCTGGCCCAGAAAGGCCAGCTCAGTAAGTGGCTCTTTCCAGAGCCCAGAATGCCTGCGTACGCCAGGATGCGCGGCTGTCCCAAAGTCTCATAGGCCTTCAAGCTGCGTTCAAAGAGGTCAATCTCCACCTCCCGACCTGTGAAGACCAACCAGGAAACAAGCTGTTGCAGCATGCTGAAAAGCAGGGCAGCATTCCCTTTTGCTGGCACGGCAGCTTCCCTCCACCACGTCAGCAAGCCTGCCTACACCCAGGCCTCCTTCCAAGCCCCTCATCTCAGAGCCGCCTGCCTGCTGGCCACACGGCGCAGCTCCTAGGAGCTCTTTCCCCTCCGCTTCTCCTCCCACAGGCAATGAGATTCAGCCAGCTGGACACAGCTCCCCACACCGATCCAGCCCAAGACTGGAGGGCACACTTTGAGGCACTGCAGGCAGCTGCGCCCAAAAGGCATGCCAAACATCTCACTGCACCCTGAGCCCCAGAGCTCTTGCCAGCACCCTGTAGCTAAGGTGGCGTCTTTGGGCCTGTTGTGGTTTTGGCTGCGATACAGCTCCTTGTCTTCACAGGAGCTTGGAGTGTGCTGTGATGTGCTGGACTTGCCACCAAAGGAACGCCGAGAACACACTGAACTCTTGCCGAGCAGTGCTGGCACAGTGTCAAGGCCTCTGCAGTTTCTCATGCTGCCCCACCAGCCAGCAGGCTAGAGGAGGGAGGAAGGGAGCGAGCGGCTGTGTGGGGCTCAGCTGCCTACCGGGGTTAACCTCCAGCAAGGTGCACTGCTTTGGGCAAAGGGAAGCAGCTGGGGTTCTGAAGAGCGAGGACTTCTCTACCTACCCAGCAAGGGGCCATAGTCCGACCTCTTCTTGGTAAGACCCATGTCAAAGATGCTAGAAGCGGGAGAAGACAAAACATGAGTTTCACTTAGTTGTTCAGAAGCCAGGGAATATAGAGCCTGCTGTGTTAGGGGAGGAGACCCGCCGCAGGTAACTGCTTTTCTTTCCAGCAGCATGCTGTCCGGAGCATGCTCCCCGGCCAACGTTCGAGTGGACATGCCAGGACAGCTTCAAGCACGAAGAAGGCCAGCAGCCATGGCGGGACAGCAGAAGGTGTTGGGAGTCCCTCGCCAGAGGCCAAAACCAAAGAAAGCCCAGATGCGGCAAAGAAGCCAGGGTGTGCTGTTGGCTAGTAGACTGCTCTGCCACCCTGGACAAGCAAAAGAAGCCTCTTGGAAAGGAGGACCTGTGTCACTTAGTGGCTCAGGACACCAAGCACCTGGCACCTTTGGCTCAAGTCTTTTGATAGTTTTCAAGAGACAGCAACGTTAACATCCAAAAGGTCCTCCAACCCTGGCCCGGAGGGACAGCTGAGAACTGAGCAGGCAGACAGGAGGAAGAGTGGCCCAGTGGCCCACCTTTCCCCAAGGCGGCATGACTGACCCAAAGCTTCCTGCGCAGAAGGAGCTGGGAAAAAATTCCTCCTTGCATCAGAATGACCTCTGCCTTAGCCTTGCACATAGTGGAGCAAACACAGAGCAGGGAGGGAGCCCAGCGGAAAGCCGCTTGGACAAAGCCTGCATGGCTAGCGTGCGTCTCCAAAGCCAGGACAACCTTCTGCACCCCACTGGCGTCACTCGCAGCTCTCTTAGCAGCAGGAGACACAAGGGCAGAAAGGCACAAAGCAGACCCATGCCAGGCCTTTGGATCTTCTTGGCCACAGGGAAGGGATGTCTGTGGGAGGCCAGGCTGGTCTCTTGCTGCACAGCTCCTCTTTACCGGTCAAGGTTGCACCCTTGGCTTCCCCTTGTGGCCCCATCCAGATGGCTCGGAAGACACTCACCACTTGTCGGTGATCCCCACATATTGATAGATAGCGCCGGGATCTGTAACACCTTTCAACTTTGTCTTCGGCAACTCCTTGAAGAGGTAACTGGGCAGGCGAGAGGCCTTGTAGGTGTCTTCATCACAGGACACCAGCCTGGGGTAGTGCACCATCAAGCGGGCACCCCAATTCACCTTATGGCCAATCACTGCCATGGAGAGAGAACACATTGACATGGTTAGGAAAGCAGCCTTGCCCCACCCTTTAAGGCCAAGGGCTACTTCCCCTTGTTGTCCATAGGTGCATGCCTAGTGCACTGCACCAATGAGCACACACAGCAAAGATCTTTTAATTAATTCATTATATAAATATATATATATTATATAATTAAATATTTTATTATATAACTCTGCAGAGTCAGGTGCTTGGCGATCTTCCGCAAAGCCAGCACACCTCTGACTTGAATCACCGTTACTTGTACACAGCAAACTTGTGAAAGCTATCTCTTTGGGTACTTCTGATTGGCTATTACAGCTCACCTAACTTATGTCTCCTGAGTTTGCACATTACAGAGAAAGAGTGGGGGCTGGGGAAGTGGGGACACATCAAATCCCACATTAGCATACGTTAGCATTTTGATGGGTACGATTTTTAATACGTTTATGACCCTTAATGAGCAAAAGGTTACTACAGATTAGTCTGGAGCTGTTGTTCTCCTCCTTGTTTTCACCTTTTGTCCCTTATCTCCCTTGCTGCTGCTAGCTCAAGGCTACCTGTCTCTCTGTTCCCTTATTCTCTCACCTAAAAGACTATACAAGCTATAGAAATACTACACAAGCTACAGGACTCTCTATATTCTTCAAGGTTTCCTTGTTTTTCCCAGCTTTGGGACTACACCCTCAGGCACAGGTCAACCCCGCAGCAGGGCAAGCTGACCCAGCGGGAACCGCAAGTCTGAGCCCATTCTCCCACCTCAGGTCGAGACCTGTGACATCTGGGCCGCTCTCGGCAGGCTGTAGCATATGTGCTTGCCCCAGCCTTCCCATCTCTTCATGATGGATGTGTGTGTGACAGGTGTGCTTAAGCACACCCACGCCAGCCTCCCACTCTTCAGACTAAGGTGCGGTACCTGTATGTTCAGCCCTCTCCGGATGGCCACAGAGGCCGTAGAACATCGTCCCGCTGGTGACCCCAATAGACATTGCCCTGGCACACAGGGAGAGAAGTGCAAATTCAGTGGTGCCTCAGGCGCAGTCCTGCTCGCCCCGCTCTGCCACTTCCCACGTCTCCCCTTGGCACCAACCAGGGACACCTGCTGTCCCACAGCCGGTGTGTGCCTCGGGGACTTGGAGAGCTTGGGGCACCACACACAAGGGACGTGGGGAGGGTGCACGCAAGACGGCTTGGACCCTTCCCCTGAGGCCCGATGGCTGTGACCTGCAGCAGGCCACAGCCCCTCTCACTAGTGGAGGAAAGCAGGTGCTACCCACAGAGCACCTACAATGCCAGCGACTTTGAGATTAGGCCAGAGCCCTGTTCCTGGCAGGCTGTGCTTGGAGGGACTGCGCCTGGCTGCCGTGAGCTAAGCCCAGGGGCCACCTGCTGCCTCTCAGGGTGCTGCCTCAATCCTGCCAGGGACAAAGGAGGCCAAGCCAGGAGGCCACGTCTCTTGCTGGTCAGCCCCCTTGCGCTGTCCCAGGCAGCACGCATGCCCTGCAACACCGCCACACACTCACTCAAGTTTCCTCAATGATCTGGAGCACGTGCTGAAGATCTGAAGAGCGCTGTCCAAGGCACGGGTGCTCTCGTCATGCAGCTTTGCTCCAGACATTCCGAACACACAGAGGAATGTACAGCCCTGCAGAGGACAGATGCAACACATCTGGTTACAGTGCCTATGGCCAGCAGCTAATGCCGTTCCATTGCAGTCGCCAGGGAGACCAGTAGAGCTGCAGGTCAACACAAAGCCACAGAGGACTGATCCCACCAGCAAGGCAGAGCTGCTCCTCAGTCCCTCTCCACTAAACAGACACAGGCCACCCTCTGGGGGTGGGATTGCTCCCCCACGCTCACCTTATCAAACAGAAGGCTTTTGTTGATTTCACCCTTGTGAGGACTGATGATTGTTGAAATCATCCTGTTGGCATCACGGAGGCCCCTCTGAAGATCCAGTAACCTGGCCTCTGCAGAAAACTGCAGCTGGATAAAGAGGCTGGTGACTGGCCGTAGCTCAGACCACAGGTGCAGCGGCATATCCACGTCCAGCTGGAAGTGAAGAGCACGACAGCTTTGCCAGCCTGTTCTCCCGGCGGTTCCTCTGGGCCCGTGCCACGTACCGAGGGAGAGCAGGCATGTTGGCAATACCAGGTACTACTGGAGGAAGGGTAAGTCCCCTGCTCGGTGCCAATCGCAGGCCAGCCTGCGGCAGGCAGGTCACAGCAGAGTCATAGCACAAACGACAGAGGGGAATGTTCCAGCAACACTGCATCTTGTGGCAAGTACGGATGCGAGGGGCGACCCTCTGGCACATCCCAGGGACTTGAGCAGACTCGCCCCCTTGTCCTCGCCTCGTGCCCACAGCACGTCCAGAGCAAGAGTCATGGAAAAGACAGAGGCAAGTCCACCTCCTGCCACCCGTGCCTCTTTGAGGAGCAGCACAAAATGGGCAGTTGCCTGGCACGTGCAGCACCAGTAAGCCTGGCATCAGGTCCCCTGGGTTCCCGCCCCAGGGTGCTTTTTCTTCCATTTGTCTGTTTTCACGAGAGCTCCACCCATGCAATGCACACCTTCTTCTGCCCTCCCAAAATGCAGCCTCCAGCAGCAGCGGCCTTACCTTCCTGAGAGGAGCTGCTGGTATGTACTTCTGCATCTCTGCTGCCACTTTAGGACCATTGGACACGAGAAAAGCTGGCCTTAGGTGCCCTAAGGGAAGCAAACGCAGGCCTTCACTGGCAGGACGGGACTACAAGGGGGTTGAAAGACGGGGCTGGCACTGGGCAAAGCAGAGCAAAGATTCTTTGGCGTTTCCTCCTGCTCCCCTCTGCAGCTGCTTGGCCAGAGCCATCCCCTGGAAGGAGGGGATGGCAGCGACAGCCTCAGCTGAAGCACAGGAGGGACAAAGGCACGAATGCTGACTGAAAGGTGGAAGAGGGCAGGGGGAGTTCCTCCCTGGAACTCTGAAGCAGGCAGGCCCCATTTTTCCAGCCAGTCTCAGAACACGGTGAAGCAGGGACTCACCTATCCTTTCCAAACGCTGCATCTTCACGTGTTGCTCAAACTGGCCTGCAGCATCTTGGCGTTCTGATCCAGACATGTGCTCCATCCTCTGAACCTGCAGACACGCAGAACAAAAGTACTGCCACTGGCCTCCCCAAGGAGCCCCGGGAGACACAGCCCGCCCCTCCACTCTCACTTTCCAGAGAAGGGCAGAACCTCTTGGTGCAGCAAGCCCACCTCTCTGGATTTTCAGCTGGGACGGAAGTGCCTCTTCAGAAGGACCAGAGCCACGCAGGCATCACCCAAGCATGCCCCAGCTCTCCAGGACAGCTGCGCGACCCACGGGGGACATTGCTGGTGGGGCCCACACCCTTCCTGTGCTTCCCTTGGCCAGTCACACCAAGCAAGCACTACCCAGAGCTACCCCTGAGGTGGAAGGGCAACTGCTTCAGCTCTCTACCAACCCTTACAGCTACAACTCTCTCCACGTCCAGCGCCTCAGCCTTCTGGCATCTGCCTCCTTCCCTCTCAGGTGCAGGTCTTCAGAGAGGCTCTAGAGGCCAACCTGTCCACCTACCTTCAGAACCCGTTTGCCACCAAGAAGCCTGGTCTGGATCTTTTCCTGCTCACACAGCTTCCAGCAGGTGGGCGAGACAATCACTTCACTTTTAACCGCAAGGTTTTGGGCGTTCATAACTTCCTCCAGGGCCTGGCTGCAGATGAAGTACTGCTGATGGTACCTGTCTCCAGCAGCCAGTACGGTCATTTGCCCTGCGGAGATCCCTGGGGAGAGAGCAAGAAGCAGCATTGACACCGGGGAGCAGAAGCAGTCAGCAGCACTGGAGAGTGCCAGGGCTGTGCACGTGGCACAGCTGACCCTGCAGCGCCCATACCTATCTTCAGGTGGAGCTTCTGACCCACGTGTGTGTCACGACTGCCATGCTTCTTCTGGATTTGTTGGCAACACTGCAGCACCAGGCTGATGGTCTGAGGCAGCTGAGCTTCTGATGCTCTCCACAGCACCAGCACAGCATCCCCTGGGGAAAGTGAGGGGAAGGGGAAGGCTCTCCTGAGGGACAGCAGCAAGTGGCCAGCCGGCGTGCAGAGGAGGACGGGCTTGTGGGAGGGCATCCTCCTGAAGGACAGCACCCTGGCCACAGGGACCCCTCCCCTCTGCCAGACCAGCCACAGCACCAGCCAGGGCAGCAGGGCAAGAGGGTGGGTGGCGGGGGGACCCTCTGCCCAGCACTCCTCCGCAGCTGCAGCAGCCCAGGGACACCACCGGAGGGATTGCTGCGTGGCCAGAGAGCTGCTCCATCAGGCCAGAGCACAGAGCAAGTGGCTCCCGCGGGAAACACTGCACAGCAGCAGGACATGGAAGCAGCCTCCTCCTAAGGACATACCTCCAAACTTCAGGATGTCTCCTCCGAAATCCAGCACAACTGTGGAGAAAGAAGGGAAGGCAGAGTTATGGGGCGCCTTCTTCCGGAATCCGTGGGGCAAGCCACCTGTAGCCACAGCCCTGGCCCCTGTACAGCGAGTTGGGAGGCCACACAAGCACAGTACGGTGCAAGCTGGAAGGCACCTCTGGAGAGTATCTGCTCCAGTCCCGCACCCCGTCTCCACTCAAGCCGAGCCACTCAGAGCCACCTGCCCGGGGCCACGTCCAGACGCCTGGTGAAGATCTCTGAGCGGGGACACTTGCAAATGCTGCCAAAGTGGTGGCCACCACATGCTCACGGTCAGAGACGTCCCCCAGGATAAGGGGCTCAGGAGGGCCACACACAGATGTCAGTGCGAGCCTCCCTAGGTCACTGGCACGCTGGCACTCACTGGATGCCCCCAGCCTGCCTGCGGTCCTAATGGCACCAAAGCCGTGTTCCATCGTGGAACTGCAACGGTCTCTCTGCAAGCACAGAGACAGATGCTGAGAAAGCAGGTGTCCCCTTGCTCATACGATCAGAGAATGATCTAGGCTGGAAAAGGCCTTCGAGATCATCAAGTCTGACCATCCACCTAGCCTACTGAGTCCCCATCACTAAACCATCTACCTTAGTGCCACGTCCACACATCTCTTAAATAGCTGCAGGGACTGGGACTCCATCGCTTAACTGGGCAGGCTGCTCCAGTGCTCAACCACAACCTCCTTGAAGAAATTCTTCCCAGTACCCAACCCAAGCACAGCCTGCCCCAAATCGAGAGCCTTTCCTCATGGCCTCTCTCTTGTCACCTGAGAAAAGAGACCGACTGCCTCTGCGCTGCAGCCTCCTTGCAGGGAGGTGGGAAGCGCAATGAGGTCTCCCCTCAGCCTCCTCTTCTCCAGACTAAACAACCACAATGCCCTCAGCTGCTCCTCGTAACTCTTGTTTTCTAAACCCTTCAGCAGCTTTGATGATCTTCTCTGTACACACGCAAGCAACTCAGACATCCTTCTCGTGGTCAGGGGCCCCGAACTGAATGCAATATTCGAGGTGTGGGCTCACCACTGCCGTGTCCAAGAGCTATCACTTCCCTAGCCCTGCTGGCCACACTAGTTCTCATGCAGGCCAGAATGCCATCGGCCTTTCTAGAGACCTGGGCACGCTGCTT
Organism: Aythya marila; assembly: GCF_965140915.1. Lineage (NCBI taxonomy): Eukaryota > Metazoa > Chordata > Aves > Anseriformes > Anatidae > Aythya > Aythya marila. The sequence continues at coordinate 88,935,113 of NC_139080.1, forward strand.
GCACATGTTCAGCTGGCCGCCAAGCAGCAACCCCACATCCTTTTCTACTGGGCACATTTCCAGCCACTCTTCCCCCAGGCCTATGTGGCTGCATTAGGTTGCTGTGTGCCAAGCGCAGGACCCACCACTTAGCCTGGTTCAGTGGCATGTGACTGGACTTGGCCCAGCCTACCTCAGCAAAGCCTTCCCACCCTCAAGCCAGTCAACCGTCCCGCCTAACTTGGAATTGTCTGCAAACTTACTGATGGAGGGTGCATTCAATCCCCTCCTCCCTCCTGGTCACTGATGAAAATGTTAAACAAAAAAGGCCCTGGTAGAGTGCCCTGGAGAAGGCCACTGGTGTCCAGACACCAACTGGATTGAACCTGGATTGAACTCCGCTTGCTAGGACTCCTTAAGCCCAGCCGTCCAGCCACTTCTTTACCCAGCAAACAGTATGTCTGCCCAAGCCCTGAGCAGCCAGTCTCTCTGGGAGAATACTGTGGGCAGCAGTGTCAAACGCTTTATAAATAGCCAGGCAGACAATGACCAGAGCCTCTCCCTCCTCTACCAAGTGGGTCACCTTGTCGTAGGAGATCAGGGTAGTCAGGAGGCACCTAGCCTTCAAAATCCCGCGCCAGCTGCTTCTGATCCCTCCATTGGAGGCATGTGCCATGTCACAGCACTCAGGATCACCTGCTCCGTAACCTGCCCTGATACTGACATCAGGCTGACGGGCCTGTAATTCCCTGCAAAGTCCTTCCAGCCCTTCCTGTTGCCTGGAGGCACGTCTGCCAGCCTGCAGTCCACTGGGGCCTCCCTCATCCCAGTGGGCAGCAGAAGAGACCTGCTGCGCTCCTCTCTTGCCACGGGAGCCCCACGGCTCCCACTGTCCCCCCAGGCCACAGTGAGCTCCACAGCCCTTCCAAGGAGGCAGGAGCAGCTGGTGCAGCAAGGCTGCCTCTGCCCTCCGCAAGCAACCTCAGGGCCCCATATACAACAGCCTGGCAGCATGGCTCTTACCCTCCAAAACGTCGCTCATGTAGTCATTGAGTGTTTGTGCCAGCTCGTCAGCACCTCTGTCTGTGCCGCTCTGCTGGACACACTTCTCTGACAAAGAAGTGAAACCTGCAGGAAGAACAGGCAGAAATCAGGACATGTCTACGTGGGCCACAGGGCCTGGCAGCCAGTCCCATGCTGCCAAGCCTAAGCGCCTGTCAGTCGCTGCATCGCAAGAGAAGCCAATCCGTGCTCTCTTTAGCCATCACAGCAGGAGTCCTCAAGAGCGACAAGATAGCTGTGCCATCTACGGGCCAGGGCCCCCGAGGGCCTGGTGTGTCCCAATGGCTCGTTTCCGGGGAGGCTCTACCGTGCCCAACCCACCTGAAAAATCCGCTAAGAACAGCACTCCCACGATAAGCCTGGGGATCTGGCTGTCCCAGGTGAAGTCCTCAGAAAGAAGATCGGGGAGGAGCACGCTCCCGTTCTCCATCTCAGAGTACGGGTACTTCCCCTCCCAGGCAGATGCTATGGTCAGTGCCCTGTGGTACCGGGGTACCTCAGCAGAAGACAACCATGCCCAGCTGGGAGGGAGGAGATGAAGACCCCTCAGCACCGGACGATGCAGTGAGCCTGGGGCCTTCTTGAAGGACAGTTTGGTCTCTGCCACCATGGGTCATCACAATCACCTGGTTGGTAGGTGATGACCTGGTTCATAGGTCATCGCTTAGTGGCTGCCCTCCAGCAACACGGTGGGCTAACAGTGCCATCCTCCATAGATCAATGCCTGCTGAGCAGCAGCCGCTGTGACCCCGTACAAATGTATAGAGCTACTTCTTCCAATGAGGTTATTAAAAAAAAAAGAAAAAAGTACAAATAGGATTAAGACTGGAAGAGGGTAAAGAACATTCATATATTCATGACAACATTCACCACCAGAACCTTCCAGAATGGTTGCTCAGTTCTTCTGTTCTGGGGGGGTGGTTAGGGGCTGGTGGCAGGGAATGCAGGCTGCTGGTCAGTTAAGTCAGCGGACCACTGACACAACCAGAATGAAGAATGCTAACACATAAATAAAATTCAGAAATTATTCTATTCTGGCTAGAAAAGTTGTTTCATGTTGCTCCATCCATCCAAGAGGAAAGGTTGAAAACAACAGTGGCAACGTGAAGTTTAAGAGAAGAAGAGATAAGGAGTGAAGGATGGAGGATGAGGATGGTAACATAAGCAGCAAACGGTGGTTAGTAATTAACCTCTTAGAAGATCACTAGAAAAGAGATATTTAAGTAGGAGATTTGTTTTGTTTTGAAAACACTGGCTTGTGCTTTTAAGGGTCACCGATTACCTGAACTGTTTGCAAGGTCACTGCTTGAAAACTGGAAAACTTGTTCAATAAAATTAACAATTCTGTATTTTGAAAATGGTATGGTTTAAATATTAAACTTCATAAATGTTCTCATTTGTGTATTACATTTATGAATCCAGTAGTTCTTAACTGAAAACAACCAAATGTTTTCAGTAAGGTTTAATAGCAAATAAATGCATTTCAACTTTCCAAACTCGTTTTTCAGCAATTTTAGCCTACTGTAATTCCAATTACTTGATTCAAATCATGCTTCAGTCTGGTGTAACAACAAAATCAAGTTTAACTTTCATTATTCCATTATTGCCTAACATTTTCCCAGAGTAAACGTAATTTAGATGGATATAAAAGACACCGCATGTAACCAGCACAAAAACAGTCACTTCATTTTAAATGTGCATAAAAAAAAAAAAAAAAAAAAAAAACAACAAACCACACAGAAACCCAAACACATGAATGGTTAACTTTTTGTTCCCTTTTTCTCAGACAAAACCTTTGTCTTACTTCGGAGAGCAATGTCTTGATATCTGAAGGAGCTCCCTCCTTGAAGTCATCCATTCCTAGAGTCAAAACGATCAGTAATTCATCTACTCACAAGCATCTTTTCTGCTCTGCTTCCACAAATTATGTCTCATCTCAGAGCAGAGCCATGCTACTCTACCATGTTATTATACCTTCAGCTGGGATTTACATGGCTGGGATTGGTGTGCTTTTAGACCAGCAAAGATCATTCGATACATTTGTTTGACCTCCTGCGTGCTACAAACCACAGAGTTTCACCTCAACATTCCCACATCAACCCTGCAGCTCCCAGTTCAGCTATTTTATGGTTTATGATTATATATATTGTAACTATATATAGTTACAATTCCAAGGACAGCTTGCAACATAATTATTCAATTCAAATTACAAATAGGTTCTCGGGCCCCCATACTACCTCATTCAGGTTCCAGGTAGCTGGTCCATAATGCTGTATGATTCTTTCAGGAGGCCATTCATTCTCTCCCCATTCTTGGGCACTACGCCCAGCTAAGGAAGCATCAATAGATCGTTTTACTCTATTCAGATAAAAACAAACAAACAAAAAACTCTTTTCAGCTGGAATTAGCTCAAACCTTTCTTTACATAGAAAGAAAAATCTAGGAGCGTAACAGAATGACACCAGGCAGAATGACAACTCCCAGAGGGAAGCCCTACAGTGACAGCGAGTCAGAACAGATGATCTGTGGCCACCCCAGGGACAGACTCAAATGCCATGACCTGCGACTGAAAGTGACCGCCAGAACTGGGATGATGGACGCATAGAATGCTTGCCTTTAAGACAAGAGACCGGAAGGATGGGCAGTGCAAACCCCTTAAGAATAACGCTTCAGAAATGAATTCCCCAGCCTGAGCTCCTGGTGAAGCCCAGATGACTTCCACAACAGTGACGATGGAAACAGACACAATCTGAAACCAAATATGCACAAGACCCAAAACGCATCTGCTCTTTAAGCTGTGACTGCAAGACAAGAAGTGCTTGGATCAGCCCTGTGATCACAGAATCACAGAATTGATGACGAAACAAGCATTTAGGACCTTTAGTGTGGCTACCAAGTTGCCCATCTAATCTGTCCAGTGGAAGAAGGCGATGAGGATATCAAAACCTGAGGAGCGCGTAACACATAATGATCATATCAGGAAACATTCGATACAAAATAAAAGTTACACGCACGGAAGAAGTGATCCCTTTAAGCTCCTACTGCAAGACAAGAGGTGCTCAGCTCCCAGTTGAACATCAGCGTTATTCCGATGAGGTCAAGTGTTCAATACCCTCAGGATGGCTTCCCCAGGGCCTGCCGAGCACCAAGAGCAACAGCACAGCACAGACAACAAGCTGGGACTGCCCTGCCTGGCACGTGTTCACGCTGTACGTGACAGAACTCCCCACACATCATCTCTGCCTGACCTGATCAATCCTGAAAGGCCCCATCCGCTGCAATGACTTACAAGCACAGACCCTTGCCCTATGGGTCCATTCACAACCCCAACTCAAACATAGCACTTGCCCCCCCAGCTTAGCTTGGGAATGCTGGGAGGCAGGTTCCATCCTCATCAAGGAACACAAAGGCTAGCCAGGACACTGCTTCAAGCCTAAGGCTCCTCTTCACCTGCAGAAATAAAGTGCCATCAGGCACCAGCACGCCAGCCAAACTTCTTCCAGGGAAGCACCCTCCTCAGAAACAAAACAGTAGTCAACTGACCTGCTCTGCTACTGAAATCAGATAGACACCCCCTAGACAACTCCCTGCCTCCCCCTGCCAACACACAAGATTTGCCCCTGAACTTAATTCTCAGGGCTCAGAATCCATCCTCAGTGTGGACCACAGAGACCAGCTAGGATGTTCCCAGTACCTTCTTCATCCCTGGAAAAGAGGAGTCACCCAGAGGTGGACCAATAGACTACCAAACCAAAAACAATGCCTGTTTTCCAACTTTTCTCCACTCACCTTCCCAACCCACACCCAGCGCTTCCATTCACTGTGCCAAGCCAAGCCCACGGGGCTTAGATCAAGGAGAAAGAACAGACAAACGTGACAATCCATAAAACGGTCTATACCCACTCCTCTTCTTTCATCCCCTACCGCAAGAGCCAAGAAGCCCCAGACCCGTGTTCCCCAGCCCAGTATCACCGCTTCGCCCACCTAACACCCCAAAGAGATGCATCTCCAGCATTTCAGGAACTAGAACTGCTGACGTCTGGCGCGCCTCAGAAACGTGGCAGGAGACGTACTCTGCTGTCGCAAGGTAGTTTGCCCAACAGGCAAAGCAGACTAACACAGTCCACTGACCAACTCAGGGCCCACACTGCTGTCCACTCACCCTCGTGCTTCGTTCAAGTTTCCGTGCCCATGCCCTGGGCTACAAGAAACAAAGAGAGAAGGTCATGCCCACGATGGACACGCAAACAGTACAGCTTCTTGCAGAGGACTCAAACACAGAGACCAGAGCCAGAAAAAAAAAAACACACCCTCGAGTCCACAAATGCCAAAAAGCCATGAATGCACAGCAGTCCCAGCAGGGGTAATTACAGACTTATCCTTTACAGATGAAAAAGGTGACCCTGCTCAGTCTCTTCATACTACTGCGCTTATGCAGTCGAGCCCCTTGCAATGCATGCTGAAGCTCTTTGTGAATCCTCTGGACAGTGACACAAATGGCTTGATATACCTAAAGATTGAAATGTAACGCCAAAAAAAGGAACCGTACCCCATGATTTCCCAAAAACAAGTTAGCCAGCAACCCCTCCTAAGCATCCCTCTTCTAAGTGAATTCCAAGCTCTTAAAATCTAGAAGGATGCAAGGTCTAAAGACTCAACAGCCAGCAAAACCACAGGCAAAAGCTGCAGAAATATAACAAACTGTCCCTAACCCTGAACAAGATTACACCTTACATGCCTACTGCTGCTGGTTTCAGATACATGCTTACACAGGGAGCTTCGACAATACCTTTCTCCTAAACCCTGCTCCCTCACTTTGCCACCAAGGTTGTAACTTTGATAGTATTTGACATACAGGCAAAGACTCACAGTAAGCCCCGTAATCCTGCAAAAATCCTGAGGGACCCAGAACCACTAAGCAAACACACAAACTAACATTATTGTCCTATCCATGAACATGCCATAACAATGACTCACCTGAGAAAGAACTGCATGCAATAAAGGCACCTACTACAGTGCAAGTCACGAGTATCACTCTATACTTGTTCTATTCTGCTAAGATCACAGATCTTTGGTCTGACTTTCTGCGGCCCTTGTTACATTGTCACAGCAACACACAGGCAGGAAAACATTGCTACATACAGTAACAAAAGACTGAGTCATAAGAAGAACCTAGGATAAAAAATGAAACCGCACACTATCTTAGTTCAGCACTACATTCTATATGCATGCTTTCAGCCTGAAATCATCAATAAGAGACGATAACCTCTAAGACTGAAAACAAGACAAATTCTACTTAGTTCTCTGAATGCAAGGCTGATGCAGCAAGTCATCAGCTGGAAGGAACCCAAGCAGAGGATTCAAGATGTTCCATTCCAACATTGAAACTTACCTTTCCAAAGCCGCTTGTCAAGCAGAGCATAGTTTCCCATTTGTTGAACAGGCAGGCCTAGCCAAATTTCAACCCTAAACTTCCAGGGAATCTCTACTGCTCCCAGCGTACATATTACTTCCGTACTCACCTGCAGGTCTTACCTGTGAAAAAAAAGTTCCAACTTTCTTCCCTTCTACAATATCTGTGATGACATGACCCGAGATTTTCGGGTGGACTCCATTTGCAATCACTACAGAGGTGCCTCCTCGCAGGGCCCACAAAGCTGCTGTCACCTACAGTGAAGGAGAGAGCCAGTTCCCAAAAATGCACTTGTTAGTTGAATCCCCATCCTCAACAAGAATTCTTATGTTGGAAGAAGCCCTTAAGACCATCAAGTCCAAGCATCAACCTAATGCTACCACTAAATCATATCCCTAAGTGCTATGTCCACACGTCTCTTGAATACTTCTAAGGATGGGGACTCTACCACTTCCCCGGGCAGCCTGTTCTAATGCCTAACCACCCCTTCCATGAAGAAATGCTTATTTAGTACCCAGATATCTAGTGCTGCTCAATAGAGTTGTTCCTCCCTAGGGGTAGGGCTTGGCATTTCCCTCTCCTGAACTTCAAAAGGTTCCTGCCTGCCCCTATCTGCAGCCTGTCAAGGTTCCTCTGAATGCACCGCCCCCACCCCGCACAAGGGCCATTTCCACAGAAGCCACCAACCACCCGCCGCCTCGCCCCCTCCCTATCCAGCCCACCGTGGCGCGCCACCGACCACCAACCTCGTTGCGCCACCCCTCCTCGGCGTCCCGGCCTGCCCCGACAGCTTCTGCCCATGGCGCCGGCAAGCCCTGCATGCTGCTTCTGCCCTGGCTTCCTCCAAGCCAATCACACAGTGCTTCCGCCCTGATTGAAGACAGGCCCTGACATCACTTCCGCCCCAGGTTCCCAGCCAAGCACGGCGTGTCCCCACAGACACAGCAGAGCAAACACACAAACTAACATTGACATCCTACCCGTAAACATGCCGTAACAGTGACTCACCTGAGAAAGAACTGCATGCAATAAAGGCACCTAGTACTACATTAGTTTATTCTAACAGATCCTACTAGCTGTCACCTCAAAAAGACGTGCGTACCGCTCTCTACTTGGAAACGCATCAGTCCGTCCGTAGACTCTGACCCACCTAAAGAGCCCTGCAACTGACTGAAGGAAAAACAAAGCACTTACCCCAAAGAGCAGCCCAGGCAGAAGGAGCTCTCTGATGGCATACCTGGGGCTCATATACCGTTTGGCCGCGCCCAGCACCCAAGCCCAATCACCTGGGAAAGGGAAGGGGCAAAGCACAAGAAAGTAGAAGGAGAGCAGAAGGAGCAGCAGCTGTTGTGCTGTGGGCCTTTTTTTTTTTTTTTTAAGTCTGATGGCACAATTTTGTGCAGCGCTGCCTGGGCACACATTTCAGATAGAGCTAATGAGCAGCTGAGGTAAAGGAGCTGGGAAGAGAGAGGTGTTGCAGCAGGTATGCTGTGGCTGTGAGGTGCCTCAGGGTGTGCTTTTTCTCTTGTTTCTACAGGTGCTTCTTTAGGCAGCTTGGAGTCTATGGATTTCTAGATTTTAAGTGCTTGGAATTCACTTAATAGAGGGATATTTAGCAGAGGTTGCTGGATCACTGGTTTTAGGGATGGTGGGATACACTTCTGGTTTTGAGTTATATTTTAATCACTTGTGTAACTCTCCAGAGAACTAAAAACAGCTTGATTACATGCTCCAAGAGGCTTGTCCACGTAGGCACAGTATTACTAAGAGACTGAGCAGGGTCGTATCAGAGTTACCTTTTTTCATCTGTAAAGGGTCTGTGATTACCCCTGCCGGGCTGCTGTGTGTGCGTGGCTTTTTGGCATCTGTGGAGCTCAGTCGCTTTTGTGTGTGTATGTTCTTACTTTTTGTGGGTTTTTGTTTGTTTGTTTGTTTGTTTGTTGTTGTTGTTTTTGAGAGGCAAATAGTGCGTGTGCTGAGCGTGGTTGGCAGGAGGAGGTGGGGAGCTGTCTGGCAGGGAAGCTGTTCAGGACTGGTAGGTTTGGTTTCTAGGAGCATGCGGCATCCTTCCTGTGTGATGCGACTGATTCTTGGGCAGGAATGTTCCAGCTCGTGTGTCTTAAATAACGTAGCTTGTGTAGTGTGTGTTGTGTGGCCTGGGCAGAGTTTGCTTTGGCGCTGTGAGCCAAGAATCTCAGTTAAAGCTGGTGAGCAGCTGGAGTAACAGAGCTGGGAAGAGAGAGTATTGCAGCAGGTACACTCTGGCTGTGAGGTGCCTCAGGGTGTGCTTCTCTCTTGTCTCTGCAGGTGCTTCGTGCAGTCTTGGACAGGGAAGGGAAATCCCCATGTCACGGAGCAGTGAGGGAAGGTGAGAGTGTTTTCAGCCTGGTCATCCCTTATCCAAAGCGAACGGAAGACACTCAGGTGTTTCCCTCAGGGTCTGAGGTGAGGCTGTTTGGGATAGAGGAGCAGTGTGGCAGGTGGTTGTTTGCAAGCACAGTGGTCATTTTGTCCTTTTGTGTTCCCAGGTGGCATGGGTGATGCTGTCTACTCCTTCTGAGCTTGGACTTAATTTCCAGGTACAGAGGCAAGTGGACTGCTGTTTTGAAAGGATACAATTAAAGATGGAGTCGCTTGTGTTGATGAGGGATGAGTGCTAACGCTGGCAGCTGAAAGTTTATCTTCTGGCTGTGTTTTCCTTTGTTCAGGCTGAAACTCAGTGTGCAGTCCAGGACGTCATGACCTGAGCTGCCTCTGGAGTGACTCTGGTGAGTGATGAACAGAGGTAGCAGTTGTTTTTGGGGTGCGGTTGTCACTGCAGTTATTTTCCTACATCCAATAGAGTAAAATTCCAGTTTGCCTTTTAGAGGTGCTTTAAGTGGCTTAAGAGAACAGGTGGAAGCATCTGCCACGTGGGGCAGGTAAGAGGCTGAGGTTAAGGAGGGGATGAGAGTAACTGTCCAAAGGCTGCTGTGGGTTTTGCTGCTGTGGTTGCTTTCTCCTCTGTTTATCAGGTGCCACAGGCAAGGTGATAGCCCTTAGAACAGGAGCAAAGCAGGTCTCTGGAATGCTGCATTGTTCCTGAGAAAGGTGTTGTAGAGGAAAAAGGTTGTCTTGCGTGGCGGTTCCTGATGGCGGTCTTCTTCCGTAGGGGAAGAGGTGCCTGAAGCCCCATGCTGTGTAGCCTGAGCACACCTCATTGAGGATGAAGCCTGCTTTCCAGCAGTTCCCAAAACTGTGTTGAGGCTGAAATGCTGTGTCTGTGTTTGGGTTGGGTTTCAAGTTTTCATGCTGTGTTAGGGATGGGTTTCAAGTCAGTGCAGCGGAGGGCCAGGACCCAGTGTCCTGTAGCGTGTTTTGACCCGTCAGAATGGCCTTTTGGCTCTCAGATAGCCTACTCAAGTATGTGATTTTTCCTGCAAGTGATAAAGTGATATTATTACATTGAATTGTTTTTCTTTGGCATGTTGTGCTTTTTTTTTTCTTTTTTTTTTTTAATGCTCCTGGATTTTTCTTTCTATGTAAAGAAAGGTTTGAGCTAATTTCAGTTGAAAAAAATCCAGTTACTTGCTTGGTCATATTGTCCTTTCAAGATTAAAAGCTGCAGCCTAAGCATGCGGAACGTTGCTTCTAGAAACAGCCCGATTCTCTTGTCTGCACTCTGCTTGCTGTTGAGCTAAATCAGATTAAAAACAAACAAACGAACAAAAACACGCCAGCTGCTGCTTCTCCTTCTGCTCTCTTTCTACTTTCTTGTGCTTTGCCCCTTCCCTTTCCCAGGTGATTGGGCTTGGGTGCTGGGCGCGGCCAAACGGTATATGAGCCCCAGGTATGCCATCAGAGAGCTCCTTCTGCCTGGGCTGCTCTTTGGGGTAAGTGCTTTGTTTTTCCTTCAGTCAGTTGCAGGGCTCTTTAGGTGGGTCAGAGTCTACGGACGGACTGATGCGTTTCCAAGTAGAGAGCGGTACGCACGTCTTTTTGAGGTGACAGCTAGTAGGATCTGTTAGAATAAACTAATGTAGTACTAGGTGCCTTTATTGCATGCAGTTCTTTCTCAGGTGAGTCACTGTTACGGCATGTTTACGGGTAGGATGTCAATGTTAGTTTGTGTGTTTGCTCTGCTGTGTCTGTGGGGACACGCTGTGCTTGGCTGGGAACCTGGGGCGGAAGTGATGTCAGGGCCTGTCTTCAATCAGGGCGGAAGCACTGTGTGATTGGCTTGGAGGAAGCCAGGGCAGAAGCAGCATGCAGGGCTTGCCGGCGCCATGGGCAGAAGCTGTCGGGGCAGGCCGGGACGCCGAGGAGGGGTGGCGCAACGAGGTTGGTGGTCGGTGGCGCGCCACGGTGGGCTGGATAGGGAGGGGGCGAGGCGGCGGGTGGTTGGTGGCTTCTGTGGAAATGGCCCTTGTGCGGGGTGGGGGCGGTGCATTCAGAGGAACCTTGACAGGCTGCAGATAGGGGCAGGCAGGAACCTTTTGAAGTTCAGGAGAGGGAAATGCCAAGCCCTACCCCTAGGGAGGAACAACTCTATTGAGCAGCACTAGATATCTGGGTACTAAATAAGCATTTCTTCATGGAAGGGGTGGTTAGGCATTAGAACAGGCTGCCCGGGGAAGTGGTAGAGTCCCCATCCTTAGAAGTATTCAAGAGACGTGTGGACATAGCACTTAGGGATATGATTTAGTGGTAGCATTAGGTTGATGCTTGGACTTGATGGTCTTAAGGGCTTCTTCCAACATAAGAATTCTTGTTGAGGATGGGGATTCAACTAACAAGTGCATTTTTGGGAACTGGCTCTCTCCTTCACTGTAGGTGACAGCAGCTTTGTGGGCCCTGCGAGGAGGCACCTCTGTAGTGATTGCAAATGGAGTCCACCCGAAAATCTCGGGTCATGTCATCACAGATATTGTAGAAGGGAAGAAAGTTGGAACTTTTTTTTCACAGGTAAGACCTGCAGGTGAGTACGGAAGTAATATGTACGCTGGGAGCAGTAGAGATTCCCTGGAAGTTTAGGGTTGAAATTTGGCTAGGCCTGCCTGTTCAACAAATGGGAAACTATGCTCTGCTTGACAAGCGGCTTTGGAAAGGTAAGTTTCAATGTTGGAATGGAACATCTTGAATCCTCTGCTTGGGTTCCTTCCAGCTGATGACTTGCTGCATCAGCCTTGCATTCAGAGAACTAAGTAGAATTTGTCTTGTTTTCAGTCTTAGAGGTTATCGTCTCTTATTGATGATTTCAGGCTGAAAGCATGCATATAGAATGTAGTGCTGAACTAAGATAGTGTGCGGTTTCATTTTTTATCCTAGGTTCTTCTTATGACTCAGTCTTTTGTTACTGTATGTAGCAATGTTTTCCTGCCTGTGTGTTGCTGTGACAATGTAACAAGGGCCGCAGAAAGTCAGACCAAAGATCTGTGATCTTAGCAGAATAGAACAAGTATAGAGTGATACTCGTGACTTGCACTGTAGTAGGTGCCTTTATTGCATGCAGTTCTTTCTCAGGTGAGTCATTGTTATGGCATGTTCATGGATAGGACAATAATGTTAGTTTGTGTGTTTGCTTAGTGGTTCTGGGTCCCTCAGGATTTTTGCAGGATTACGGGGCTTACTGTGAGTCTTTGCCTGTATGTCAAATACTATCAAAGTTACAACCTTGGTGGCAAAGTGAGGGAGCAGGGTTTAGGAGAAAGGTATTGTCGAAGCTCCCTGTGTAAGCATGTATCTGAAACCAGCAGCAGTAGGCATGTAAGGTGTAATCTTGTTCAGGGTTAGGGACAGTTTGTTATATTTCTGCAGCTTTTGCCTGTGGTTTTGCTGGCTGTTGAGTCTTTAGACCTTGCATCCTTCTAGATTTTAAGAGCTTGGAATTCACTTAGAAGAGGGATGCTTAGGAGGGGTTGCTGGCTAACTTGTTTTTGGGAAATCATGGGGTACGGTTCCTTTTTTTGGCGTTACATTTCAATCTTTAGATATATCAAGCCATTTGTGTCACTGTCCAGAGGATTCACAAAGAGCTTCAGCACGCATTGCAAGGGGCTCGACTGCATAAGCGCAGTAGTACGAAGAGACTGAGCAGGGTCACCTTTTTCATCTGTAAAGGATAAGTCTGTAATTACCCCTGCTGGGACTGCTGTGCATTCATGGCTTTTTGGCATTTGTGGACTCAAGGGTGTGTTTTTTTTTTCTGGCTCTGGTCTCTGTGTTTGAGTCCTCTGCAAGAAGCTGTACTGTTTGCGTGTCCATCGTGGGCATGACCTTCTCTCTTTGTTTCTTGTAGCCCAGGGCATGGGCACGGAAACTTGAACGAAGCACGAGGGTGAGTGGACAGCAGTGTGGGCCCTGAGTTGGTCAGTGGACTGTGTTAGTCTGCTTTGCCTGTTGGGCAAACTACCTTGCGACAGCAGAGTACGTCTCCTGCCACGTTTCTGAGGCGCGCCAGACGTCAGCAGTTCTAGTTCCTGAAATGCTGGAGATGCATCTCTTTGGGGTGTTAGGTGGGCGAAGCGGTGATGCTGGGCTGGGGAACACGGGTCTGGGGCTTCTTGGCTCTTGCGGTAGGGGATGAAAGAAGAGGAGTGGGTATAGACCGTTTTATGGATTGTCACGTTTGTCTGTTCTTTCTCCTTGATCTAAGCCCCGTGGGCTTGGCTTGGCACAGTGAATGGAAGCGCTGGGTGTGGGTTGGGAAGGTGAGTGGAGAAAAGTTGGAAAACAGGCATTGTTTTTGGTTTGGTAGTCTATTGGTCCACCTCTGGGTGACTCCTCTTTTCCAGGGATGAAGAAGGTACTGGGAACATCCTAGCTGGTCTCTGTGGTCCACACTGAGGATGGATTCTGAGCCCTGAGAATTAAGTTCAGGGGCAAATCTTGTGTGTTGGCAGGGGGAGGCAGGGAGTTGTCTAGGGGGTGTCTATCTGATTTCAGTAGCAGAGCAGGTCAGTTGACTACTGTTTTGTTTCTGAGGAGGGTGCTTCCCTGGAAGAAGTTTGGCTGGCGTGCTGGTGCCTGATGGCACTTTATTTCTGCAGGTGAAGAGGAGCCTTAGGCTTGAAGCAGTGTCCTGGCTAGCCTTTGTGTTCCTTGATGAGGATGGAACCTGCCTCCCAGCATTCCCAAGCTAAGCTGGGGGGGCAAGTGCTATGTTTGAGTTGGGGTTGTGAATGGACCCATAGGGCAAGGGTCTGTGCTTGTAAGTCATTGCAGCGGATGGGGCCTTTCAGGATTGATCAGGTCAGGCAGAGATGATGTGTGGGGAGTTCTGTCACGTACAGCGTGAACACGTGCCAGGCAGGGCAGTCTCAGCTTGTTGTCTGTGCTGTGCTGTTGCTCTTGGTGCTCGGCAGGCCCTGGGGAAGCCATCCTGAGGGTATTGAACACTTGACCTCATCGGAATAACGCTGATGTTCAACTGGGAGCTGAGCACCTCTTGTCTTGCAGTAGGAGCTTAAAGGGATCACTTCTTCCGTGCGTGTAACTTTTATTTTGTATCGAATGTTTCCTGATATGATCATTATGTGTTACGCGCTCCTCAGGTTTTGATATCCTCATCGCCTTCTTCCACTGGACAGATTAGATGGGCAACTTGGTAGCCACACTAAAGGTCCTAAATGCTTGTTTCGTCATCAATTCTGTGATTCTGTGATCACAGGGCTGATCCAAGCACTTCTTGTCTTGCAGTCACAGCTTAAAGAGCAGATGCGTTTTGGGTCTTGTGCATATTTGGTTTCAGATTGTGTCTGTTTCCATCGTCACTGTTGTGGAAGTCATCTGGGCTTCACCAGGAGCTCAGGCTGGGGAATTCATTTCTGAAGCGTTATTCTTAAGGGGTTTGCACTGCCCATCCTTCCGGTCTCTTGTCTTAAAGGCAAGCATTCTATGCGTCCATCATCCCAGTTCTGGCGGTCACTTTCAGTCGCAGGTCATGGCATTTGAGTCTGTCCCTGGGGTGGCCACAGATCATCTGTTCTGACTCGCTGTCACTGTAGGGCTTCCCTCTGGGAGTTGTCATTCTGCCTGGTGTCATTCTGTTACGCTCCTAGATTTTTCTTTCTATGTAAAGAAAGGTTTGAGCTAATTCCAGCTGAAAAGAGTTTTTTGTTTGTTTGTTTTTATCTGAATAGAGTAAAACGATCTATTGATGCTTCCTTAGCTGGGCGTAGTGCCCAAGAATGGGGAGAGAATGAATGGCCTCCTGAAAGAATCATACAGCATTATGGACCAGCTACCTGGAACCTGAATGAGGTAGTATGGGGGCCCGAGAACCTATTTGTAATTTGAATTGAATAATTATGTTGCAAGCTGTCCTTGGAATTGTAACTATATATAGTTACAATATATATAATCATAAACCATAAAATAGCTGAACTGGGAGCTGCAGGGTTGATGTGGGAATGTTGAGGTGAAACTCTGTGGTTTGTAGCACGCAGGAGGTCAAACAAATGTATCGAATGATCTTTGCTGGTCTAAAAGCACACCAATCCCAGCCATGTAAATCCCAGCTGAAGGTATAATAACATGGTAGAGTAGCATGGCTCTGCTCTGAGATGAGACATAATTTGTGGAAGCAGAGCAGAAAAGATGCTTGTGAGTAGATGAATTACTGATCGTTTTGACTCTAGGAATGGATGACTTCAAGGAGGGAGCTCCTTCAGATATCAAGACATTGCTCTCCGAAGTAAGACAAAGGTTTTGTCTGAGAAAAAGGGAACAAAAAGTTAACCATTCATGTGTTTGGGTTTCTGTGTGGTTTGTTGTTTTTTTTTTTTTTTTTTTTTTTTTTATGCACATTTAAAATGAAGTGACTGTTTTTGTGCTGGTTACATGCGGTGTCTTTTATATCCATCTAAATTACGTTTACTCTGGGAAAATGTTAGGCAATAATGGAATAATGAAAGTTAAACTTGATTTTGTTGTTACACCAGACTGAAGCATGATTTGAATCAAGTAATTGGAATTACAGTAGGCTAAAATTGCTGAAAAACGAGTTTGGAAAGTTGAAATGCATTTATTTGCTATTAAACCTTACTGAAAACATTTGGTTGTTTTCAGTTAAGAACTACTGGATTCATAAATGTAATACACAAATGAGAACATTTATGAAGTTTAATATTTAAACCATACCATTTTCAAAATACAGAATTGTTAATTTTATTGAACAAGTTTTCCAGTTTTCAAGCAGTGACCTTGCAAACAGTTCAGGTAATCGGTGACCCTTAAAAGCACAAGCCAGTGTTTTCAAAACAAAACAAATCTCCTACTTAAATATCTCTTTTCTAGTGATCTTCTAAGAGGTTAATTACTAACCACCGTTTGCTGCTTATGTTACCATCCTCATCCTCCATCCTTCACTCCTTATCTCTTCTTCTCTTAAACTTCACGTTGCCACTGTTGTTTTCAACCTTTCCTCTTGGATGGATGGAGCAACATGAAACAACTTTTCTAGCCAGAATAGAATAATTTCTGAATTTTATTTATGTGTTAGCATTCTTCATTCTGGTTGTGTCAGTGGTCCGCTGACTTAACTGACCAGCAGCCTGCATTCCCTGCCACCAGCCCCTAACCACCCCCCCAAGAACAGAAGAACTGAGCAACCATTCTGGAAGGTTCTGGTGGTGAATGTTGTCATGAATATATGAATGTTCTTTACCCTCTTCCAGTCTTAATCCTATTTGTACTTTTTTCTTTTTTTTTTAATAACCTCATTGGAAGAAGTAGCTCTATACATTTGTACGGGGTCACAGCGGCTGCTGCTCAGCAGGCATTGATCTATGGAGGATGGCACTGTTAGCCCACCGTGTTGCTGGAGGGCAGCCACTAAGCGATGACCTATGAACCAGGTCATCACCTACCAACCAGGTGATTGTGATGACCCATGGTGGCAGAGACCAAACTGTCCTTCAAGAAGGCCCCAGGCTCACTGCATCATCCGGTGCTGAGGGGTCTTCATCTCCTCCCTCCCAGCTGGGCATGGTTGTCTTCTGCTGAGGTACCCCGGTACCACAGGGCACTGACCATAGCATCTGCCTGGGAGGGGAAGTACCCGTACTCTGAGATGGAGAACGGGAGCGTGCTCCTCCCCGATCTTCTTTCTGAGGACTTCACCTGGGACAGCCAGATCCCCAGGCTTATCGTGGGAGTGCTGTTCTTAGCGGATTTTTCAGGTGGGTTGGGCACGGTAGAGCCTCCCCGGAAACGAGCCATTGGGACACACCAGGCCCTCGGGGGCCCTGGCCCGTAGATGGCACAGCTATCTTGTCGCTCTTGAGGACTCCTGCTGTGATGGCTAAAGAGAGCACGGATTGGCTTCTCTTGCGATGCAGCGACTGACAGGCGCTTAGGCTTGGCAGCATGGGACTGGCTGCCAGGCCCTGTGGCCCACGTAGACATGTCCTGATTTCTGCCTGTTCTTCCTGCAGGTTTCACTTCTTTGTCAGAGAAGTGTGTCCAGCAGAGCGGCACAGACAGAGGTGCTGACGAGCTGGCACAAACACTCAATGACTACATGAGCGACGTTTTGGAGGGTAAGAGCCATGCTGCCAGGCTGTTGTATATGGGGCCCTGAGGTTGCTTGCGGAGGGCAGAGGCAGCCTTGCTGCACCAGCTGCTCCTGCCTCCTTGGAAGGGCTGTGGAGCTCACTGTGGCCTGGGGGGACAGTGGGAGCCGTGGGGCTCCCGTGGCAAGAGAGGAGCGCAGCAGGTCTCTTCTGCTGCCCACTGGGATGAGGGAGGCCCCAGTGGACTGCAGGCTGGCAGACGTGCCTCCAGGCAACAGGAAGGGCTGGAAGGACTTTGCAGGGAATTACAGGCCCGTCAGCCTGATGTCAGTATCAGGGCAGGTTACGGAGCAGGTGATCCTGAGTGCTGTGACATGGCACATGCCTCCAATGGAGGGATCAGAAGCAGCTGGCGCGGGATTTTGAAGGCTAGGTGCCTCCTGACTACCCTGATCTCCTACGACAAGGTGACCCACTTGGTAGAGGAGGGAGAGGCTCTGGTCATTGTCTGCCTGGCTATTTATAAAGCGTTTGACACTGCTGCCCACAGTATTCTCCCAGAGAGACTGGCTGCTCAGGGCTTGGGCAGACATACTGTTTGCTGGGTAAAGAAGTGGCTGGACGGCTGGGCTTAAGGAGTCCTAGCAAGCGGAGTTCAATCCAGGTTCAATCCAGTTGGTGTCTGGACACCAGTGGCCTTCTCCAGGGCACTCTACCAGGGCCTTTTTTGTTTAACATTTTCATCAGTGACCAGGAGGGAGGAGGGGATTGAATGCACCCTCCATCAGTAAGTTTGCAGACAATTCCAAGTTAGGCGGGACGGTTGACTGGCTTGAGGGTGGGAAGGCTTTGCTGAGGTAGGCTGGGCCAAGTCCAGTCACATGCCACTGAACCAGGCTAAGTGGTGGGTCCTGCGCTTGGCACACAGCAACCTAATGCAGCCACATAGGCCTGGGGGAAGAGTGGCTGGAAATGTGCCCAGTAGAAAAGGATGTGGGGTTGCTGCTTGGCGGCCAGCTGAACATGTGCAAGCAGCGTGCCCAGGTCTCTAGAAAGGCCGATGGCATTCTGGCCTGCATGAGAACTAGTGTGGCCAGCAGGGCTAGGGAAGTGATAGCTCTTGGACACGGCAGTGGTGAGCCCACACCTCGAATATTGCATTCAGTTCGGGGCCCCTGACCACGAGAAGGATGTCTGAGTTGCTTGCGTGTGTACAGAGAAGATCATCAAAGCTGCTGAAGGGTTTAGAAAACAAGAGTTACGAGGAGCAGCTGAGGGCATTGTGGTTGTTTAGTCTGGAGAAGAGGAGGCTGAGGGGAGACCTCATTGCGCTTCCCACCTCCCTGCAAGGAGGCTGCAGCGCAGAGGCAGTCGGTCTCTTTTCTCAGGTGACAAGAGAGAGGCCATGAGGAAAGGCTCTCGATTTGGGGCAGGCTGTGCTTGGGTTGGGTACTGGGAAGAATTTCTTCAAGGAGGTTGTGGTTGAGCACTGGAGCAGCCTGCCCAGTTAAGCGATGGAGTCCCAGTCCCTGCAGCTATTTAAGAGATGTGTGGACGTGGCACTAAGGTAGATGGTTTAGTGATGGGGACTCAGTAGGCTAGGTGGATGGTCAGACTTGATGATCTCGAAGGCCTTTTCCAGCCTAGATCATTCTCTGATCGTATGAGCAAGGGGACACCTGCTTTCTCAGCATCTGTCTCTGTGCTTGCAGAGAGACCGTTGCAGTTCCACGATGGAACACGGCTTTGGTGCCATTAGGACCGCAGGCAGGCTGGGGGCATCCAGTGAGTGCCAGCGTGCCAGTGACCTAGGGAGGCTCGCACTGACATCTGTGTGTGGCCCTCCTGAGCCCCTTATCCTGGGGGACGTCTCTGACCGTGAGCATGTGGTGGCCACCACTTTGGCAGCATTTGCAAGTGTCCCCGCTCAGAGATCTTCACCAGGCGTCTGGACGTGGCCCCGGGCAGGTGGCTCTGAGTGGCTCGGCTTGAGTGGAGACGGGGTGCGGGACTGGAGCAGATACTCTCCAGAGGTGCCTTCCAGCTTGCACCGTACTGTGCTTGTGTGGCCTCCCAACTCGCTGTACAGGGGCCAGGGCTGTGGCTACAGGTGGCTTGCCCCACGGATTCCGGAAGAAGGCGCCCCATAACTCTGCCTTCCCTTCTTTCTCCACAGTTGTGCTGGATTTCGGAGGAGACATCCTGAAGTTTGGAGGTATGTCCTTAGGAGGAGGCTGCTTCCATGTCCTGCTGCTGTGCAGTGTTTCCCGCGGGAGCCGCTTGCTCTGTGCTCTGGCCTGATGGAGCAGCTCTCTGGCCACGCAGCAATCCCTCCGGTGGTGTCCCTGGGCTGCTGCAGCTGCGGAGGAGTGCTGGGCAGAGGGTCCCCCCGCCACCCACCCTCTTGCCCTGCTGCCCTGGCTGGTGCTGTGGCTGGTCTGGCAGAGGGGAGGGGTCCCTGTGGCCAGGGTGCTGTCCTTCAGGAGGATGCCCTCCCACAAGCCCGTCCTCCTCTGCACGCCGGCTGGCCACTTGCTGCTGTCCCTCAGGAGAGCCTTCCCCTTCCCCTCACTTTCCCCAGGGGATGCTGTGCTGGTGCTGTGGAGAGCATCAGAAGCTCAGCTGCCTCAGACCATCAGCCTGGTGCTGCAGTGTTGCCAACAAATCCAGAAGAAGCATGGCAGTCGTGACACACACGTGGGTCAGAAGCTCCACCTGAAGATAGGTATGGGCGCTGCAGGGTCAGCTGTGCCACGTGCACAGCCCTGGCACTCTCCAGTGCTGCTGACTGCTTCTGCTCCCCGGTGTCAATGCTGCTTCTTGCTCTCTCCCCAGGGATCTCCGCAGGGCAAATGACCGTACTGGCTGCTGGAGACAGGTACCATCAGCAGTACTTCATCTGCAGCCAGGCCCTGGAGGAAGTTATGAACGCCCAAAACCTTGCGGTTAAAAGTGAAGTGATTGTCTCGCCCACCTGCTGGAAGCTGTGTGAGCAGGAAAAGATCCAGACCAGGCTTCTTGGTGGCAAACGGGTTCTGAAGGTAGGTGGACAGGTTGGCCTCTAGAGCCTCTCTGAAGACCTGCACCTGAGAGGGAAGGAGGCAGATGCCAGAAGGCTGAGGCGCTGGACGTGGAGAGAGTTGTAGCTGTAAGGGTTGGTAGAGAGCTGAAGCAGTTGCCCTTCCACCTCAGGGGTAGCTCTGGGTAGTGCTTGCTTGGTGTGACTGGCCAAGGGAAGCACAGGAAGGGTGTGGGCCCCACCAGCAATGTCCCCCGTGGGTCGCGCAGCTGTCCTGGAGAGCTGGGGCATGCTTGGGTGATGCCTGCGTGGCTCTGGTCCTTCTGAAGAGGCACTTCCGTCCCAGCTGAAAATCCAGAGAGGTGGGCTTGCTGCACCAAGAGGTTCTGCCCTTCTCTGGAAAGTGAGAGTGGAGGGGCGGGCTGTGTCTCCCGGGGCTCCTTGGGGAGGCCAGTGGCAGTACTTTTGTTCTGCGTGTCTGCAGGTTCAGAGGATGGAGCACATGTCTGGATCAGAACGCCAAGATGCTGCAGGCCAGTTTGAGCAACACGTGAAGATGCAGCGTTTGGAAAGGATAGGTGAGTCCCTGCTTCACCGTGTTCTGAGACTGGCTGGAAAAATGGGGCCTGCCTGCTTCAGAGTTCCAGGGAGGAACTCCCCCTGCCCTCTTCCACCTTTCAGTCAGCATTCGTGCCTTTGTCCCTCCTGTGCTTCAGCTGAGGCTGTCGCTGCCATCCCCTCCTTCCAGGGGATGGCTCTGGCCAAGCAGCTGCAGAGGGGAGCAGGAGGAAACGCCAAAGAATCTTTGCTCTGCTTTGCCCAGTGCCAGCCCCGTCTTTCAACCCCCTTGTAGTCCCGTCCTGCCAGTGAAGGCCTGCGTTTGCTTCCCTTAGGGCACCTAAGGCCAGCTTTTCTCGTGTCCAATGGTCCTAAAGTGGCAGCAGAGATGCAGAAGTACATACCAGCAGCTCCTCTCAGGAAGGTAAGGCCGCTGCTGCTGGAGGCTGCATTTTGGGAGGGCAGAAGAAGGTGTGCATTGCATGGGTGGAGCTCTCGTGAAAACAGACAAATGGAAGAAAAAGCACCCTGGGGCGGGAACCCAGGGGACCTGATGCCAGGCTTACTGGTGCTGCACGTGCCAGGCAACTGCCCATTTTGTGCTGCTCCTCAAAGAGGCACGGGTGGCAGGAGGTGGACTTGCCTCTGTCTTTTCCATGACTCTTGCTCTGGACGTGCTGTGGGCACGAGGCGAGGACAAGGGGGCGAGTCTGCTCAAGTCCCTGGGATGTGCCAGAGGGTCGCCCCTCGCATCCGTACTTGCCACAAGATGCAGTGTTGCTGGAACATTCCCCTCTGTCGTTTGTGCTATGACTCTGCTGTGACCTGCCTGCCGCAGGCTGGCCTGCGATTGGCACCGAGCAGGGGACTTACCCTTCCTCCAGTAGTACCTGGTATTGCCAACATGCCTGCTCTCCCTCGGTACGTGGCACGGGCCCAGAGGAACCGCCGGGAGAACAGGCTGGCAAAGCTGTCGTGCTCTTCACTTCCAGCTGGACGTGGATATGCCGCTGCACCTGTGGTCTGAGCTACGGCCAGTCACCAGCCTCTTTATCCAGCTGCAGTTTTCTGCAGAGGCCAGGTTACTGGATCTTCAGAGGGGCCTCCGTGATGCCAACAGGATGATTTCAACAATCATCAGTCCTCACAAGGGTGAAATCAACAAAAGCCTTCTGTTTGATAAGGTGAGCGTGGGGGAGCAATCCCACCCCCAGAGGGTGGCCTGTGTCTGTTTAGTGGAGAGGGACTGAGGAGCAGCTCTGCCTTGCTGGTGGGATCAGTCCTCTGTGGCTTTGTGTTGACCTGCAGCTCTACTGGTCTCCCTGGCGACTGCAATGGAACGGCATTAGCTGCTGGCCATAGGCACTGTAACCAGATGTGTTGCATCTGTCCTCTGCAGGGCTGTACATTCCTCTGTGTGTTCGGAATGTCTGGAGCAAAGCTGCATGACGAGAGCACCCGTGCCTTGGACAGCGCTCTTCAGATCTTCAGCACGTGCTCCAGATCATTGAGGAAACTTGAGTGAGTGTGTGGCGGTGTTGCAGGGCATGCGTGCTGCCTGGGACAGCGCAAGGGGGCTGACCAGCAAGAGACGTGGCCTCCTGGCTTGGCCTCCTTTGTCCCTGGCAGGATTGAGGCAGCACCCTGAGAGGCAGCAGGTGGCCCCTGGGCTTAGCTCACGGCAGCCAGGCGCAGTCCCTCCAAGCACAGCCTGCCAGGAACAGGGCTCTGGCCTAATCTCAAAGTCGCTGGCATTGTAGGTGCTCTGTGGGTAGCACCTGCTTTCCTCCACTAGTGAGAGGGGCTGTGGCCTGCTGCAGGTCACAGCCATCGGGCCTCAGGGGAAGGGTCCAAGCCGTCTTGCGTGCACCCTCCCCACGTCCCTTGTGTGTGGTGCCCCAAGCTCTCCAAGTCCCCGAGGCACACACCGGCTGTGGGACAGCAGGTGTCCCTGGTTGGTGCCAAGGGGAGACGTGGGAAGTGGCAGAGCGGGGCGAGCAGGACTGCGCCTGAGGCACCACTGAATTTGCACTTCTCTCCCTGTGTGCCAGGGCAATGTCTATTGGGGTCACCAGCGGGACGATGTTCTACGGCCTCTGTGGCCATCCGGAGAGGGCTGAACATACAGGTACCGCACCTTAGTCTGAAGAGTGGGAGGCTGGCGTGGGTGTGCTTAAGCACACCTGTCACACACACATCCATCATGAAGAGATGGGAAGGCTGGGGCAAGCACATATGCTACAGCCTGCCGAGAGCGGCCCAGATGTCACAGGTCTCGACCTGAGGTGGGAGAATGGGCTCAGACTTGCGGTTCCCGCTGGGTCAGCTTGCCCTGCTGCGGGGTTGACCTGTGCCTGAGGGTGTAGTCCCAAAGCTGGGAAAAACAAGGAAACCTTGAAGAATATAGAGAGTCCTGTAGCTTGTGTAGTATTTCTATAGCTTGTATAGTCTTTTAGGTGAGAGAATAAGGGAACAGAGAGACAGGTAGCCTTGAGCTAGCAGCAGCAAGGGAGATAAGGGACAAAAGGTGAAAACAAGGAGGAGAACAACAGCTCCAGACTAATCTGTAGTAACCTTTTGCTCATTAAGGGTCATAAACGTATTAAAAATCGTACCCATCAAAATGCTAACGTATGCTAATGTGGGATTTGATGTGTCCCCACTTCCCCAGCCCCCACTCTTTCTCTGTAATGTGCAAACTCAGGAGACATAAGTTAGGTGAGCTGTAATAGCCAATCAGAAGTACCCAAAGAGATAGCTTTCACAAGTTTGCTGTGTACAAGTAACGGTGATTCAAGTCAGAGGTGTGCTGGCTTTGCGGAAGATCGCCAAGCACCTGACTCTGCAGAGTTATATAATAAAATATTTAATTATATAATATATATATATTTATATAATGAATTAATTAAAAGATCTTTGCTGTGTGTGCTCATTGGTGCAGTGCACTAGGCATGCACCTATGGACAACAAGGGGAAGTAGCCCTTGGCCTTAAAGGGTGGGGCAAGGCTGCTTTCCTAACCATGTCAATGTGTTCTCTCTCCATGGCAGTGATTGGCCATAAGGTGAATTGGGGTGCCCGCTTGATGGTGCACTACCCCAGGCTGGTGTCCTGTGATGAAGACACCTACAAGGCCTCTCGCCTGCCCAGTTACCTCTTCAAGGAGTTGCCGAAGACAAAGTTGAAAGGTGTTACAGATCCCGGCGCTATCTATCAATATGTGGGGATCACCGACAAGTGGTGAGTGTCTTCCGAGCCATCTGGATGGGGCCACAAGGGGAAGCCAAGGGTGCAACCTTGACCGGTAAAGAGGAGCTGTGCAGCAAGAGACCAGCCTGGCCTCCCACAGACATCCCTTCCCTGTGGCCAAGAAGATCCAAAGGCCTGGCATGGGTCTGCTTTGTGCCTTTCTGCCCTTGTGTCTCCTGCTGCTAAGAGAGCTGCGAGTGACGCCAGTGGGGTGCAGAAGGTTGTCCTGGCTTTGGAGACGCACGCTAGCCATGCAGGCTTTGTCCAAGCGGCTTTCCGCTGGGCTCCCTCCCTGCTCTGTGTTTGCTCCACTATGTGCAAGGCTAAGGCAGAGGTCATTCTGATGCAAGGAGGAATTTTTTCCCAGCTCCTTCTGCGCAGGAAGCTTTGGGTCAGTCATGCCGCCTTGGGGAAAGGTGGGCCACTGGGCCACTCTTCCTCCTGTCTGCCTGCTCAGTTCTCAGCTGTCCCTCCGGGCCAGGGTTGGAGGACCTTTTGGATGTTAACGTTGCTGTCTCTTGAAAACTATCAAAAGACTTGAGCCAAAGGTGCCAGGTGCTTGGTGTCCTGAGCCACTAAGTGACACAGGTCCTCCTTTCCAAGAGGCTTCTTTTGCTTGTCCAGGGTGGCAGAGCAGTCTACTAGCCAACAGCACACCCTGGCTTCTTTGCCGCATCTGGGCTTTCTTTGGTTTTGGCCTCTGGCGAGGGACTCCCAACACCTTCTGCTGTCCCGCCATGGCTGCTGGCCTTCTTCGTGCTTGAAGCTGTCCTGGCATGTCCACTCGAACGTTGGCCGGGGAGCATGCTCCGGACAGCATGCTGCTGGAAAGAAAAGCAGTTACCTGCGGCGGGTCTCCTCCCCTAACACAGCAGGCTCTATATTCCCTGGCTTCTGAACAACTAAGTGAAACTCATGTTTTGTCTTCTCCCGCTTCTAGCATCTTTGACATGGGTCTTACCAAGAAGAGGTCGGACTATGGCCCCTTGCTGGGTAGGTAGAGAAGTCCTCGCTCTTCAGAACCCCAGCTGCTTCCCTTTGCCCAAAGCAGTGCACCTTGCTGGAGGTTAACCCCGGTAGGCAGCTGAGCCCCACACAGCCGCTCGCTCCCTTCCTCCCTCCTCTAGCCTGCTGGCTGGTGGGGCAGCATGAGAAACTGCAGAGGCCTTGACACTGTGCCAGCACTGCTCGGCAAGAGTTCAGTGTGTTCTCGGCGTTCCTTTGGTGGCAAGTCCAGCACATCACAGCACACTCCAAGCTCCTGTGAAGACAAGGAGCTGTATCGCAGCCAAAACCACAACAGGCCCAAAGACGCCACCTTAGCTACAGGGTGCTGGCAAGAGCTCTGGGGCTCAGGGTGCAGTGAGATGTTTGGCATGCCTTTTGGGCGCAGCTGCCTGCAGTGCCTCAAAGTGTGCCCTCCAGTCTTGGGCTGGATCGGTGTGGGGAGCTGTGTCCAGCTGGCTGAATCTCATTGCCTGTGGGAGGAGAAGCGGAGGGGAAAGAGCTCCTAGGAGCTGCGCCGTGTGGCCAGCAGGCAGGCGGCTCTGAGATGAGGGGCTTGGAAGGAGGCCTGGGTGTAGGCAGGCTTGCTGACGTGGTGGAGGGAAGCTGCCGTGCCAGCAAAAGGGAATGCTGCCCTGCTTTTCAGCATGCTGCAACAGCTTGTTTCCTGGTTGGTCTTCACAGGTCGGGAGGTGGAGATTGACCTCTTTGAACGCAGCTTGAAGGCCTATGAGACTTTGGGACAGCCGCGCATCCTGGCGTACGCAGGCATTCTGGGCTCTGGAAAGAGCCACTTACTGAGCTGGCCTTTCTGGGCCAGGCCACTGGGCACAGGTAAGTGGGTTTTTTGAGCCCCTTCCCATGCCCGTCCCCTGACGTTCGTGGAAGACTGCGATGCCTCTGCCCTGTGCCTGGCCCTCCGCCCACACCCCCAGGACTGTGCACCCTGCGTTCCTTTGCAGTAAGAACCAGGCAGCGTGAGTCTCTAACTCTCCTGTCTTGGCAGGCGTGGGCTACTGGGGGCCTTTTCTGCAGCTCAACTGCCTTTTGCTTTTGCACCGCAGGGTTGTCACCATGGAACTGACCAAGGCCAACATGAGGCAGCCCTTCTCTGCCGTCTGTATGCTGGTGGCCAGGGCCCTGGGACTGCAGGCGGGTGAAACGTGCAAGGACCGGCAGCGCACCCTGCAGGCCAAGCTCCAAGGGGCGATAGAAGAGAGCAGTTACTGCCTCCTCAACAACATTTTCCTCGTCGAGGTGAGAGCGAGAGGGAGGCCTCCTGAGGTAGTCTGGTGGTTGTTTGGGTGTTCTGCTGGGCTGGGAGTTGCAGTGCTCATAGCACCCCGTTCTGATTCGTGGGTCCAGGGAGGCTCCTTGTCTGTGGTGACTTCATGTCCTGTGCATGTGCCAGGTGTCTTGGTCAGCGCCCTGGAAAGGCCAGTGAAGAGAGGCTTGCGCTGACCTCATGCAAAAGCAGAGGCGCTTTGCTCTGCCGTCTAGCTTGGTGGATAGGCATGCCTGGTCCCAGGATGATGTTTCTTTCTGACTCTGCTTTCCTGTCCAGTTTGCCATCTCAGACGAGGTTTGCAAGATGCATGACCTTCAAAGGAAAAGGGAGTTGCAGAAGACTTGTAGGAAAGTGCTACAGAAGGTGAGCGTTCCTCCTTCTACCTGGGTCAGAGAAAGAAAACAACCCTGCCCGCTGCAGGCTCCACATCAGAACAGCCTGAGTGGGCAGCAGGACGATGTGCCAGGGTCACCGCCCTTCAGGGCCCAGGAGCCCCTCCTCCCAGAAGCCCCTCTCACACCCTCCCCATATGCCTCGTCGTAGCTCGCCTCCTGTTAAGTTGGAGGGTATGTGCCCTGGAGGAGGATTGACGCCTTCTGCATTCCTTTGCCCAAGCTCCCTTCTTCAGAAGGGCAAGTGATGTTCCAGGAGGCCTTAAAGTCTCGCAGAAATGAAAAGCCAGTAAGCTTCTGAAGAGGGAAGCGGCTGGGGAGAGACTTCTGAGTATTCTCCGTCTCCGGAGAGAGAGGCTGCATCTCCTCCCCTAGAGGATGCTTGAGAATCCGCCAGACTCCACACAGATCCATCTGCTTTTTTCAGACCCTTGGAGGAGAATTTGGCATATTTGTCATCGACAACGCCCACTTCATCGACCCTGCCTCCTGGACTGTCATGTGGCCCGTGCTCCAAAGCGTCACGCTCTTTATGGTGATGAGCTTAGCTCCTGGCCACGAGAGAACGGAGAGCTTTTTCAAAGCTGCAGCAGACAGCACAACGTCCCAGAGAATCAGCTGTCTTCATCTGGAAGAGCTGAAACCTGCAGCTGTGGTGCAGAAAGTCTGCCAGGACCTTGGAGTGGTCAGCATCCCCAGGGATCTAGCAAGGTATGTTGCAGGCCACGGAGCTCTTCCGGAGGGGTTGGACCTATGCTGCCACGGAAGGAAGTCGCCCCGCAGGAAAGGAAGCACGGGGCCTTCTGGCAGCATCCTTGACTCCAGCAAGGACCTGGGTTTCTCCTTAAGACTCACCACAGCAGGTGTGAGCTAAAAATAGGCAGCTCCCAGGACGCAGCACGTGGGCAGTGACAGCCCTTTGCTGTTGCAGAGGAGGGAGGGCAAGGCAGGGAGGAAAAGGGAGAGAAGAGGAGAGAGGAGAGCAGAGGGAGATGGGTACCCAAGCCTCAGCGTGGCTGAGGTGTGAAAAAGGCTTTGACCAATGTAGCCAGGCTGCAGTAGGGATTCCCAGGAGCAGGGGTCCAGCCAGCTGCCAGAGCAGATCTGGGCTCCTGAGGACAGGGAAGATCAGGCTTGCTGTGTTGTGCTTTGGACATTGCCCACGACCATTTCCCCATGGACTCCAGCAAACAGTGTAGGGTCAGGGGTCCCAAACGCCCAAGCCAGTGGGAGGACCGCCCCCTTCTGAAGTGAGCCGTAGCTGTGACAAAGAGGCTGGTTACCCTGTGAGGCCTGAGTGACTCGCCACCCGCCCATCAGAACTGTGTTGCACCATACTTCCCTGGTGTTGGTCACTGCTGGGTCTGCTCCTGCCCAGGTTCCTGATCCAAAGAAGCTCTGGCATCCCATATTACTGTGAGGAACTGCTGCGCTGCCTGCGTCGCAACAACATGCTCTTGTTCAGCACTGGGAGGCAGGACAAAATAGTAGAGGACAACTGGGAGGGCTTGATCGGTAAGCACTCTTGTTGCGGACTGGCTAGATGCTGTTGCACGTCACCCCCCCCCCCCCCACACACACACACACACACGACCGTGTCCTGTGGCTTTCCAGTGAGTCTGGGCAGAGTCCGATCTGGCAGCAGGACAGAACTTGATCTGGCTGAGGTGTGGGCTCCTGCACACCTTGCTGTCACCTTGGCAAGCCACCAGCTCCCTCGAGAAGAAAGCCCTTCTGCAGGAGAGGGTCAGACCTGGGAAAGTGTAATCCAAAACCAGAAATGCCCGCAAAGGCGCTGGGAACTGAGGAGCTTGGCAGTAACGCAAGAGCAGTAATTGCAAGAGCAATGCCAAGCAGAGTGCTGTTGCCCTGGGGACAGCCTGCATGGGCTTTGCCTTTTGGATTATCACTGGCAATTTCCCTGGCTGTGGGAGGGAGCGCTGTCAAAGGTAGCAACCGCTGCGTTCTGTTGCGGGATATTCGTTCAGTACAGCTGGGCAGCTGGTCCAAAGGCAGAAAAAGAGTCGCAAGGGCAATGCAGACAAAACCATTGCGGTGGAAACCGGTTTGCCCTGCTCACTGACCGCATTCGGTGCGGGCCATGAAGCGCACCCAACCGTGACAGGTTGGACTTGCCCCACCTTGTTCATGCTCTCTCTCTCTCTCTTCCCAGCTTCTGCAGTCGAGGCTTCACCCATTGTCTCAGCCACCTCAAGCTCCAGTGCTGGGAATAACAGTGGCAGGGTCTGCACCGTCAGAGCAGATGTCAGCCTGGAGACCACCGTGCTGCCGGCTGCCTTGAAAGGTGAGGGGCTGAGTTCGTGGCTGTGCTGGGGTCCTTTCCTGGGGTGCATGTGAGAGAGGGGCTGGGCATCAGCATGCTGCAGAAGCACCCTCTCAGCCTGGGGGGCCCTGCCAGGAAGGCAACTCTGGTCTGAGCAGACAGAGCTCTGTGCTTAAGGACACAGATGTCCCCCTCCGGGCTGTGGGCCGGCTGTGAGGCCCACAGCAGTTGTGGGGAGCTCCAAGTCCAGCTCTGAGGTGGTGAAAGCGCTCTCTGCTCTCTGTGTGCGCTGCTGGGCATCAGCCTAGTTCAGCTCCGGTAGGTCGCATCACGGGTCGCATGTACCCGCAGGATCGTGCCCTCCCCATCCGTGGTGGAGGAGCTCTTATCCCTGGGCCTTGTGGCCTGTGGTTGCAAGAGGAGTGGAGCCATCTTGAAGACATTCCCCTGGGCTCCAATTGCCCACCAGGTGCCATCCTGAGGAAGAGAGGCCAAAGTCTACCCTGTTTCCTGTGGTGGAACCGTCCAGCCTCTCCAAGCTCAGGCTCCGAGACACAAAAGAGAGAGACGATTTGCTTCTTCTTGACAGATATTGCACTGGCTGAGCTGGACCGGATCACGCTGCAGAAGCAGATGGTTTTGAAGTTTGCAGCCATCATAGGGCCAGTGTTTACCACCCAGCTGCTGGCTCACATCCTTCCCAGTTGCACCAGGCAGCAGATGAATTATTTGTTGGACATGCTGGTGAGCGACAACATCCTTAAGTGGCTGAAGGACACAGGGGTGCCCAGAGACATCCAAGATGCTCGAGAGGGGCCGGCCACCTCTCAGCAGGCAGGGAGCGGTAAGTGGTGGCAGTAACGTAGACCCAGGAGCGCTGTAGCTGAAGGAGGCCTTCCCCCACCAGCTTTGTGCAAAGGGAAATTCCCAGCGGCTGTTGGGAATGTCTCTACCACTCTGGCTTAGGCCACCATCCATTGCCTTGCAGGGGTGGAGAGGCCGTCTACAAGCAAGGAGACCACGGAGCAGCAGGCTGGCGTTCTGGCCTTCTGTGCCCCGCTGCTGCAGGAGGCAGCCTACGAGCTGTGGCCCAAGAGACAGAGGGCCAGCACGCAGCGCAAGTGTGCTGCCTTCCTGGAGAAGCACGCGCACAAATGCCGGAGCTGCCACGGAGGGGACTTTGTGGCCTTCCACCGCTTCGCCGTCCCCAGGATGGGGAAAACTGCCGGGGCTCTGCTGACGAGGATGACTGGCACAGCTGGGAGGCCTTGGTGCTCGCTGGAGAACACCTGAAGAAGGACAGGACTCACACCCCTGAAGGTAGGCTGTGTGCCGTGCAGCGGAGCCCCCTCCCTCTGGAAGTCCAGGCCCATGCAGGCTGGGGCCCACCGGGTCCCCAACACCAGGGATAAGCCAGGGGACAAGGACGATCACCGCAGCTCTTGTGCCCTGGGTCTGCTCGACAGGACCCTTGCAAGCCTGCAGCTCTTAGCCCGGGCTATGTGGGGAGTCCCTTGACACGCTCTCTTCTTCCCAGGTAGTGCAAATGCCCTGCAGCCGCAGCAGGCTTTCTCGGAGGAGGAGTTCAGGTGAGGAGACAAGGTTCTGATGATTGTGGAAACGAGCGAGCTCCAGAGGAGACAGATGGAGCTCTGCCATTTGGCTGCTGGCTGGGACTCCAGCTTTGGGAGGAGGAGGCTGGCTGTGGGGTGGGAGCTGGGATGAGACAGCAGGAAATAGGGGTTTGTTGCTACCCGTAGGGAGAGCAGGGTCATCTCAGGTGATGCTCATCTGCTCTTTGCTCTCTTCTTTTCCTGGCAACCTGCCTCTGACCAGAGCGTCAGAGCGGTTTCCACCAGAGGGCAAATGGACAAGTGTGCAGCCCAGCAGGACCAAAGAGAAGGACGGTGGCGAGTGTTCCTGCAAATGCGAAGCCGTCATTGAATCAGTGCTTATGCCTTTGGCTCGCCACTATGTGGCAACAGGCAATGCTTCCCGAGCCTTCTACTACCTGCTGGAGTGTGCGGCTGCCTACCTGCACGTCTCCAACAGCTACATGGTGAGTGACCCTGCTTGCCAGCACACATTGCACCTGGAGTCCACTGCAACAGGACACGCCCGCTGAGGGGCCTCCCAAAAGAAACAGTGGGGGCAGAGCCGGACTGTTTCCTGCGCTTTGCCTCTCCCACAGCAAGAGACGCGGGGCACTGAAGCAGGCCCGTCAGCACAAGCTGCAGTACCTGGGAGGCAGTCTGAAGGCTCCCTTGGTGCCTGAGCTCTGAGCCCACAGGGCACTGTGCTAGGGCAGGGATCACATGGGGAGATGCGGGCCCTCCTAAGGCAGGTGCCACAGGAGGCAAGAGGGAAGGGTGGAGCTAGCTGGGGGCTCTGCACCGATGCTCACCTGCTGCCTGTGTGCTTGCTCAAAGGCCCTTATGAAGCTCAACGAAGCGGAGGTCCTGAGGAACTCCATGGGGAAGACAGCAACTGTGTTAGACTGCTTTGAGGAGGTGACCTTCTTCAGCCTCAAAGCGGAGGTAAAGCGGCAGGGTGACGCCCTTCTTGCAGGGGGTGTCCCTGCTATGGCCAGCCCCTTATACATTTCTGCAGCCTCTGCAGGAGGAGAGGCTTGGGAAAGCGGTCCATGTCTGCATGGCTTCCTCTTCCTGTGCAGGTCTGCTGTAATCTAGGACGCGTGGGGCTGGCCAAGAAAACGACCAGGCAGGCGCTGAGCCTTCTGAAAAAGCGATTCCCTCAGACATGCGCCGGAGCCTTTGTCAAGTCTCTGTGGGAAAGGTTTCAGGGTGCTCTTTGTGCCACAAACAGAAGAACACCCTCTCTTCTGCTAGAGGCTCGGTAAGCAGCAGAAGGGAGAGCGTGGGAAAGGAAGAGTATTCTGGTGCCAGGCATTCAGGCCCAGGCCTGCCTGGACTTCAGGCCACGCCTAAGCTGTGCCATAGCTCATTAGCAGGACCGAGGCATTAAGGCACGACATGTGGGTCAAACAGGGGCCAGTGCAGCCTCACGCTGCCCCCCTGTGCAGTCCCTGGGCCTTTGCATAGAAAGCAGCTTGTGCCGAGGGATGCACCTGCTGGCACGTTTCGGATGAGGCTGGGGTGGCTGGGAACAGAGAAGAGATGTGAACAGGGAGGACGGGCTTAACAGGGGAAGGAAGGCAGTGACCTCAAGGGATGGGATGAGGTTGGGTTAAGGTTGGGGGGGGGAAGGGCGTGATGAGGAGAAGGCTCAGAGTTGCGATAGTCCTTCTCCTGCTGGTGCCTGGCATCACTTCCCCCCCCTCCCCGTGCTGTAGTGCCAGCACACCCTCTGTACCGGTTGGCTGCCCCTGGCAGCACTTCTTCATTTGCCCACTTCCGTGCCAGCAGCCCTTCCAGCACCAGCTCCCTTCCTCTGAGGAGGTGTACGTGTCTCAGCTGCCACCCCACTTTCCCCTGCCCAGTCTGGTTTGGTGCTCTACAGCCGCGCCTCTGGGCTCAGCAGTTTCTCTTGTGTGTCAGGAGGAAGAAGCTAGCCTGGATGCTTCAGCAGACCCACTGCCTCTCCTTACTGGGGCACCTCTACAGCCTGGAGGGCACATCAGCAGGACGGAGGTTCTCCCGCCTGGCAGCTCGCATGAAAGCCAACGTGGACAGGAGAATGGACTCCTCTCAGGAAGAAGACTCCCACCCCGACAACTGACTTTCCATCCCTGCTTTTCTCAGTGTGTCTTAGTAAAACATCTGTTTTCTTATGGTGGTGGTTGTCAGGCCTTGCCAGGGAAGGTTCAGGTTGGAACTAAGAAGCAAGTTCTTCTCAGAAAAGGAGAGCTTGCTCCCCCAGCAAGAGACGCGGGGCACTGAAGCAGGCCCGTCAGCACAAGCTGCCTTACCAGGGAGGTGGTCTGAAGGCTCCCTCGGAACCTGTGTGGGCACCTGGAGAGAGACAGCATGGGCAGTTTGGGACGGTGGAAGCTGCCATAGTGCAGAGCGAGCAGAGGAGGGGAGGGCCACGGTGGGGGGGCGTTCCAGAGTCCCCGCAGGGTCAGGTGGGCTGCTCCGTCCCGAGGCGTGCCCACATGGGCTCCGGGGTGCTGGCCCAGGTCCTTGCTGCGCTTGATCGTTGGGCTGCTCCTCGTTGTGAAACATGGGATTAGAAATTAGAGAGTGATGAATTAAGAATGAATATGTAGGCAACACTCCTTGCTTCATATGTGCTACTGAGATGGGGAAGATGCTAAAACTTCTCCGAATTAATATTTACAGAATCGCAGAATTTCTAGGTTGGAAGAGACCTCAAGATCATCGAGTCCAACCTCTGAGCTAACACTAACAGTCCTCCGCTAAATCATATCCCCAAGCTCTAAGCTAGATTCCCTGTTTGAGTGGGTTTGTGAAAATTCTGCCAAAGAAGGTCAAGGACTATCAAGAGGTTTCTGTTGTGAGCACTATTTTATGGGAGCCTAGGTGGGGTGGGTATTGGAAGAGGGTGTTGACTAGGGCACTGCCTAGGGTTAGGATTAAGGTTTTGAGAGAGAAAGGTCAAACTCTCTCTAGGACTAAGGTTGTGAAAGGGCTGCCAAAGGAAGTTGAGGGCTACCAAATGCTTCAGATGGGAACACTTTTTCATGGGAGCTCTTGCTAGGACGAATGTTTGACCTGGGAGCTGTCTTATCCCTGTCCTTATGTTTGGAAAGAAAGGAAGCACAGACTCCCCTTGTGACTGAAGTTGTGAGAGTGCTGCCAAAGCAAGTGGAGGGCTACCAAAAGATTCTGTTGTGAGCAATTTTTCTTGGGAGCACTAGGTGAAATGTTTCTTGGATCTAGGCAATGTCTAGGGCTAGGGTTAGGGTTTAGAGAGAGACAGAGAAAGTCCAGACTCCCATTGTGAGCAATTTCATTAAAAGGCTGCCAAAGGAAATCAAGGGCTACTAAATAAATTGCTTCCACTGCAAGCAGCATTTCATGGAAGTGCTGTGTGTGGTGTGTGTTGGACCTGGGCACTGTCTAGAGTTAGGCTTAGGGTTTGGAGAGAGAGAAAACACAGACTCCCATTGTTAGTGTGACTGTGAAGGGACTTTCAAAGGATGTGCCTTTGGGGTTGGGGACACAGCAGCACACATCTTGTGGTTGTGAGCTGAGTGCAGACCAGAGCCAGTCCCACTATGATATGCCAGCAGGGCTCTTGGAGCCTTGGGGCACATGGGGCCCTGCTGTATGGGCAGCACTTTGGAATCAGTCAAAGTCCACAAATTGTTTTGTTTCACAGAAAGTTCAGAGTTAGGGTTAGGATTTGGAGACAGAGAGAGTACAGACTTCCGTTGTGAGTGAGTGTGTGAAAAGGCTGCTGTGAGAAACTAAGTTGTGTTTTTGCAGTAGAGAACTAGTTTTCTGTATTCAAAGGTAGTTGTGGAGTCATAACAAGGAGAAATGCAAAGTAGGTAAGTGGACAGTAGAAGGCCCCTCACTGTTCCAGAACAAGGTAGAAGCTTGAGAAAAATAGGATGAGCAGTGTGAGAATAGTAAAACAAAGATCACAAATTCTCAAAACATAAGAAAGGAGAAATTAAAGGGTTGGAAAAAAAAAAAAAAAAGAAAGAAAGGAAAATTGTACATATATGCTATAGAGGAGTGTTGGGTAGCTTGTGAACCTGTAGTACTCAGTCAATGAGGAAACGGGAGGTGATCAGGCGTCGGGTAATAGGGAATAAAAGGTTATGATTTGTTTACTAAAATGCACTCTTAATTGACAGGACTTCCGCCATTCCAATCACAAATAAAATAGCTTTGCAGAAGATCCTGTCTGAAGAAAATTAATTGAGATTTTTCTCACACTGCCAAAGGAAGTAGAGATATACCATGAGATATAAAATGGCTTCTGTTGTAAATAACTTTTTGTGGGAGACCTAGGTGGAGTGGGAGTAGGATCTGTGTCACATTGAAAGGTGCCTATCAAAGTCAAACACTTGCCTGTTTAAGAGCCCTGCCAACAACTTTCACTGAGACAGTTTCACAAAGTTGAAAACTTCTAATAAGGTGACAGATGGGACTGGACTAGATGATCTTAGAGGTGTTTTCCAACCTGGATGATTCTATGATTCTATTTTCTATATGAGATTTGGAATTGTTTTTGATAAACACCCTTTCTGCAATAGCGCTCATATCTGATAACAGTGCTAGCAAAATGCTATCTCAGGTATTCCTCTCCAAAAGATGAAGGTGCAGAGCTTACCAACAAGGCATCCCTGTCTTGGTGGAGACGAAGGAGCCCAGCCTTTCACCTACCTCTTCCAGCTTTCCAATCTCTTCTTTCTCCCCCCAGCTCTTTTATGACATTCCTCTCACTTTATCAACTAATGCTAACACCAACGCTTTTTCCTAACACTAAAACCATTTCCTTTATATCCTTACATTATCTGTTCCCTTCCCTGGAGTGATGTCTAGCATGATTTGTGTGGAGAGTCAAATAGTAAAGATATGTATGTTTAGCATGTATTTCATTAAGATTCATTTTACAAATAATCAAATGAAAGGTTTCACTCCAGGCACCATGGCCTTCAAGATTCTCTTCTGCTGCCAGATAAGGACCATCCTCATATGGCAAGACACCGTCCCTCAGTAGCCTCTCATACCAAGCCTACAGACCTCCATCCACAACATCTGTATAAGAGAGAAGTGGAAGCAGGCTGCTCAACTCCCACCTTGCCCAAGGCCAGTGCTTATCAGAGACACTAGCAAGTCTGACTATTCTCTGCATCTACCTCCCGCGATTCCTCTCTCCCACTCCTTTACCCAAACCATTCACCTGCCCCAAGGATAATTCTCCCACACTGAGGACTGGGCATCACCTGTAATACCCAAACGGGAAATACTTAAAACTGCCACACCAGTCCCTCAAATAAATAACCTCTGTTTCAACATGGTGGTCATCACTTAACTTGCTCAGGTAGGCTCTGGTGCTGACATTCCACTTCATGCCCTGCTTTGCATCTTCACAGAATCACACAGAATCACAGAATTTCTAGGTTGGAAGAGACTTCAAGATCATCGAGTCCAACCTCTGACCTAACACTAACAGTTCCCACTAAACCATATCCCTAAGCTCTACATCTAAATGTCTTTTCAAGACTTCCAGGGATGGTGACTCCACCACTTCCCTGGGCAGCCTGTTCCAATGTCTAGCAACCCTTTCAGTAAAGAAGTTCTTCCTAAGATCCAACCTAAAACTCCCCTGGCGCAACTTTAGCCCATTCCCCCTCATCCTGTCACCAGGCACGTGGGAGAACAGACCAACCCCCACCTTGCTACAGCCTCCTTTGAGGTACCTGTAGAGAGCTTCCAAACAAGCAAAAACTATTTTCATGTAGTCACCAACTGTAGTGCCTTCTCTCCAACACTATACACTAGATCACCTTTACAGAGAACTCCACTGCATCCATTACCCTGTAGCACATGCCTCATCCCTCCACATCTGCAAAAACAATATAAAAAATCACCTGGACGCTGATCAATAGCTCAACTATTCTAGAGCTATTCTTGAATGAATAGCTCACTGGAAAAAGAGATGCAAACCTCCCTGGGCTGAAAAGTTATCCATATACCACTCATGAGTTTCAGCCTCATCAAAATTATGACTTTCTCAGGCTTTCTCAAAAACAAAACAAAACAACAACAAAACCAAGCTAAACCAAACCAAACCAACCAATAAACCATCCAACCAAAACCAAAAGCCAAAATATAAAATTAATCAGATAACTAGATTTATAAACATTTATAAACTTTATAATCCTTTGGGTCTGGTACTAGCTTGGTATACTGCTAATTACATCATTAGCTATATCCTATTTCATAGACCTCTGTTCCTTCTCCCCTGCCAGGAAGACTGTTTTCTAAAGTGCAGTGAGTAGGATTCTGATATATAAAAAATGAATATGTTATAAATGAAGTGCAAAGGGATGATGAAAGCTAAGTAATGTGAAAAGCAGACCAATTAGCCTGAAAAGAATTTGAAATCACTAGCAGTGAAAATCAGGGCAACAATTTTAACATAAGTGGCTGCATACTCTTTGCTTTTAACCTAGAGAAATGCTCTGAATTCTAATTAACTGGAGAAAAGCAATCCTGTAGTCATGCACCTTCATGAACATCATATTGAGTATGGAAATGAAACTGAGGTGAATATTGTAAAAGTTCACATGAAATGTGTTCATTAGTCCATAAATCACCCACCTTGACAAATATAGAAGAAGCATGAGATGTAATTTAATATTGTCTTAGGTCTCAAGAGAAATAAGTTACATGACTACTGAGTGACATACTAACTGTTAACATGAAATACGAAATGAAGGGACCATAATTTGATGGCCTGTTATATTCACAGAGAGGTAGATATTAGTGCTATGGACTTCAGGGTGCTTGTAACATCATATGTAAGCCCACAATGACTACCTGTGTGACGGTTTGGAGGGTAAGAGCCATGCTGCCAGGCTGTTGTATATGGGGCCCTGAGGTTGCTTGCGGAGGGCAGAGGCAGCCTTGCTGCACCAGCTGCTCCTGCCTCCTTGGAAGGGCTGTGGAGCTCACTGTGGCCTGGGGGGACAGTGGGAGCCGTGGGGCTCCCGTGGCAAGAGAGGAGCGCAGCAGGTCTCTTCTGCTGCCCACTGGGATGAGGGAGGCCCCAGTGGACTGCAGGCTGGCAGACGTGCCTCCAGGCAACAGGAAGGGCTGGAAGGACTTTGCAGGGAATTACAGGCCCGTCAGCCTGATGTCAGTATCAGGGCAGGTTACAGAGCTGTGTTTGGGATTTAGTATGAGACTAACGTTGGTATCACCCTGATGTTTTAATTGTTGCAGAGCAGTTCTTACACTAAGCCAAGGACTTCTCAGGTTCTTGCTCCGTCCTGCCAGCAGGCAGGCTGGGGTGAAGAAGAAGCTGGGAGGGGACAAACCCAGGACAGCTGACCCAAATTGGCCAAAGGGCTAATCCACACCATATGGCATCATGCTGAACAATTATATGGGGGGCTGGACAGGGTGGGGGGTCTGGCTGCTTAGGGATAGCCTGGGCATCAGTCAGCGGGTGCATTGTACATCACTTGTTTGTACACAGTATTATTAGTTTTCCTTTCCTTTCCTTTCCTTTCCTTTCCTTTCCTTTCCTTTCCTTTCCTTTCCTTTCCTTTCCTTTCCTTTCCTTTCCTTTCCTTTCCTTTCCTTTCCTTTCCTTTCCTTTCCTTTCCTTCCTTCTTTCCTTCCTTCTTCCTCTCTTCCTCTCTTCCTTCCTCTCTTCCTTCCTCTCTTCCTTCCTCTCTTCCTTCCTTCCTTCCTTCCTTCCTTCCTTCCTTCCTTCCTTCCTTCCTTCCTTCCTTCCTTCCTTCCTTCCTTCCTTCCTTCCTTCCTCTCTCTCTCTCTCTCTCTCTCATTCTCTCTTCCTCTTCCTCTTCCTCTTCCTCTTCCTCTTCCTCTTCCTCTTCCTCTTCCTCTTCCTCTTCCTCTTCCTCTTCCTCTTCCTCTCTTTTCCCCTTTATATTCCTTGTATCTTGCAGTTCACTCTCATTCCTTGTCAAGTTAGAACAGTTGGACCTTGGTGCTAATGACCTGGAATTACTGGTAGGTGAGGCATGGTGGGGAGGGAATATGGGTGGTTGGTAGGGGTAGCATCTGTACCTTTTTGGAAGTGTTTCTTGTTTTGTTTTGTTTTGTTTTGTTTTGTCTGAAATGCAAAGAAGTAGACCCTCAGGTTGTTTGGGAAGATTCTGATCTGCCCAGGATGGCCTAGTCATTGTTCCCAGTGTAATGTTTTCTTTGCGTGTTGGCCCTGTTTCACTTTCTACTACACTTATACACACCTTGCTCTGCTTTTTCCAAGCCCCTTTGCTCTGAGGCATTCTTTGTTGCTATCTAGCTGCCTAAAGATCTTTCCTTTCCAATGAAATTCTTGTCTGGTACTTTATTTCTCTGCTGTGTTTCACTGCCACCAGCTGTCGTTTTTCACTTCTGCTGGGCTGACTTTCTGCATTTCCCTTCGTAATTTATTTTCTCCTTTAGAAAGTACAGGACCATTCCATGTTGTTCCTGACAGTGATGTCAGCCTAGCATGTGGTGGGTGCCTCCATGGAGGGCTCTGAACCCAAGCCTAAACCTAAGTACGCTGAGAGCCAGTGCATAATCTTGAATTACAGCTCGTCTTGACACTGGGGGAAATCCAGTGATATTTACCTTTGCAGTTGTGGATCAAGTTGTTACTGAACCCTGTTCTTAATGTTCTGAAATGCTTTTTGGCAGAAAGCCAACTAAAATGGGCGACAGAAGAGATTTTGCAGCTTCCTATGCACAAAGCTGCAGCCTGCTTGTGAGAACAGTTGGCTGATGCTTGAACAGCACTCGAGTGGTGCTTTAACTCCTAAACCAAACACTCATCAGTGTGTGTTGTGTTTACAGGTAACAAAAGGAGCAATACTATGAACACGTCTACCATTGCTGATAGCGCTGCTATATCATGTTGGGATTGTCAGTGTTAACCAAAAGCTTTTATTCATGTCTGGGAGGAGGGGGAGAAAGACACATTTCTACTGTGGGTCCAGCATTTCCAAAACCTTGCTACTGGACAGTCCTTCCTGTTGTCTTCCATGTTTCCTGTTGGGAGCTTCCGCAGCCAGTATGCTAACCCAGACACTTCCAAACATATTTGCTGCAGTATTGTGGCACACCAAAATGTTAGTTTCATAAACCATTTGGTGAATGGTTGTAGGAGGTGTGAAAGCAGTAACATCGAGTTTTGCAGAGTTTTAGTGTGATTTGGAATATCCTAGAGCAGTTTCTCCCCTGGAAAGGACTGACACTGCTACTGCTGTGACACTGCTACTGCCCTGCTCTGTTACAGCCAGATAACTCTGGGAGTGCTACCAAACTTGTGCGAGCTTTGGTTAGACCAGAATGAAGTCCTGTACCCAGCTGCACACTGTAATAGCAGAGAAGTCCACATCAGATTCTGTGACGTTTTGTTCATGTCCAGCTTGGGCTCTAGTGGTCTGATAAAACATGTCATTTGAACTGATTCAATCTTGAGGTATGACACGTATTCCTCTGATTGTTAAATGTCATGCTCTGCATGAGTGCTTTTTCTTTGGTAGGGCCTACAGCGCAGAGAAACCCCTCATCCCAGTGAGCTGAAGGTTATGAAGAAAGTTGTTGAAGTTCCGTGCAATGAGGTACATGCTGCAAAACCTGGCACAGACCTGAATTCACCTAAGTCAGAAGCGAGCGCTGTTCACTAAGAAATGGATAACTGTACAGAACATGTTGCAGATGGGGGAAATGGAGAGGCAGTGTTTGTAAGCTGGGCAGAAAGAACTTAACTTTTGGGAAATGTGAGACTGGACTGAGCATGGATTGCTTGCATTTCATGAGTTATAAGCTACCTTGTGGTGTTTGCAAGGACCACTGAGACAGCACAAGATACAGCAAGGATACGGAAAAGGCCATCATGGGGAATGTGTGCCTCAATGCCGCTTCAGTCACAGAAGAGGGAGAGAAAAAGAAGGCTTTGGGAAATGGTGTCAAAAGCCTTGCTGAAGTCAAGGTAGACCACATCCACAGCCTTTCCCTCCTCCACTAAGCACGTCGCTTTGTCATAGAAGGAGATCAGGTTTGTCAAGGAGGACCTGCCTTTCATAAACCCATGCTGAGTGGGCCTGATCGCCTGGTTGCCCTGCAAGTGCTGCGTGAGGACTCTCAAGATAATCTGCTCCATGAGCTTCCCTGGCACTCAGGTCAAACTGACAGGCCTATAGTTCCCCGGGTCTGCCCTCCGGCCCTTCTTGTAGATGGGCGTCACGTTTGCTAGCTGCCAGTCAACTGGGACCTCCCCCGATAGCCAGGACTGCTGATAAATGATGGAAAGCGGCTTGGCCAGCTCCTCCGCCAGTTCTCTCAGTATCCTCGGGTGGATCCCATCCGGCCCCACTGACTTGCACACATCCAAGTGCCGTAGCAGGTCGCCAACCATTTCTTCATGGATAGTGAGGGCCACATTCTGCTCCCCATCCCCTTCCACCAGCTCAGGGTACTGGGTATCCAGAGAACGACCGATATTGCCGCTAAAGACTTGTGGTGGTTTTACCGTGCTGGGCAGCTAAACCCCACAACCGCTCTCTCACTCCCCCTCCTTTAGATAAGGAGGGGGAGAAGTAAAGCAAAGAACAACTCACGGGTTGAGATAAGGATAATTTAATTAAAGGGAAATAATTATAATAATTAAATAAAGACTACCATGAAGTAAACAATTTAACTAAGGGGAAAATAAAAGGGAAAGGGGAAAAAGGGAGGAAAACAAACAAACAAAATAAATGAAAACTATATGGAAGTGCAGAGGAAAGAAATTACTCTCTACTTCCCACAAATGAGCGATGATTGACCACGTCCTTGAAGCAAGGCCTCAACGCACGCAGCCGGTGTTCGAGAGG
This sequence comes from Aythya marila, assembly GCF_965140915.1. Classification (NCBI taxonomy): domain Eukaryota; kingdom Metazoa; phylum Chordata; class Aves; order Anseriformes; family Anatidae; genus Aythya; species Aythya marila. The sequence continues at coordinate 88,976,314 of NC_139080.1, forward strand.
AGGACCGACGTCTTCTCAACGAGAGCCCACCCCTCCCCTCTTCTTCCTGTTTCCACCTTTTATTGCTGAGTGTGACACCACATGGTATGGAATATCCCTTTGATTGGTTTAGGTCAACTGCCCTAGTGATGTTTCTCTCCTCACTTTTTGCCCACCCCCTAGGAGGGTTAGAGAAAGGCCCAATGCTGTGCCACTGCTGCTCAGCAGTAGACACAACACTGGTGTGATAACACTGCTGTTCCAGCTACAAGTACAGAGTACGGCACTGAATGGGCTGCTGCCGGGAAAGTTAACATTCCAGCCAGACCCAGTACAAGACTGAGGCAAAGAAGGCATTAAGCACCTCCGCCTTTTCCTCATCTTTTGTAACAAGGTTTCCCCCCGCATCCGGTAAAGAAGTCCATTTTGCATTGATGGATTTAGCTACATATATGGTAAAATATCCTAATTATCTGGGATGTAGACGAGAACCTTATGAGCAGCAGATGTAAAAAGGAAGATATCGCTCAAGGCCAACGGGTGAGGGAAGGATGAACAACTCATTAGGGAAGGATGAACAACTTGTTGGCAGGAAACAAGGCAAAGACAAGCAAAAAAGGCCTAAACTGTCCAACAGAAGGTCAAAGTCCACAAAGGTCAAGAGAGCTTAACCTGCTCTTCCTCGTTGCCTTCATCCTGAAAGACCCCTGCCCACGACCACCAGGCTACATTGCGCAGGCGCAGCCGGAAGGAACTAAGGGCAGGCAGTATAGAAATGAGTACTTGGAAGAGGTCTGCCTTTTTGGGGAAATCAATGAATATGTATGAGAGCTCATGTAATATGTAACAGTATTCGTGTATAAAATTGTGAGAGACGAGCGGGCAGGCGCGCACCTTTTTCAGGGAAGCCATTCCCAGTGTGTCCGGTGCACCGCAATAAAGCGTACCTACTTTACAACCTTATGGTTGTGGAGTCTTTTCCGCGCGTCGGTTAGGGCTGTGCTTAGGGGAGAGAGAAAGCTCGGGCTCCCTTTGTAAGTGGAGCTGTGAAATGGCAGCTAAAGGAATTTGTGGACTATGAAAAGCCTTCTGTTGTGAGCACTGTTAACCGCCATCTAACAGTCACTCGCCTGAGGCGATCGGCTCTGGGGCAGATGTATTCCACAGTGGAGTGGGGATCACAGTGTGCAGCCATCAAAGTAGCTGAGGGAACCACCAGAAGCCGGCAGCCCTCACGAGGGCAGCTAATGAGGCTTTGCTGGAGCCAGGAGTGCCCCCCTAAGTCACACAAAGGCAGCCCCTGAGGACTGTGGCTCCTCACCTAAGGCTTGCTGGGCAGCACTTGACGGATGGGCATGAGGAGAAGCTAAAGAACATCATCGAGGGAAAGAAAAAGAACATCATCACCAGCCTGGGAAGGGAGCCGCAGCCAGGGCAGGGGTCTGGCCCTGTGTCCGCGGTGGCGGGCTCTAGAGCCCAGGCCCTAGGGAACAGCCTGCTGGGGTCCCCGTGCGTGGTGTCCCTGGCTGCCTCCTGCCCTGGTGCCTCAGTGACTGCAGCGCTTCACCTGCCTGCTGGCCTTGGCTGCAGATGAGCAGCTCTGGGGGACCTCTGTCCTGCAGCCCCAGCAGCATGAAGTGCCGGAGCTGGTGGTTGCCCCACACCTCTGCCCGAGTACTGAACCCTCTGGCAGATGCCTTCCCCAGCTGCTGCACCTCCCCAGCAAGGGCCAGGTGCAGCACTGCTACCACTCCAGCCCCTGCGGCCACTCCAGCCCAGTACAGGCACCTGTGTGGTGCTTAGCTGCCAGCCGGGTTAAAGGATCGATGGGCCGAGTTCAATCTCGTGCCACTATACAAGGCTAAGTGCTGGCTCCTGCTCTTGGTTCACAGCAACCTAATGCAGCCACCTAGGCCTGGGGAAGAGTGGCTGGAAGTGTGCCCAGCAGAAAAGGACGTGGGAATGCTGGTTGATGGCTGGCTGAACGTGAGCCAGCAGCGTGCCCAGGTGTCTCATCCTGGACGGCATGAGAACTAGCGTGGCCAGCAGGACTAGGTGGTAAGATCAGAGCACATGATGACACTAGTCACCCCAGGACTCTGAAAATGTGCCATTTCCAGTTCCAAAGCCGAAGTCACAGGTGTTTTCTAATGTCTCCCTATGGGCAGGATTTTTGGATGTGCTCTAAATTGTGCTCGCTCTCTCTGTCTATTGGATGTGTGACCACGTTTTCAGAAGGACGGAAAATGCAATGTAGAGGCTTTTTTGCAAAGCACTTCCTGGCACTGAAAGAGATTTCAGCGTGAGGGAAAGGATGTAAATGTGATATGCCAAAAACTGCAGAAAGTGGGAGAGAGCATCTGTGCCTCACACACTCAGTGGTGTGGCCAGGGTAGTATTATCACAGGAAGGATTAATGATTAGCAAGAGATCACAAAAGAATTGGTAAGTTTTGATACCAACAAAAGAAGTTAGCCATGATGGCAACACTTGGCAGGATACTAGGGTGTCATCGCCACATCTGCCTCCAAGCTGAAGGCTGACAGTGTTATTTACTCCTATGTGGCACTAGAGAACTTTCTAGATTGCTCAATAGCAACCAGAAGGCACCCTTGTGTGGAGATCACGTTCCTCACAATCCAAACAACTCAAATTACAGAAGTTTCTCTGCAGACCCTGCAGACAGGGGCTTCTCCCTGTTCTAAAAGCTGTGGGGTCAGGGTAGAACAAGCAGGGAAAGTGGCCCAGAAGGTGTCCATGTCCACACTTTCCCAAAGTATATTCACCTTTTCAGACAATAAAGTGCTGTTAGAGCTCCTCCTTTTTGCCCTTATCAGTGGTCGCTCAGGAGGTTTCTGCTTCTTAGGTGCACAGCCAAAGTTCCAAGGGGCCACTTGGGCCTTCTCAAGGATTAGCAGTTTGCAGGCTGACTGGCAGTTGTGTCTGCCAGTGTTTTAGCAGACCTTTGCTGTCAGAATGTCTCCCAGGATTGCCAGGTCACATCCATGGCTGCTCTGGCCACTGAGTGGGAGAGGCAAGGCTCTGGTGTGCCCATGAAGACAAAGGGAGGTCCTTCAGGCACACTGGCGCTCTGGGACACGCCACAGAGCCACAGGGTGGTCCCAAGAGGGTGTGAGGGCACACAGGTGACGCGCGGAAAAGACTCCACAACCATAGGGTTGTAAAGTAGGTACACTTTATTGCGGTGCACCAGGCGCACTGGGAATGGCTTCCCTGAAAAAGTGCACACCTGCCCGCTCGTCTCTCACAATTTTATACACGAATACTGTTACATATTACATGAGCTCTCATACATATTCATTGATTTCCCCAAAAGGCAGACCTCTTCCAAGTACTCATTTCCATACTCCCTGCCCTTAGCTCCTCCCGGTTGCACCTGCGCAGCGTAGCCTGGTGGTCGTGGGCAGAGGTCTTTCAGGTTGAATGCAGTGAGGAAGAGCAGGTTAAACTCTCTTTACCTTTCTGGACTTGGACCTGCTGCTGGACAGCATGTAGAAGTTTTTTGTTTATCTTTGCTTTCTTTCCTGCCAACAAGTTGTTCGTCCTTCCCTCACCCGTTGGCCTTGAGCGATATCTTCCTTTTTACATCTGCTGCTCATAAGGTTCTCATCTACATCCTTATAATTAGGATATTTTACCATATATGTAGCTAAATACTAATTTGGATAAGTTTTAGCATCTTCCCCATCTCACAGCGGCCTTGTGGCATCTGAGAGGAGTCAGGTGCCTGGGCCTCACGCCCTCCGCCCTGGAGACAGCGTCCCCCTTCTGTCCTGGGTGACATCACAGCAGAGCCCTTTGTGACTCACCCCTGGGACAGCTACAACTACCCAGCACCAGCAGGGCAGCCCCACAGTGTCCACGAGGATTACAATGGGACAGTGCACGAGTTGTGCGGCTCCTTGCCAAAGGGGCACTGACGATTTTGCCCTGGCGGGGCTGCTATTACTTGTCCCCGAGATCCTGAACGCTGAGAAGGATAGCAGATCTGCTGCATATTCTACGTGGGAGACCCATGTGCTTCAGAGGGGTAAGTACGCAGGCACTGCTGGGCCCGTCCAGCCTGGCCCCAGGCTCCAGGCTCACCAGCAGGCTGGAGTCGGGGCTCCACCAGGGACGGGTGCCACAGCATGGCACTGCCATGCCACTGCCACAACTGAGGAAGCCAAGCGAGCGAGGGTCCCCAGCGGGCTGGACGGGACCAAAGTCAGCGAGTGCACCCTGTTCTGCAGCAGGAGCCCGTTTCCCTGGAACATCAGCAGAGGGGTACAGCCGGCGGGGGGCATGCCGGTTCCTGAAGGGCAGGGCAGCTGTGAGCCAGGAGCCAGCCCCAGCACAGCCTCCCCTGGCAGCAGGGGAGGCTCCCAGCGGGAGAGAGTGGAGGGGACCCAGCTCTTGCTGTGGGGACAGGCAGCAGAAGGCTGCTCACCTGGCAGGAGTGCTGCAGGACAGGGACCTTTCCTGCTCTGCTGCCAGCGGCAACCTTGAGGAAAGGGGGCATCAGTGCTCCGACCCAGGGCTTGCAGTCGGCAGGGCGGTGGGCACAGGGCTCAAGAGAGGGCATGGCTCTTCCCTCTGCCTCCTGCCCCGCCTACAGCTCTGTCCATTCTTTTTTAATCAGATGATGCTTCTGCTGCCTCCGTCATGTCTCCGGAGCCCAAGGACGTGGAAGCCTGTGACTACTTCTGGGCTGTTCTCACTGGCACCAAAATGGTAACTGCAGACTTTGTCAGTGCGTGAGGCTCAGCCTGCTTCTCCCAGCTGGGGGCTGCCATGTTTGCTGCCCACACACAGGCTTTTGGAGGGCTGCTGGCTGTGCTGAGCTGCTGCCCTCCTGGCCCCTTGTGCCATCACTGCACCCCTGTGGTGCAGTGGCCCTGCTGGCCATGTCGCCGCCCTCTCACCCTCCCTATTTGTCTCTCTGCTCCCTGACTGTCAGGAAGAGGACTGGAAGCTGAAGTTTCTGGCCTCGATCCGCACCATCTGCAGCACCAGGATGGAGAGGACATACATGTACCTGCCCAGCGACGAGCTGGGAGTGGAGAAGAAGGTGAGGGGATACCCAGTGGGGCGGGGAGGGGGGAAGGGTGAGCTGTCCGGGCACCAGCCCAGCAGTCAGAACAGCACAGGGGTTTCTGCACACAGGGGAGGGTGGGACGGGCCTCTGTGGGCACAGAGCAGCCTGGCCTGTGCCCCCCTTAACCCCCCGGGTCTTGACGCCAATGCTGGTATAGTGCCAGCAACGCTCTGCCTGCCCTGCAGATCAGTGCCAGCCCCTGGCAGCTTCCCGTGTCCCATCCTGACCATGTTGTCTCTCTCCAGATGCAACTGCCTAAGTCTCCCTTCGACCACCTGCGCACTGTGATGCTCCTGGGCTGGCAAGCTGCGTATGCCATCAGTGAAAGGAGGTACCTGCCCCATACCCTGGCTTGGCCAGGGCCTCTCCACAGCATGGGCCTGACAGCAGCGGGCTTCCCCCACCCGGGCAGGACTTTGGTGCTCTGTCTTAGGGCCTCAGCTCTCCCCTGCACCAGATAGGAGGGCAGAGGGTGCCATGCCAGCAGAGCCAGCCGGCAGTGCCGGCAGGGGCTCTCCATTGTCTCCCTTCCCAGCTTTTTTCCCTGAAGGGAGAGAGGCAGGAGCTGGAAAGGGCTTTGTGCACTGCATGCCATGACTGCCCTCTATCCCTGGCTCAGCAGCACAGGAGAGGGAGAAGATGCCTCCACACAAGCCTTGCCCACCCAGTACGGGTCCCACCTGGTGACCCCAGGCCCTGACATCTACGGTCACCTTCCCAGGGCATCTGGGCACTGCTCCTAGTGCCAGCCTCCAACGGGCACCTTCTCTCCTCTCCTTGCAGCAAAGAGAACCTAGCACTGCTGTCACAGCACCTCGGCCCCTGCATCAACGCCATTGGCTCTCTTGCTTCAGAGACGGAGAGGGGCAAGTTGGATGCTTCACTTTATGCTGAGGTAAGCAGCGAGTGAGCTACAGAGAGCCTGCTGCCAGTCAGTTCCTGCGCACTTTTTCCTAGTTAGCTTTGGCTGCTGAAAGACCACGGGAGAAACAGAAAGACAACGGAGATCCTGAGACACCACTGGGCAGGTTGCTGGCACCACTGGGCAGCTGAGGCCTGCCTCAGGCAGCAGGCATTCAAGCCAGCTTCCCATGAGGAAGGACCAACAAAAAAGCACCACCCGCTCTGTCTTCCTTACAGATTCTGAAATCTCTGGACAGTGTGCTGGAAGTGCTGGTGTGTACTTCATCGGACTACACTGCCACTACGCTGGAGATCATCTTGCAGGTCTGTCCCCAAGGCCGCGACGGGCTATACCCCCTTTCCAGGCTCTTCTCTTGTTCAGGAGAAGCCTGGGCACGCTGCGTAAACCCTGCCCGGCGCTTGGCAGAGCTGCCGTTACGGGAGCTGCCACTGCATCCCAAGGCAAACCAGCAGCTTTTCTCTTCTCAGGCCCTGCTGCCCCTCACAAGATCCGAGAAAGTAGCAAAGCGTCGGTATGCCGTGGGGAGGATTGCCAGTCTGAGCGAGGCCCTGATCCCCACTTCTCTGATGCAGGTAAGGAGCTGGTGGTTCAGGCAACCTCTAAGCACTCCCTCACCCCTTCCTGCTGTCTCAAGTGCACTAGCTCAGCCAAGCTGCCACTGTCCATCCTCTCAACCCCAGGACTCGTTCACAAACAGAGTGGGCACGGTCAGCGTTCGCACCTTCCAGACGAAGCCTGTGCCACTCCTGGGGCAGCTGATGGGGTGCCTCACCCTGTGCTGTGCCGAGGAGGACGAGAACATCAGCTGTGGGTCTGCAGAGGCTCTTCACGCCATCCACAGGATCGTGATGGTGCGACAGAGTAAGAGAGGCTGGGGTGGGCTAGCACCTTCCAGACACGAGGGCCCAGTCAAGACCAGGCATGGTGATACGCCGCTTTGTCCGCCCTCCCCAGCTAGAGGAAAGAGCAGCACATTCCTCCAAGGGTGGAGCAGGGGAGCAGCCGTGCTGCACCAACCCTAGGGGGCTCCCCCAGCCCCTATTGGAGCAGCAGGATGTCCCCTGGGGCAGTGGCTTAGTAGCACGCCTGAGAACCAGTGGACTGGAGAGCCTGTAGCAGTAGCAGCATCGTGGGGCTTCTCTCCTGCTTCAGAGCAGAAAGCCGGACCAAACTCTCTGGCCTTTCTGCAGACTGCGAGGCGGTTTGCCCTCCTCCCCCTTGCAACAGAAGACCCATTTCCTCCCTGGCATGTCTCCTGTCCCCACCCCCTACCCTCCACCCAACACAGAGTGCCCCTCTTTGACAGACACAGCGCCCTGCCACAATCAGAGCTCTGCTTGGTGTTCTCAGCTGTCTTCTCCAAGCAGCAGCTTCTGCATCATTCCTACCACTCACCCACTCTCTGTTTGCCTTGCTGCCCAGGCCACCTGATGACACCTACCTATCCGTATCTCTTGCTGGAGCGGGAATGCCCAAGCACCTTCCTGCCCAAGGACGCTGCTAACGAACCAACGGTAATGAGCCCCTCCCTTCCTGGGATTCTTGGCTGTGAGGTTGACAGGAGACCTGGATGAACCAGTGCCCCAAGAACTGCGGGCAGGAGGCAGGGTCCGTCACGGCCTCCCAGCAAGCCGGCTGCAGGGTCCCACCATATCTCAGCAGGGAGCAGCCAAAGGCTAATGTCAGTGGCCAGCGTCAGCACTGCAGGTCCAGCTGTCCTGGCCACCCACAAGGCCTGGCTGCCTACACACCACCAAGTGTGCCCTGACCCTGACCTCCACCACCTGCCTTCACCCTGCGGGGCAGTTCCCTCTCCGCAGCCACTGAGGCTACAGTCATCCCAGCCCAGGCCAGCCCTTGCAAGCCCACGCCAGCTCTTGCTCCTGCCTGTGCTGGGGGCACAGCGCCAGCACTGCCCTGGCTCTCTCTCCAGAGCTGCCCTCGCTGCTCAGCTGCAGCCCGCCACCAAGGCAGGCTGTGTGACATGTCTTCCCTCTCGCAGGTATTTGGCAGCTTCCTCTTCCCTGTCGAGAGGACGGACTTCATCCTCACCATCTTGGAGGGCATGACACACCCCAGGGTCTCTGACACAAAGGTGGTTGCCCGCGTGTTGGATATGATCACAGACTCACAGATGGAGGAGGTTAGCAGTTTGCAGACAGATTGCCCTGTGCTGTTGCCCTCTCGGGGGCCGTTCTCCCTGGCCCGGGTCCAGGGCTTGGGAGTCCCCGACAGCCATTCGGGCTGGCAAAGAGCCACAGGAGGGAAGCATTTGCTGGTGGCAGCTGGGGCCATGGCTGTGCTCCGCTCCATTCTCCCTCGTCTCTCCTCCAGGTGCCACGGGTCATGCAGATCATCCATGACCGCCTGGCGTCGGTCAGCAAGGAATCACTCCTGGACATCCTGAAGAGGACCCTTTTCCAGATCACCTCCTTGCACCCTGAGCACGCGGTCCAGGGCCTGCTGGAGGTCTTCCCGTGGTGCGATAGGTACAGGGCCCCCCCACCCACCTCTGGCACAGCTCAGGACCCTCAGGGCCGGCACAGGCCAAGGGGCAGTGGCTGGGGTGGCCCCATCGACAGCATGCTTTGTCTCTGCAGGGTTGCCACGGCCATGTGGCAGACGATGGTCTCCGAGCCCTGCGTTGCAGAGGACGTGCTGAGAAAGCTGCTGATGCAACGCATAGGGCCTGGGCACGATGGCTTTGGCCCACACCACAACTGTGTCCGTTCCTGGGCTGTGAGTTCCTGGACCAGGCCTCGCTCACCCCCAGTGGGGCTGCACTCCCCTCCCCATCCCCTCCTCCCCTCTTCCTCTGTCCCCAAACGACAGCCTTCCCTGGGGCTCCCCAGTCAGGGGGGCTGGGAGCCAGAGCCCAGCAGGGCCACATGCACTGCTGGGGCCCCACTGCGCACAGGCACGCAGCCCACCCCTGCCCTGCCGCTCTCTGTCCTCCTCCCTCCCCGCCTGCTCCTGCCTTGCTGGGCAGCCCCGGGCAGGGCGGCTGCCTGGCCCAAGCAGGCTGCAAGGTTTGGCCCAGGGAGCTGAGGACAGCTGGCAAGACCCCCGGGGCCTGCTGGGCCCTTTGCTCTGGACACGAAAAGCTGGCTTGCCCATGCCACAAAGCAGAGACGAACCCAGGGAGCCGCTGGGGCTGGGCCCCAGGCCAGGCAGCCAGGCAGCGGGCTCTGGCCCGGTGCCTCCATCAGCTCAGAGCGACGCCTCACCCCCACCTCCCTCACCCCCCAACCCGCAAGCTCTGGCAGTGCTGCAGGGACACCTGTGCACTGAGAGCTGCACCTGACTGTTTTCTGCAGGTAACCAGTGCCATGAACAAGATCTTCCAGCTGCCCTCCAGCAAAAACATTGCGCACTCACTTTTCCACAAGCTCTACATTGCCGTGCTCTTCCAGATCTCCTTCATCCATGAGTGCACACTGCAGGACTTCAGCAGGAGCAGCAGTCAGATGGGGGAGTGCATGTGGCCTCCAGGCATCTTTCTCAGGTGCTCCATCCCCTCTGCCAGGTCTGTGCCCCAGGCCGGAGCCAGCGCTGGGGCGCCACATGTGACGCGCATTGTGCTCTGCATGCAGGACTGCGGTGATGACCATGAGAGCTCTTTTCCAACACGTGGGGGGTGCCACTTTGGTTGAAGACATCCAGACACAGGGTGGCTGGGACACGCTTTTAAGACATGAGACCTTCCACACAGGTGTTGCTGTGCTGACTAGGTGAGCGCCTCATCAGTTGTCCTTGTCTCCCCTGGCACTCTTCCCCCAGAGGTGGAGGGCCCCACGTGATCCCCTTCCTCGTGGCTGGTGAGGTGTCCCCAGGGGTCCGAGGGACAGCGTTGACCCTCAGTGCTGGTGACTGAGGGATCTCAGGAGAGACCGGCAGGGGAAGTGGCCTCTTTGATCTTTACGGTCCCTTCCAACCCGAGCCATTCTACGATTCATTCTATGATTTCCATGCTGCTGCCTCTGAGAGCTCCTTGGTGAAGGGCTGCTCTTGCCCAGTGCAAGAGGAGGACTCACAGGACCTGTCACCTTCCAATGCACTCCTTCCTCGGGGACCAGTGGTGCAGGAGAGTGCTGGGGCTGGCTCTGCAGGCAATGCCACAGCCTGCACTGGAGCTGTGTGGCAGAGCAGCCGGAAGGGTGGCCAGAGAGCGCGGGAAGGCTCAGTGGCCTGGGGATCCAAAGTGGTCAGGAAATGGCATCTGTTGGAAGGCCACAACTTGTGTGTAGGCAGGGCATCCCTCAGTGAATCGAGCACATCTGTGCTCGTCACCCTCCATATTTGCAAAGGTAAGGTATGTGGTGAAGGGCGGGCGGCCTCTCCTCAAGTGGATGGCACCAGCTGCTGAAGCAGAGTGCAGAAATGCAAGCCTTGCCCTGGTCTGGCCCATGGGATAACAGCTAGCGCTGAAAGCACAGTCCCAAGGAGGTTTGTTTGCCCAGCTTGGTAGTACCAATGCGTTCTTCCCCTGGCCAGGGCTCTGCGAAGCAAAGCACCGCTCTTCGGTGCCTCGGCGTTTGAAGAGGCAGTCATATGTCTCCGCCAGAGACAGAAGCACAAGGAGATCACCGCCATGGCTGTCTTCATGGAGGTAGGGCCTAGCAGCAAGCGGTGCCTCTCCAAGGTGCCTTGAAACTCTGGGCTCTCTGGCAGATTCAGCGTGCTGCCAGGAGTCCTGCCGGCTGGGCCAGGCTCTCACTGGGCTGCTGGGTGTCTTTCAGTTGCTGGACTGCGTAGACTTTGAGCAGCTTGTCAATGCCTGCATCCCAGACATTCTTCATTCACACCTGCGCAGTCAGTCCTCGGTGCTGCGTAGGATGGCGGTTACAAGCCTCGTCACGCTGTCTACGAGACCCAAGATGGTGAGTGGGGGCATCTGGGCCAAGTGGCAGCATCCACCTGGGGCTGGGCTGCAGGTGCTGTTGCCCACAGAGGCTTGCTTGGACTTTGCCAAGAATCGGGAGGGGCGGTAGTGGCTCCACTGCTCTCACTGCCTTCTTCATCAGCCCCTGAGCGCTTCTGGGCAGCCCCTGCTTGGACTGTGCAGCACGAGGAGAGCGGCACCAGTGTCCGCTCAAAGGCACCTCCTGCTGTGCCAGAAAGAGGTCAATGCCAGGCCCCAGGCCAGCCAGCGCAGGGCTGCCTCAGCTGCAGGAGCACTCTACCCAGAGCAGTCATCCTGCTGAGGTTGGGAAGATGAGGCCCCGCACGGCGCCAGGCTGACACAAGTGGCTACTTCTGCAACCCAAGGCAGCAGCCTTCTGTCTGAAGGGGCCTCAGCACGCTCCTGGAGACAGACCTCTGCTCTGGGCTGTGCCTGCTGTAAGCAAAGGGCTTCTGCCAGGATGGTCTTCGGTGTTTCTGAAACAGAACTGCTGTGTTTCATGTAGGCAGTAACTCTGCAAGACCTGCTGCCAGAGGTCGTGCAGCAACTGCAGGATGCCAACAGCGACATCAGTATGAAGGCCGTGACTGTCCTCCGCAACACTCTGCGCCTAGCAGATGGGCAAGTGGCTGGCCCCATCGCTCTGCAGCTGCCTGACAGGCTCCTGCCCCTCTTTGAAAACGTAAGTCTGGTGGGCAAGCAGGAGGTTTGGCTAGCGTGGCCACGGGGCACGTGAATGTGGCCTGGGGGTGGTGCGTCCCTCTCCGCGTGTCTCACTGGCCTGCGAATTCTTCGCCCACCACGATCCCTGGGCACGTGCTGGAAACGTTTTGCTTGGTGCTTCTTGGGCTCTCCTGCTGGGGCAGCCCCTCCCTGTGCAGAGCCCTGCAGATGTGTGCTCCACAATGGCAACTTCTCCTCGGCCCCTTGCTGCCCATGGCCGCTTCTCCCCTTGCCATGTGTCCCCTTGCCAGCCCCAGGGTGGACCATCTGCAACCCACTGCCTTGCCCTTCCTGTGTCTTGAGCCATTTTGCACTGCCCACACACTTGGCCTACCTGCCACAGCTCACTGCAGAGTGAGAGCCAGGAGCGTGTGTCTCCCTGTCTGCCACACCGACCCCTTGCTCACTGTGAGCTCGGAAGAGCCTGGACTGAGGTCCTCCCTTGTTCTGTCTCACCAGGAGTCCAGCTGCATGAGAGAGCTCTCCATCCTTCTCTGCAAGGATGCCATGGAGGTTGCAGAGGGCACCCATAAGATGGAGATGAAGAAGCAAGTGCAGAGCACCATCCTCCCCCTCTTCTTCCACCTGCATGACCAGGACCAGCGTGTGGCTGAGGTGGGGACACTAAGCTGAGCATTCACTTGAGGGGGCAACACCCCTCAGGAGGGCCTGAGCATTAGGGGCATGGGCTGTTAGCAAGGCTCCCTCTGAATGTGCCTCACCTCAGGGCCAAAGCTCCCGAATCCAAAAGAAAGGTGCAGAGCCCCTCTGTGCCTGCACCAGGCCCACCACAGCCATTTTGCCCCTACTACACCTCCGCCTGCACAGAGGGCCAGAGCGGAGGGGCCTCTCCCTGCCCCACATCCAGCCCCGCATGCAGCCCTCCACAGAAAAGCCCACTGGGAGGCTTCCTGCAGCCCCAGAGCTGTCAGGGGCCAAGAAGGTGGGCACGGACATTTTCCAGACCTGCCCTGCCTGCTCCCAGCTGTGCTCAGCAGTGCTGCGTAGCCACAGATACCTAGGCACTAGAGTTTTCACGGGCATCCCAGCTGTGCCTGCAGGTGTCTGAGGCCAGTGGTGAGGTGCCCAACAGTTGTCGACCCCATGTTATGCACAGGGACCCGCCAGATGCCTAGGCTGAATGCTCCTTTGCTCTCTTGGGCATGAGCACCCTGGAGCCGCCAGCATGCTCACTGCAGAAACCCTGGCCTGCAGGCTGCCCTGGGCCACGCAGAAGGGTGCAGCCCCTGCCAGGGGTTGCAGGAGCCAGCATGGCTGCCAGCCTGGGAAGGGAGCCGCAGCCAGGGCAGGGGTCTGGCCCTGTGTCCGCGGTGGCGGGCTCTGGAGCCCAGGCCTTAGGGAACAGCCTGCTGGGGTCCCCGTGCGTGGCGTCCCTGGCTGCCTCCTGCCCTGGTGCCTCAGTGACTGCAGCGCTTCACCTGCCTGCTGGCCTTGGCTGCAGATGAGCAGCTCTGGGGGACTTCTGTCCTGCAGCCCCAGCAGCATGAAGTGCCAGAGCTGGTGGTTGCCCCACACCTCTGCCCGAGCACTGAACCCTCTGGCAGATGCCTTCCCCAGCTGCTGCACCTCCCCAGCAAGGGCCAGAAAAGCCCCCAAGCCTCGCCAAGGTGCAGGACAACCAGGGCCTGTCCAATGCGCAGTGGTTTCATCTCCCACTCTCTGCTGCTCTGCAGGCCTCTCGGGAAGCCCTCCTTGGTGCTGCCAAGCTCCTGAAGTGGAAGCAGCTCAGGAACCTGCTGGAGACAGCGCAGCCACAGAGGATTGGCAAGTGCCTGGTAAGGACAACTGCCCGAGGGCTCCCAAAACCTGGCCCAGACAAGGCCTGCCAGCCCTGGCCCAGGGTGCAGGGTGGCTACCCTTGCCTCTAGCCACTGCATCAGGCTATCCCAGCAGGGGAAGCCAGTCCCACGTACAGGGCTGGCCTGGCCAAGGGGCAAGGCTGCACCAGCCCCATCCACATGTACTATTCTCTTCCAGCTGGTGAGGCACAGCAGCAGAGTGGATGACTACCTGTGCCAGAGCCTGCCATACCTGTGGAGCCCCCAGGAGCCCCTGCAAGAGGCGGCCATCAGGTTCATTGGTGAGTCACAACCCCATGGGCCCTCTGTGCCCCACAGCAGCTTGGCCGCAGCCCCAGCTGCTGCTGAATCAGCCACGTGGCTGCAGAGCACTGCCGGCTCAGAGTGGGCCTGGAGTGCCTGAGAGGGCTCCCTGCTGCCCTTGGCCACCCCCTGCCCATGCAGTGGTTGCTGGTGGGAAGCTTAGCGAGTGCCTCGCAGCCTCCTTGGGTGGTGTCACACTTGGGCACACATGGCCAAGCCGGCAGGGATGTTGAGGGGGGGACTGTGTCTGGGGCGAGCTGGCCAGCGGGATCTGTGATGGGCTGTGTGTACCTAGGGCTTGCCGGGCAGCACTTGGTGGATGGGCGCAAGGAGAAGCTAGAGAACATCATCGAGGGTGAGTGAGGGCAGTGGGGTATCAGCACGAACTGGCTGGGAGGAGAAAAGACCCTGGGCAGTGAGCTGCGACCCCTGCCCCAGCTGAGGAGGTGGGGTGGGCTTGGCAGGAGGGGTTCCTGGGCGTGCTTCCCAGTGATACAGGCTCTGAGCTGCCCTCTGTTCCTTTCCATGTCAGCCCTGAGAAGCATGGAGGGCTACAGCAGCCCTTCGGTCTCCTCCCTGGTGACTGAAACCATCCTGGTCCTGAGAACTTCCTCCACATTCAGCCTGCAAGCACTACGTTACCGGCTCCGGAGGGTGTGGGAGAGGAGGCCCCGTGTCCCGAGAGCTGGCTGGCTATGCTGCTGCAGCTGTGCTCAGTGCTGAGCCCAGCTCCAGCCCTCGGGCCCCGCCGAGTAACCTCTCTGCTGGACTTTCCCCAAAGAAACAGCCTTCTTTCTTCACTGCTTGAACGTGTCATTTTTTTGTGTGAAAACTGAATGGTTAGAAAACTCCACGGCACCAAGCTGCTCTGCTAGGCTGTGAAACCAAGAGGAAGGAAAGCTTTTGCTTCCCTGGCCACAGCGTGTTAGAGCAACCCACTGCCTCGTCCTTCCTGGGCGTCGGGCCATTTTGCTAGGAACAGCACGATTTTAGAGTGAGCCTGATGGTACGGAACTGATAGATTACATGGCCAGCCCTGAGTCTAACTGACAACCTACTCATGTCCTCTGGATGAACTTTGCTCATTATAATCTCACTACAGTGCCAAAATACACCTCCATCCCCAAGGCTACCCGCCTCCAAGGTGCAACTACCTCTCACTGAGCACACGCTCTGAATTTCCCTGAGCAAAAACAAAAGCCAGGAAAATGTATACCAGTCACAACAAAGGCGCATATGACTTGAGTCGCTCACTACCTAAAAGCAGGAACATAGTAAAAAAAGGGCTCAAGAGAGGAAAATGTTGGGGAAGACACCACCACAGACAAGTAGGGAGGACGTCGCTGACTCCTGGCATCAGCCGAAGGCTGCCGTGCTGAACCTCTCTTCCCCCCTACAGGGATGCCTACAGGGTGAGGTCTGAACCCTCAGTTACAGTGAGTGCTTCCCTGGGAAACCTAACATTCTCTATAGAGTTGTTCCACAAGTTAACGTATATGTAGCTGGTTGTGTTAGTCATATTCTTGGTATTTGCACGTGCTTTGCAGACAGAGTCTTCATCACCAGCAATCCAAAAGAACCTGTGCTCGTGTTGCTCCAATAAACTACACCAGTCATTTACTAGACTGAAAGTGTATTACACGATATGTGCACCCATGATCACGATAATTTAGTCTATTGAATACAACCGGATTTATAGTTCCAAACAGGGCATCGCTCAGAATCCAAACCCAGCCACCCCCAGCCCCTCTGATATCTGAGGACAAGTTGGAACGCAAGGGGGTTTAGGTCCTGCCAACCTTCCTTATCCTTTAACACAACATGCTTTACTAAACGTCCGCTACAGTGGAGCAAATTACTAATGTTCCGGCAGATTCTATCACCTCAGCGCTACAGGAGGTCACATCCTTATCAGCAGGGGTAGTTCAGAACCATGAGGGGTTAGACTGCATAGTAGCATCCCATGGAGCAGTAGGTACACGGCTGCGTTGGAGCTGCTTGCTTCTACGTAGGTGAAAATCAGGTGATCGCCAGTGATGCTGTTATCTCAAATCCTTCGTGCCCCATGCTGGCTGCCCAGTGGGCAGCTGAGCACCACACAGCTGCTCTCTCACTCCGTCCTTGCACCGGGAGTGGGGAGAGAGCTGGAGGGGCCAAAGTGAGCAAAGTCATGCATTGAGGTAGCGCCCAAAGAGAGCGGGCTGGCTTCTGCTGGGATGTCAGCCATTGCTGTGATGAGCACTGAGCCTGGGCCAGGGAAGGCGCTGCAGCTGACATGCGAGAAAACGGAGGGATCAGAAGTAGCCAGTGTGGGTTTCTGAAGGGCTGGTCCTGGGTCTTTGTGCCTAAAGGCAGGACTCCGCAGAACCACCAGCAGGAGACAGGTATCAAGTCAGGGATTACTTGAACAAACTCAGCCACCATAAACAGAAATGGAGGTGGGTGCTCTGACCAGCTCCCCAAACACAAGTAGCGGTATGCCATGACACCCCAGGATCGCAACCCTATGGTTGTGGAGTCTTTTCTGCGCATGAGTTTGGCGAGCCAGGCAGGAGGACTCTGTTCGGCTGCAGGATCGACTGTGGAGCAGACCTCCTAGGCGCGCCCCGAGCCCCTTTTTCTCTCTCAGAGGAGCTCCTCTCCCAGCCGCTCACTGCAGGGATACAGGAAGTTCCTGTGGTTGCGGGCAAACGGTACACCTTAATTAAGGTAAGCCAATTGGCCGGGGAGGTCGATAAGCCGCATAGAGATGTCTAGCGCGCAACACGAACCCTGAAGGCGTCTTGGGAGGTGGCCGGTAGAGTGGCCAAACGGAGGTGGCCGATAGAGCGGCCAAAAGGGGTTTTGAGTAGAAGCTGCCATACCCTGGTTCTAGGAACCACAAGGAACATCCTGAAGATCATAGAAGAGACGGGAGGAGGGTAGGCGAGCTTTAATGGTAACTGGCATAATGTTTGCAGCTGCTGGGGAATAATTCTAATTGGAATAATAACTGTATGTTGTTGTATATGTAAAGGCCCGGGCATTTTTGTTAAAGTGTTCTTTTAAACATATGTTAATATGTGAATATGTAAATATAATATAAGAACTGCCATTGAGGTGTATGCCTAAGGGAACAAAATTTGCCCAGGCATATTATCTGCTCGTCGGGTTTAAATGTCCTCAGTGTAATTGTCTACAGGCAGTTAATTTACAGTGGTCTGATTTTACTTGTGTATCTCTATATATTGTGGATTTTGGAGGGATTGGGATTGACTAGTAAAGAGCTCCTAGGAAAATGGTGGAATATTAACTGCTATAGATTAGAATGGGAAAAGGTCAAAGCAAAGAAATCCCGCGGAAAAGCCCCCTAGAATGTATACTAACACATTGGAGGGATATAATGGGAAGAGGGGGGACAGAAAGTAAAAGAACTGTTATCAAATATTGTAATCAGTGGTGGCCACTTTATAAACTAGAGGATGGAGAGGAGTGGCCCCACAATGGAACTATTAATCATAACACCGTATTACGGTCAATATGTCCTTTATTACAGTCAATAAAGTCCTTTGAGGAGAGAAGGAAAATAAGATGAAATGTAGTATACAGATATGTTGTTTCAGCATCTTAGAGAGAAAAGGAGCGGAGTTAATTGGCCCTTGACTGAGCCTTTGGTGTTGGCATTAGAAAAGTACAGGCTGGAGAAAGATAAAGGAAGTGATAAAAGGGTTGTTGAAGGTGTTAAAGGTGTTTAAAGTTGAATGAGCAGGGAAAGAGGATGTAGGAATTTTAAAAGCTCTGTCTCAGCCCCAGGCTGAGATCTCAAAATCACAGGTGTTAGCCCTCTGGGGCAAAGGGATCATGATGGGTCCCAGAGAGAGTTGTTATGGAAACAGAAAAGCAGTTAACTCTTAAAACAACCTGAGTTCATGTGCAAGCTCAGATTGCCAATGGGACCGCTCAGGGAACTGTTGACAATTGCATTCCCCTGACCGACCCCACTGAGACCCTAATCATCCCGAAAATTATGAAGTTAAGTTAATACTCAAATCTGTTTGAATTGGGAATTGAGAATATGCTTCCAACAAGGTCCAAAAGAAACCCCCATGGAATTTTTGGACCAACTTTGAAATGTAATGGAAAAAAAAATAAATGAAAAATATTCGGACCCAGATCTCTCGGATTCAGAGAACAAACTGACTAGCCTTTTCCTAGGGTAATCAGCCCCTGATTTTGGCAGAAATAACGGGGACCTGGGGAATCTACCCTAACGGATCCTCCACTGGTTATAATGAAGATAGGGGAGAAACGGAAGTGAAATTTCTTATTGGTATGGGGGCAACATATTCAGTTCTAAATCAAGCATTAATGGCTTTAGGGAATGATTATGTTAGGGTAAAAGGTGCAACCGATCGACCTGTAAAGGCTTATTTTTGTCAACCTTTGAAGTACAAGTTAGGGAAACAATGGGGCATACACAGATTTTTATATATGCCTAACTCCCCAAGGGCACTCTTAGGTAGAGATTTATTAGAGCAATTAGGAGCAGTAATAAAATTTGAAAAAGGGGAGATTACTCTGGAGGTAAAGGATCAACAATATATACAGGTAATGAGTTTAGCCCTAGTCAACCTGCCAATGGAAGGACAAGTTAATGAAGAAGTCGTAAACCAGGTATACCCAGGCGTATGGGCTACTGATGAACCTGGGAGAGCTAAAAATGCCCCACGTGTTGAGATTCGGCTCAAGGAGGGAAAGCAGCCAGTGAGGATCGAGCAGTACGCTCTAAAGCAGGAAGATAGGGAAGGAATTCGACCAATAATAAAAGTGTAAGTAGGATTGTTGAGGGAATGTGAATCCAATTTTAATACCCCTATATTACCTGTCCACAAGCCGGATGAGTCATATAGGGTGGTCCAGGATCTACGGGCAATAAATAACTGTATTAACACCAGAACTAGCCTGGTTTACAGTTTTTGACTTAAAGGATGCCTTCTTTTGCCTCCCTCTCCATGAAGCCAGCCAGAAAAGATTTGCATTTGAATGTGAAAACCCCAAGAGTGGGCGTAGGACCCAACTCACCTGGACGGTGTTACTCCAAGGCTTCAAGAATAGCCCCACAATAGTTGGAAATTGGTTAGCGAAAGATCTTGAATCCTGGGAGGCCCCACCAGGAGAAGGGAAATTGCTGCAATATGTTGATGATATTCTGACTGCTACTAGAACAAGGGACACCTGCCTGACTTGGGCAGTGAATCTGCCAGACTTTCTCGGACTCCAAGGGTACAGGGTATCTAAGAGAAAGGCCCGAGTAGTACAACAACAGGTAACCTATTTGGGATATGAAATCAGTGCTGGGGAAAGGACCTTGAGACAGGCTCGAAAAGAGGCAATATTCCAAACTCCAAGACCACAAACAGTGAAGGAACTATGGACCTTTTTGGGTATGAGCGGGTGGTGCCATCTATGGATTTAGAATTATGGACTGCTTGTTAAACCCCTGTATGCACTCACGACTACTGAACAGAAATGCCTTCAATGGAACAAGGAAGCAATACAAGCTTTCAAGCTACTGAAGAAGGCCCTGACGTCAGCTCCAACTTTGGGACTCCCAGATGTGAGTACGCCATTTTACCTTTTTTCCCACGAGAAGCAGGGGATTGCCCTGGGAATATTAGCACAAGACCTGGGCCCAT
This sequence comes from Aythya marila, assembly GCF_965140915.1. Classification (NCBI taxonomy): domain Eukaryota; kingdom Metazoa; phylum Chordata; class Aves; order Anseriformes; family Anatidae; genus Aythya; species Aythya marila. The sequence continues at coordinate 88,995,740 of NC_139080.1, forward strand.
ACCGTAGGGCAGTTGCTTATTTCTCCAAACGATTGGACACAACTGCAAAGGGATGGTCTGGATGTTTGTGAGCGGTTGCGGCCATAGTACTAAACATCCAGGAGGCCCAAAAATTTACCTTGGGCCAGAAAATAACCGTGTTAGCATCCCATACGGTATCTGCAGTACTGGAAGCAGAAGGTGGACATTAGCTCTCCCCACAAAGAGTTTTGAAATATCAGGCTACAGTGGTGGAACAGGATGATGTGGAAATTGTAGTCACCAACATTGTCAATCCAGCTTCTTTTCTCAGTGGGAACACAAGGGACCCAGTGCATCACAACTGTCTGGAAACCATCAAAGCAGTATATTCGTGCCGTCCAGATCTGAAAGACAATCCTATGGAAGACACAGAAAACTGGTTCACTTATGGGAGCAGCTAAGTCGTAAGTGGTAAACGACACAATGGTTATGCAGCTACCACTTGTAAAGAGGCAGTAGAATCCGGGCCTTTACCTGCGAACACCTCTTCACAAAAGGTGGAAATAATTGATCTGACCCGAGCCTTGGAATTGGCCCAAGACAAAATCAAAAACGTCTATACAGACTCAAAATATGCCTTTGGGGTTGTACATGCGTATTGAGTGATCTGGAAGGAGAGGGGATTACTGAATTTGCATGGCAAAAATATCAAGCATGCAAAAGTAATCTTGAAGTTGTTGGAAGCACTTCAACTCCCTGAGAAAGTGGCAATCGTGCACATCAGAGCACACCAAAAAGCAAACTCAGAATTGGAAAAAGGAAATGAGCTGGCAGATGTAGTGGGTTTACGTGGCAAGGTTTTGGTAGCAGGGAGCCATAGGTGTGGTTTCTGTGAGAAAGATCTAGAAGCTGCCCCATGTTCGGGAAGGGCCCCATTGTTTTCCAGATCCAAGCCAATAAGCGATGTTGTTTTGCGCCTCTGTGAGAGCATATTTAAGACAGGGAAAAAACGCTGCGCCACACAGCAGCCGGGAGAGTCAAGGGAGTGAGAGAACAGCCTTGCACGTGCCAAGGTCAGTGTAGAGGGAGGGGGAAAGGTGCTCCAGGCGCCGGAGCAGAAGTCCCCTGCGGCCTGTGGTGAGGAGCATGGTGAAGCAGGATGTCCCCCTGCAGCCCATGGAGTACCACAGTGGAGCAGGGTTCCACGCTGCAGCCCGTGGAGGAGACCACGGTGGAGTAGGTGGCCCTGCACCGACGGAGGCTGCCGCCTGTGGAAGACCCCTGACGGAGCAGATTCCGGGCCGGACCTGTAGCCCGTGGAGAGGAGCCCACGCAGGAGCAGGTGACCCAGCAGGAGCTGCTGCCCATAGGGGAGCCAGGTTGGAGCAGTTTTCTCCTGAGGGATGGACCCCGCGGTACGGACCCATATCTGGAGCAGTTCTGGAAGAGCTGCTGCCTGTGGGAAGCCCATGCCGGATCAGTTCATCAAGGACTGCATCCCGTGGGTGGGACCCCACAGCACAGGGGACGAGAGTGACCGAGAAGGAGCGGCAGAGAAGAAGTGCTGTAGACTGACCATAACCCCCATTCCCCCGTTCCCCTGTGCCGCTCGGGGGGAGGAGGTGGAAGAGGGTGGATGGGGGGGAAGGTGCTTTTGGTTTGCTTTTTCCTTTGTTTTCTCACTTCTCTCGCTTGTTAGTAATAGGCAATAAATCTTACTATCTCCTTATGCCGAGTCTGTTTTGCCCGCTACAATAATTACTGCGTGATTTTCTCGTCCTTATCTCAATCCTTGAGCCATTTTCACATGTTTTCTCCCCATTCCTCTTTGAGGAGGGGGAGTGAGAGAGCGGCTGTGGTGGAGCTCGGCTGCCCACTCGAGCTGAACCACGACAGCAGACAGAGAGGCAAAACATGCAGCCAAAAGGGAGGTAAAAACAGAAGGGGCCCTGATCCCCAGTGGGCAAATCTCCCTAGAAGGTAAGCCCAAATATACCAAGGAAGATCAGAAATTAATTACTGATCTAGCAGGTTCCTATAACGAGGAAGGGTGGGCTCTTACCCCAAGGGAAAATGATTATTCCCTCTTATATGATATGGCCCTTGATAACAGAGGAACATAGAAAGAGGCACTGGGGGACTGAAGCCTTATATAAACATTGGATCAGAGAAATTGTAGCAAGGAACCACTGAGAGACAACTGACTCAGCAGTGTGACCTTTGCCTCCAGACTAATCCCAAAAATACTCCAAAATTAGGGATAGGCCAAATTGGAAAAGGTAATGGGCCTGGACAACAATGGCAGATTGAGTTTTTGGAACTGCCAAGAAAAGGGGGGTACCGATACATGTTGGTATTAACTGACACCTTTTCAGGTTGGCCAGAGGCGTTTCCTACCAGAACAGCCAAGGCTAGGGAGGTGGTAAGAATACTAATACAGGAAATAATACCACGTTTTGGGGTACCAGCTACTATATCCTCTGACAGGGGACCGCCTTTTATTTCAAGAATAGTGCAACAAATCAGCCGCCATCTAGGTGTAGATTGACAACTTCATACCCCATATCGCCCTCAGTCAAGTGGCCAGGTAGAAAAGACGAACCACTTGATCAAACAACAGATTGTAAAGTTGGGACAGGAAGCGAATCTGGCCTGGCCTCAGTCTCTTCCTTTGGCTCTCTTATGCATACGAACAAGGCCAAGAGCAAAGGAGGGACTGAGCCCTTTTGAAATCCTGTGTGGACAACCCTATGGAATACAGAAGGGGATGTCCGCACAAGCAGGAGACAAAATTATGACATCCTATATGGTGGCATTAGGGAAACAATTAGACAAAATTGGAAAATACGTAGCTGGAACCCGGAGTAGCGTTTTGGATAGACCTATACACAATGTACAACCTGGAGATTATACATGTATATATGTAAAGTCTCTTGCAGAAGAAACTTTGGAACCCCAATGGGAAGGACCCTTTCAGGTGCTGCTTACATCATACACCGCAGTAAAAATTAAAGAACAACCTGCTTGGATTCACCACATGAGAATCAAGAAGTCAACGCAAGGTCCATGGACACTTGAAACAATGGGACCCAATAAGTTGAAATTGAAAAGGCAACACGTATGGACTTTGGACATTGCTTGTAACTATTGTATCAGCTCAAGCATGGAAGGAAAACTCGTATGTAAACATACCTGAAAGAGTCGCCCGATCTTTAAATTTATCTGACTGTTGGATATGTACTGCACTTCCGAGGGGCAATATGGAAATCCCGCTATATGGGATACCCTCCAGAAATTGGAACAATGCATTATATAGACTAATCAGACGTGGTCCGCTCAATGTTGGGGAATGGAAAGGGTAAATTATACCTTCCCTGAGGGACCGAAATTTGCTTTACAAGCACGGGAAACGTTACTGTTAAAAGTCGGTGTATGGGGGTCAATGATGGCAGCGAACAAAAGATCTTGCGTGATCTGGGGCTTAGTTTTGGTCGGGAACCTGACTGTTCAAAAACGGTAAATGCAGGGGGATATAATCTAGCCAATTTAAGGTCATTTTGTAATATTACTATCCAAGTAGCATACGACCCTGATAAGGTGTCTGGAGTGGATGGATCTTTGGAAAGTGGGTGAAAATTAGGTATAGGGTATACGGTATTGGTAGCTATGTGGTGATGGGAGGGCAAGGAAGAATTTACCACCTAATTGGAAGTATTATATATGGAGTGGTAATTCATGTCAAGAAAATGGTTGATATTAATAAAGAAGGGGAAGATTTGGGAGGGTGGCCATGGGGGTTGGAAAGCCCCACACTAGACACTAACACCACCCTAACACTAGACTCTTCTCGATGAGGCCATCAGGAATGTAAATGACTTTAGAGGGAACAGAGAAGGGTGATTCAGGAGACTGCATGCAGTCTCGGGTTTCTTGTTCTCCAGCCATTGAGGCATGGAAGTTTCTGGGTGTTTACTGTTACTGTTATTTGCAAAGTTGTTTGACCAATGAAAAGTTGTTTTGAAAAGAACTGCTGTGGAGAGAAGGGTATAGGAGGGGAGCCTGCCCTCAAGATAAAAAAAAAAAAACAAAAAGGAAGGCAACACGATGTGACGAAGTTATGTCATCAGTAAAGAAGCAGAAAGAAGGAATGAAAAGGAGCAGGTTGGCAGAATGGAGACCAGGACAGGAACAGGCACTTTTCTCAGTCGTTCTTCTTGCCATCTCAGGAGTCGGGAGCACTTGGAACAGTCCTTCCCACTCACGTTGCAGCTTCGATTCTTTCCACATTTGCATCAAAACACGATCTCCTGCTCCGAATGGATGGATCAGGACTTCCAACGCCTCCAACATTACATGCTGTCGCAGTAGGGGATCTCCAAGTGCTGACTCTAAGGAACGGGATGGGGCACAGAGTGGAGTGGAGACACCACGGACAGGCTCTGTGACGAGAAGGGGACCTGATGCTCTTGTGCGCACTGTGACCGATAAGCTGCATGATCGCTACCCTGAGCTAATGGCCTGTCATGTTTTTGAGAAAGCGTTGTACTCTAGTGAGAGAACTGGTGTTTCTCTACAAGCAGCAATCCCCATGCTTTTGCTTCAGCTTTGAATATTGAAAGAACAATATGATCAAGCAAGTAACCGAAACTTTTTCAGCTGGAAGTAGCTCAACCTTTCTTTTACACAGGAAGAAAAATCTAGGAGCATAACAGATTACACACCAAAAACAAAAACATGTAAATAAACAATGTAATAATATCACTCGCAGAAAAAATAAAAAAAAAAAAAAAAAAACAAAAAACAACACGGACAGGTGGCGACTCCCCTTCTCCTGCGGGGCAAGACATCAAGCGGTGTCCATCTGTCCCTGCATGGGAAATGGATGCTGGAAGTGGGCTTCTCACTATCGCTGCTTTGGGTAGTTGTGGAGTAATTGCCTTAACTGTTCCCTCATTAATGGAAATGGTTAACCCAACGAAAGTTAGAACAAATGATGGGGATTCTCCCCTCTAAACACAGGCCAAGAGAGCTGGAGTTGTTCATCACGGAGAAGAAAAAGCTCCAGGGAGAGCTAATTGCCGCCTTTCAGTGCCTAAAGGTGGCTTATAAAAAAAGTTGGAGAGCAACTTTTTGCTCAGACAGATAATGACAGGGCAAGGAAGTTTCCAAACTAAAAGAGAAAGAGGGGAGTTAGATTAGATGTTATGAGACCAGGGGAAAGGATAGAGGAAGACAGACACTGAGAAGGGCAGAGGAATCAAAAAAGATCAAGAGACGAGTGGGACAGAGGAAGGAGTAACAGCGGTAGCTGGACAGAGGAATTGCAGGGAACGCTACTGCAGGCGTGCAGTACTGGGTGCTGCAGTATCAGTGCTTTTATCATTGATGGGCAGTACCAGTTGTGGTTGCAGTGCAAGCAGTTGTCACAAAGTCTCAGGAGAGCATAGAAGCACAAGAGGAGCGTGGGGCATAATAGCTTTCTCAGGGTTGCAGAGTAGAGTGCAATGGTCCTAAATGGGTGAGTGCGGTAACATGGCTACCCAGCAGACACCCAGATGCCCGGATAGGTCCTGTGTGCCACTATGTTGGCTCCTGAGTACCACGCACACGCCAGCAGTCAACAAAGCATGCAGAGGCAAGTTAGCAGCAAGAAACGGATGCACAGGAGAGAATGTCCCTGTGCAGGCTGCACCCATCCCACTCCCTGCCCTGCCAGCATTTGCAGTGTGGCACCATTCCACTCCCTCCCCATGCACCTTGACACTCCAACCACCCTGACCTATGGAGGGCTTCCCTGAGCCCTGGCTGCAGCATGCACACGTGAGTTCCTTTGTTCCAGTACGCAAAAGGCAGCATTTATTCAGAGCTTCTTTTAAACTTCAAGGTAGTATTGCATCTGGATGACGGGTTTGGAGGGATTACATTTCACAGAAAACCCATGAGAAATAAATGTCTGGTGGACAGAGGTAACAAAATTCACACCGTATACAGTTGCGCTATTTATCTACAGTTGTCAAAAATACAAAGAAATTAGATAAAAAAGGTTGCTTGGTCAAAACATTAATGAAATATACGTTCCAAACGCATAGGAATCACAGAGTGATCAAACAAAGACAGTAAGTGTCTTAAAGCTTTAGAGCTTTCAAGAGCTGCTGTGGTCACGTGACTAAAGGAAAGCTACCGAGTTTGTTCACCAAGACAGGTGTTCAGATTAAAGACAGGGAAAAAAAATTACACTCTACCACCAGGCATCTTTGCTGGAGGGGAGCAAGGGCATGAACAGAACGCAGCAGATATTTCAACTTTTCCTTACGGTATCTGTATGTTTTAAAGAAACCTCTCTGGCAAAAGCAAGGTCAGTTTGCAGATACTATCTAAGGAAACAGTAAGAGACAGCAACAAATAATGCGTGTCACGGATGGGATCACTTCATATTCATTGTACTGCACAATGACCAAGAACAATGATCTCAGAGCTGAAAAGCAAATCTCTTTCCCCAAAGAGTACCCTGAAGCCTGAACGTCTTCAATAAACATTTTATTGATGAGTTTTCTCAATGTACTCGGTATTTCTCTGAGGGAGAGGTAGGCTCTCATGGGGCTACTTCATGCTCCCGTGCTCTGAGAAGTCAGAAACAACATGATTGTCCCCTGTCAGTAACCACTTTGTAGTTCAGAGTCCTTCAATTCCCACTGGTTCGCGTGCATGGATACGAGAAGTACTAATTCCAACTTCATCACCTGTAGAAAACACACAAGGTAAAGGTAGTTGATCCTCAGAAGATATTCAACTTTGTACTATATAGCCCTGCATCTTTATGTAGAAGCAGTCATTCACCTCCCTTCCTTCACTCCTCCCCAAGTGTCAGAAGTTATTTTTACCTGTTCTGATCAGAGGAGCTTTATTCTAAATTGGAATGTTTATACTTCTGTCAGTTTCAGCTTCACTTTTAGAGAGAAAGAAGCCAGAAAGCTACGTGTGTCTTACATACATCGTACATTTGTTTGAGGGTTTACCCTTTGAACAATAAGAACTAAATTAGTCAGGATTCCATTCTTATATCCTTTTTTGTTTTTCTTTTTCCTCTTCTTAAACAGACTATTGCGTGATCTTATAAAACCCTAAACACAATTTTTTAACACACAGAGCACTGCATGTTCAAGCCTGCTACAGCGATTTCTAGTAGTTTCTACCTCAGGAATTAATGTTTCCCTTGTCTTCTGCACTTCCTAGTATGTGCACCTGTTTACTTAGGTAACTGATACTCAGTTTTGTTCCAGTCTTTCCTTCCTCCCACACTGCTGAGGGAGCAAACGGCTTTGTGGTGCTTAGCTGCCTGCACACCACAGGCACATACAGAGTACAAATCTCTATCCATCAGAGAATCGGTTACTGGCATTCCAAGCACTGTCCACATGCTGGAGGAAGAACTCCACTGTTTTCTCTGAAAAAGAGGCAGAGAAGAAAATAGGATACAGTACAGAGTGATCATGCAGTCCAATAGGCACAGCCTCATACCGTGAAGAGATACAAGAACAGAACTTTCACCTGCAACATTATCAGACAGTATTTAACAGCCTGGATTAAAGCATGTTCATACACACCTTCTTTGTAATATGTTTATCACATAGACACAACTGTAAATATTACAAGAAGCTTGCAAAGACAAGAAGTGAAAAGATGTCTAATTCTTACTACAGCCTAGACCTCGCAAACAGGGATAGTTGTATGACTGGGAAAAAGTGACAGCAGCCCCGAGCTACATTTTGCAGTCAGACAGTTAAACTACATGTTCAGCTCTACATTATCTCAATGGATACATGGAACTGTTCTATAAAGAACATGGAAAGTCCTATCATAATGGAATTAATGGAAATTAATGGAAAGTCCTATATTAAGTTTATACTGAAAACAGTATTTGGGAAAGAGAATGCAGAAACACCACATGAAGTCAGCTAACTAACCCAGTTCAACACAGAACATGCGAGACTGGAGCAACCTCAAGCAGAGTTGTACGAGCCTTAGTACTCTGAAGGATGCCTTTCTCTGTAAGGCTGTAAGCTGCAAGTCAGTTGCCCAGAGCAATGGGACGAATGCTAAAGATGAACTCTATCTCCAGTACACACCCAAGTAAATCACTAGTGCACCAGGTAGTGGCTTACAGTATCAAATGCATGCCTTTCGGTGCTACTCGTTTAATTTCTGCAGAAGGTACAGAAACAGATGCCTGCTTGAATCTCACACTGATGAGCCACAAATCAAAATGACCTTACTGTAGCTGACTCTCAGAAGTTTTAGCCTTGTATGGAGAGTCATCCTTTGGCTGGGAGCAGTTCTAGCTACGTTTTGAAGTGGCAGAGTGTTCAAACCACATGCAGAGGAGTGGAAGAAGCACAGAGTGGCGCATAGGAACAGAAGTTCGCGGCATCAATGGAGCAAGAAACTGGGAACTGAGATACATGCAGCTTTTACGCTACAGATGCGGAACTGGGAAATAAAGGACTGGGAGAGATGGAGAAAAACACTTGTGGTCCTTGTTTGCAAGGCTTAAAAGCAACCTGGGAAGACAAAACGTATATAGTCTGATCTTTCCTACAGCCCATATTCCCTCTATAGAAGCTCACCTCTTCCTCCTTCGGAGGCCTAAAGACGTCTCCAGGATTCAGGAGATGTTTCTGCAAAACTGTCTGATGTGGTAAGTCTGTACAATACAGGAACACAAAGCAATCTGCCTGACAAGAGCATGCGTTGACTTGTCGTTGGCCAGTTGCTCAAACACATGCCTTCACCTCCTGGAATAAGGGCACACAACATGTTTTCCTTGAATTAAACACAACTACAGATAGATTTAGCTCATAGGGTTCCAGCTGATTATGCTCACTACAGAACCAAGATAAGAGAAACTACTGCAATGTAAGTAGTTATGCTAATAACAAGATCCCACAGTGAAACCAAAGCAGAAGCTTAAGGGAACAGATTGGTCACAAACCATTCTCCGTGACGGTAACATCCAGGTGAGAACTTCCATACTTGTGGATATGTTCGACACCCTCTTGTACACTGTCCACAACCTCAATGCAGCTCTCCAGATCCCCATATTCGTCGTGGAGAGATTTCACTTCTGAGGGGTTGAACATCAAGTAAGAGGCAAACTTTGGGCCAGCATGAATCTTCACCTGCAATACCAGAAGTATTTTGTGCTGTAGATTGTACCAGTGCGTAACAGGTGAAAAGTGCAGCTTGTTGTTCTGGGTATAGCTAGGATAGAGTTAATTTTTTTCATAGCAGTCCCTATACTGCTACATTTTGGATTTTTGCCTTAAACAAACCACTGTTTTGGCTGTTGCTAAACAGTGCTCACACAGTTCCAAGGCTTTCTCTTCTCCCCCCACAGTGAGAAGGTCGAGGGTCTGCTAAAAGTTAGGAGAGCACATACCCACAACCGATTCAAACTTAACCAAAGGGATAGCCTATGCCATATAATGTCAAAGTCAGCAATATAAAATGAGGGGAGGGGAGTTTCGAGGAAGGCAGATATTTCCAGGTTTGCAAGTCTCCCCTACAAAAGACTTTACCTGTTTTTATCCCTTTCTTTTGTAAACTGACACCAGCCCTCTCCAAAGTGTATGTTTCAGACACAAAAGAGTTACTGGGCCCAAAACAAGGCAAGGACTTTCAGTTATTTTACGATCCTGATGAAGAAGATCTAATGCATCGTCAATCTCTGAATTTAATCGTAGCAGCTAAGACACCTTAACAATGAGAGGGAGGAGTGGAGGAGCAGGTGCTGATCTCTTCTCTCAGGTGACAGCGACAGGACCCAAGGGAATGGCATAGAGCTGTGACAGGGGAGGGTCAGGCTGGATGTTAGAGAAAGGTTCTGCACCAAGAGGTGGCAGGGCACTGGAACAGGCTCCCAGGACAGTGGTCACAGCACTGAGCCTGCTGGAATTCAAGAAGTGTTTGGGCAACGCTCCAAGATGCATGGTCTGATTTCTGGGTGGTCCTGTGTGGAGCTAGGGGTTGAACTTGGTAGTCCTCATGGGTCCTTTGCAACTCAGGGTATTCTATGAAAAAAAAAAAAAACACAAAACAAAACACAACCAAACCAGACATTAAAAAAAAAAAAAGACAAAAAGAAAACACAAGCGAGTGAGGACTTGCTCCTGACTAGCTATCTGGCAAGCTTCTCTTAATATGACTTTAACATTATCAGAACATGACCTATTTTACCATGTTTTCCTGCATCAATCACTGCTTGTATACACTATTTGCCAAATGGAAATGCTATGTGAAAAATCCATGTTTTGAGTGTAATTTAAGTACTTCACAAATATTTCTCTCGTGATGCATCTCTGCTACAAAACATTACGCATGTCAAAGCAATTATGTAGGACAGTGGCCTTTCACTGTTCCTGTGGAACAGTGGGAGGGGGAAATAATGGGCGGGAAAATGGGTGGGAATAAAGGCAAGTGAGACAAAATGTTCAAAATATGTGGATGAAGCAGATTAGAGGAGGAGAAACATAAAATGGGAAACGACTGAGGTAAGAAGGTAAGTTAATAGATTTAATCAGAATAGTATTTGGGTCCGGGAGGTTGCCAGCCAGTAAGTCAGAATTAAGAGTAGTAGAGAAAGGGTTGGGGAAATGCTCTTCCAAGGCAGAGAATGATTTTTTTCTATGTAAAAGGAAGTAGTTGTATCCCAGCAATGGCATGCAGCCACCCCAAAGAAGCTGCTTGCAGATCGTTTCTATGGAAAAGCTTGGGGTTGCATGGAGAAGCCAAGAAAGCTCTCCGAAAAGAGTACAAAGGTGTACAAAGAGACATGTGGGTAACGTAAGTGTTATGTTATCATAAAACTACATAGGGCTATGTCAGCAAGACCAAGGGCTCCTAAAATGAACAACAAGTAAATAAAACAAAACAAAAGCCAACACAAGTATAAATGACTAACCTGTTCTACTCTCAACGTGTCTATGATCTGATCAAACAACGGAGTTCTCAGCAGGTCTCAGTGAATTAGGAGTGTTTCCCGAGCATCACAGGCAGCAGTATATTCACACTTCGAGCCTCTGACTGAGGTTTAAGAGTAAACAATTGGTTACGTAACATTTATGACAAAGAATTTGAAGAGCATGTGAATTATTATTACGTATGGTTATAATAATATATTAATATATATATTAATATAATATAATAATATATTAATATAATAATATAATAATAATAATAATAATAATATAACCATACCACATATTCCAAATGTGTAGTTCAGTTACACTCATGGTATCCAAGTCACTCTCTCACAGCTTACTTATTCATGTGGCCTTCTCCACGCTGGCATCTGTGTCCACATACACATGACAGATCCATTCACCGTGTCCCATCACTGGAATTCCCTTAGCAGCTTTCTGGATAGTCCTGACTAGCTGGGATGAACCATGTGGAATGATTAGATCTACCAGCTTCTCCAAATGGCAGACATCTTCCACTTCCTTGCTTGTATTCACACGTGAAAGTTGTGACACAAACAGTCAATGGCCTGAATTCTCAAGCTCTGCCTGTGCTTTTTCTACATGCTACAGCACAAAAGTTGTTGCTTTAATTCTAGACACTTACTACTTGCACTGCATCTTTGACTCCATGAATGGAGAGTGCTTCTTGAGTCAGATGATGAAGGATTTGATTGCTGTATGCTGCCTCTTTCCCTCCTTTTATTAGCAAGCCATTTCCGCTAGCTATGGCCAAAGAAGACACCTGTCAGAAGGGAATTAAAACAACAACAACAACAACAACAACAACAAAGTGATCTGACTCCTCTGGGAGAATAACATCTGCAAAATAGAGTAAGAACAGGATTTTGCATTCTGCTGACTTACTCAATATTAATATACAGCACCAAGAATTTTTTCCGAGTCAGAACGTGTAACTCCAGAAATGAAGTATCTTAACGTTTCAGAAACAAACTTGAGCTTCAGGGTACTACTGGCAAAGGGAGACTGCAGTAAGTCAAAGGAAACCCTGAACATAGGCTCTGGCACAAATTCGCTAGTTGTATAAAACTATTTCAGATGCAAGAACTCTTATCCCTAATCATTCTGGCTGGAAGTAGCTAATGAGCTCTTCCTACGACTAACATTTTACTTGTGCTCTCTTATACAGAAGCCTTTTGTTTAATCACGCTGATTTTACGTTTATAACCAGAAGGTGTCCTTGCCTATGGCAGGGGGGAGTAGATGACCTTCAAGTTCCCTTCCAGCACAAATCATTCTATGATTCTATGACACCTCCCACTAGACCAGATTGCTCAAAGCCCCATCCAACTTGGCCTTAAATACTTCCAGGGATGGGGCATTCACAACTTCCCCAAGCAGCCTGTTCCAGTGCCTCACCACCCATAGTAAAGAATTTCTTCCTTTATTCTAATCTACATCTACCCTTTTAGTTTAAAGCCATTACTCCTTGTCCTGTCATTACACTCCCTGACAAAAAGTCCCTCCCCAGCTTACCCGAAGCCTGCTTCAGGTACTAGAGGGCCACTATAAGGTCTCCTCAGAGCCCTCTCTTCTCTAGGCTAAGCAACCCCAGTTCTCTCAGCCTGTCTTCATAGGAGAGGTCCTCCAGCCCTCATCAACTTCGTGGCCCTGCTCTGGACCTGCTCTAACACATTTATTTCTTATGTTGGAGTCCCCAGAGCTGAATGCAGCACTGCAGGTGGGGCCTCACAGGAGTGGAGTAGAGAGCGAGAATCACCTCCCTGGACCTTCTGGTCATACTTTTGATGTGGCTCACGATACGGCTGGCTTTCTGGTTTGCAACTGCACATCGCTGGCTCATGTAGAGCTTTTCATCCATCAACACTCCCAAGTCCTTCTCTGCAGGGCTGCTCCCAATCCACTCATCAACCAGCCTGCATTCATTCTTGGGAGTGCCTTGATGACGGTGGTGAACCTTGCACTTAGCCTTCTTGAACTTCACGAGGTTCTCATGTACCAACCCCTTAAGCATGTCAAGGTCAACTCAGACCAACTCCTTTTCCCTACTAGTGTCCTCTGGGTAAAAAACAGTCACCGTGTTTGATATTCTACCTCATCCTGCTGTCCACAATTTGAAAAGAATACTGAAAAAATAAGGAAGACTTCAGAAAGATCCTTGTCATTTAGTGGAACCTTGCTGTACCCAGATACTGTGTGTCTTTAACATACAAAACTAGACATTAAAATGCAATTTGATTGTATCTTGTTAACAATCTGCCTCTCCGAAGATCAGCATCACGAAGGAAAGCTGCAGAGACAAGCTTATTTAAATAAATAAAAAACATCCAATCTGTAATGGGTTTGAAAACAGTTTGTTCCCTTTAGATAGTAATAGAGCACGGCTGTACTTCAGAACAATTGGATTTCTTGAAATCTGTAAGAAGCAGTCTGTGAAATATGATCTCAGAACTTCGCCTTGTAAGTACTAGAGACAAACATGCTATTGTATATTGTTATAAATGACTGAGTCCCGAATAGGGTTACAATCAAAGTTTACAATTTATTAAAGGAACAGAGGTAAGCAAACAGCACTGGGTGCGCTGGGAGTCTCTGCTCCACGAAGACGCACACCGGTTACATCAGGCGACTGGTTTTTATGCTCCTAGGCTAATACATATTCATCACCACTTTTGGAAAAGGCAGGGGTATTATAATTAGTTTCCCAGAACCCGAACCATCCCACGGATGCATGCGTATCAGTCTCCAGTGGTCCCTCTGAGGGTCGCTCATACTGAAGGCTCGTAGTCTTCCTCACAAGTTTTGTCCTTCGGTCGTTCTTCAGCTTCCCCCCCACCCTCCCCTTATTTAGTAGTCTCTGGGCCAGATGCCAGAAAGTCGTGTCTCATGCAATAGTCAGCAGTTATCTCAAAAAACTCCCCCCTATTCTCTTATCTCCCAGACCCAAGTCTCAAGGTTTACCCTTCAAACCCTCTATCAACACGAACTGCTAGACCATTCTTTTGCAAGATACAAGAACTATATACACTAACCACTCTGTTTCTCTTGGACTTGTGGTTATTTATACAAGGGGATGTAAGACAGAAGGTCACATTTCATTATGAGGCCCTAGCATTGTTCCATATTGACACGAATCAGATGAACATATTTCACAGTCCCCCATCTCCTTTTTCATGGTATTGATTCGTGTTTTCCTTTCCAATCGAGTCAATACTTGCCAAATTGGTATCAATTTTGGATATTCTTTTCTTTTTATTATCGTCAGGCAATGGGTTTTCTCTTCTCCCTGGTTCTGGGTCAACAGTGTGAGAAACTCCGTAGCCAGTAACTTAGGCTCAGGCGAGGATCTCAGTGAAGAAGTAATTTGTTCGCGATTGCAATGGCGGGCGCCCCACAAGCAGGAGAGCACACCTACTAGTTCCAAAACACAGTTTATATACTTTTTGATGACAGGACCCTCCCCTGTTTCCCCACTGACTGGGTAATCCAGGTTCACCATCTATCCGATGCTTCACAAACAATGCATGGCCTTCACTTGCCGGCCTGTTAAATTTCAAATTTCTTTTGACATTTTTACTGCTTGGAGAGGTAATGTTTCTTCGCTTGTCTGACTTGACACCGTGATTTTCACCTAATTGTCCTAAGAAGTCTGGTTGTCTGCATTTTACAAGGTCGCCTGCTAAGCTTTCTTATCACTGTAAGCATATCTCAGTACCACATTCCTGCCCTCTAAACAACGTAACTCTGCAAAAACAACATTCCTATTCCCACAACAGGTACTGCAGATATTTGCATTCCTTGTATAACTGGAGTGTATCAGCCTGGTAATAGAAGGTATTAAACATGGAATTATTAACAATTCTCCACATATCCCCAATACAACCATCCTCATTTTAGCAAAACAATCACTGCCCATAAAGCCCCCTCCCATAATCTTCTTAGATCGATTCCATTCCAAGTTTGAACTGGGACGTGTGCAATCTTCTTCATTTCTTTTACAAGTTCATTTACAGCTTTTCTTTCTGTTGTGGTTTAACCCAGCTGGCAGCTAAACACCACACGGCCATTCACTCACCTCACCCCCTCCCTCTCTGGGATGGGAGAGAGAAATGGGAAAGTGAAGCCTGTGAGGTGAGATAAAGACAAGAAAATAATAATAAATAATCATAAATAATAATAATGACAATGACAATAATGATGATAGTTCTACTACTACTCATGTGTATGAAACAAGTGATGCACAATGCAATTGCTCACCACCGCTGATGCCCAGCTGTCTGATGCCCAGCCTAACCCTGAGCAGTCCAGCCCTCCTCCCAGCTCTTGCTGCACCCCCAGCCTGCTTGCTGGCAGGACAGTGAGAAGCTGAAACATCCTTGGCTTGGTGTAAGCATGGCTCTGCAACAATTAAAACATCAGCATGTTATCAGCGCTCTTCTCATCCTAAACCAAAACGTAGCATTCTACCAGCTACTAGGAAGAAACACCTTCATCATTAATCTCTAAACAGCAATTACTAAGGTTAGATTTTCCACAGACTTCTTCTTGTGCTAGTAAATAATCCAAAGCTAAGCGATTTTGATACATAAGTAGATAAGTAGTCCTTATCTTGGTATTTTGCTTTGCAATTAAGCCAAGTGCACCTCCGGTTTTATTTACAACTATTTCCATTACAGCTTGTAACCTAGTTATTCTATTAAGCATATATATTGGGGTCCTATAGCCCCAGGATCCGTCTTCTGCCCATGTAGCTGGATCATAATAGGCAAGACGCCTTCAATCAAGGGGTTGGGCCCACTTTCAGGGTCAATTTGGGCTTGTGATACCGTTCAGCCTGCCGGGGTGATCCAGCTCCTGGAAAACGAATCACAATTTTATATGGGTTTAAAAAGAAAAGTTCTTACGTTATTTTCTCGGGACAACCTCACCTTAGTGTGGGAGAAGTCCGGTCGAGGCCCTCTCACTCGGCAGTCAATACCCATCGCCTCCCTCGGTAGACCATACACACTGCAGTGGAGGGTCCTGCCCCGGTCTTGCCTTCTCCCTTTCCTCCCTTTAGGCTTGTCCCCTTTATTTGGCGTCCTTAATTCATGCAGAGCCTCATTGCCAGAATATGAGTTCTTCTTTAGCTTTAGTTTCAGTTCCCCAGGAGTGGACTCAACCCTCCAGGTTTCGGTAGTTACTGGTCCTTTTATTCTGGATCTGTGGATCCAACCCCTTTCCGCTGTTCTCACAGCTGTTTCAGTAGTAAGTAAAACTTACTACTTACAGTCCCTCCCATCGGGGGCTCAATGATTCTTCCCTCCAGGTTTTTATTAAGACCTTGTCTCCTGGTTGTATCTTATGAACAGCAAATCCTAAAGGTGGTGTTTGAGCCATCATTCCAATTTCTCTTAGCTCTTGTAACCTCCTTCCAATGGTAATTACGTATTTCTGGATGCTACGCTCCTCAACTACATTTTTCCTAGAGGCATCCCTTGAGAATAAGGCATACCATATAACATTTCATATGGCGATAATCCGCTCTCACTGTGTGGTTTAGTTCTTATGTTTAAAAGTGCCAATGGTAAGCATTTCATCCAGGGCATTTGTGTCTCGATCATTAATTTAGCCAAGTGTTGTTTTAGTGTTTGATTCAATCTTTCTACTTTCCCTGAGCTTTGTGGGTGCCACGGAGTATGGTATTCCCACTGAATACCTAATGATTGACATAATAATTTTATTATTTTAGAAGCAAAGTGTGTGCCCTGATCAAAATCAATGTACTGGATTATCCCATATTTAGGTATCAGGTGTTCTAATAGAGCTTTTACCACCATTTGTGCCATAGCTCGAGCTACGGGATAAGCTTCTACCCATTGTGTTAAATGATCTGCTATTTCCCATAGATATTTTATCCTCCCTACCTTGGGCAATTCAGTGAAATCAACTTGTACTTTCTCAAAAGGCCTGTAAGCTGTTTTTCTCCCTCCCGTGGCTGCTTGTCAAAACACTTTCTTATTTATCTTCTGACAAGTTAAGCAACGTTGTGTAATTTGTTTTGCTATTTCAAAAAAAAAAAAAAAAACACACAGCTTCCTGCTGAGGCAGAACTATTAACATTCCTACATCCTCCTTCCCTGCTCATTCAACTTCAAATGGCTCTGTTAAATACTACATGCCACACCTTTAACACCGGGGACAACTCTTTTAACGCTTCCTTTATTTTTCTCCAGCCTGTACTTTTCTCGTGCCAACACCAAAGGCTCAGTCAAGAGCCAATTAATTCCACTCCTTTTCTCTCCAAGATGCTGAAACAACGTATCAGTATACTACACTTCATCCTATTTTCCTTCTCTCCTCCAAAACATGAATTGCCAGATAGTGTTATAGTCGACTGATCCATAAAGTGGCCATTTAGCTTATATAGTGGCCACCACTGATTGCAATACTTAGTGAAAGTCCTCTTCCTTTCTGCGCTCCCAGTTCTAACAATATCCTTTGAATGTGCCAGCGTGCACCCAAGGAGGCTTTCTTTAAAACATCTTTGTTTTGGATATTACTCATTCCTTTGATTTTCCATTCCCTTTTATTTATTTATTACTATTCCTTATTAGTTACTGTCCTTTGTTTCAATTTCCACGCAAACCTTTTTACTGTGGGTTTTTACTATCTTTTCCTAATCTTCTTCCCAAATGTCCCAGTTCTCTGGGATTAAATGCCTCTTCCCGCATACAAACTTTACTATTTCAGGTTATTAAGGAGCCCCGTTCCATGTTCCAATCATAAATCCATGGAACTTCAGGAAAAGAGCTGAAGCACTCAGCCTTTCATCTTCTAGACAAACATTACCACCTTTTCCACAAAATTTACATTTCAACAGGACCGAATTTCGA
This sequence comes from Aythya marila, assembly GCF_965140915.1. Taxonomy (NCBI): domain Eukaryota; kingdom Metazoa; phylum Chordata; class Aves; order Anseriformes; family Anatidae; genus Aythya; species Aythya marila. Next base: position 89,013,573 of record NC_139080.1, read on the forward strand.
GCCAAATGCCAAGTTTTCTCATGCACTTTGTTAATAAGCCCATACAAAACAAGGAATCACTCCTGTGTATCCGTCAATAAATACCATTTAAAAAGGCATTGACACCTAAATAAATTCACTCTCCCCCTTCTTACCAAATTGCCAGGGCTCAAGCCCAAACCACCACAGAAAGGACTCTCTCCGTTCTACCGCTTTGATAATCAGTCAGCCCCCTCCACCTCTCCAGTACTTGGCAAACTGACCAAACGCCACAGCAAATACACCAACACTTCTAAACTGTTAGTTACTTAGATAACGCTCCCGCCTTTTTTCTTGTCACACTCAAAGCATTTAAGAGCAAAAATAGGATCACAAGATACACTGCCAGGCCCACATATTGGGCACCACCAATCAAAACTTGGTGAAAACAGCACTTCTTTTTGGTCTGTCACGCACTTCGTTCGTCTCCGGCCGCTCCCCTCACGGAGAATACGGAACCGCGGATCGGAACTCCGCACTCGCTTCGCAGCTCACTAGAAGGTAAACTGTTAGTCTGCAATTGTTTCACCTTTACTGCAACTCAAGACTGAACTCTGAGCACTGACTCAATTCCGTGTATGCTATCTCCAGCTAGCTATCAGGCACACACTACTCCATGGAGAAGTCAAATTTCCTCGGTAATTGCTTACCCAAACCAGTATGAGATGCAATAGTAAACTATGGAGGAAGCAACCTCTCCTCTGCACTCAGAGTCCATCCTACTATCAGCTACAGCATGGGAGAGAAACCATATTATTCAGATGCAGAGGTATCAAAGATGATCCTCTGAAGTTACATCGGAGAACTTGAGGATGGGGGCTGGCAGGAAGAAAAGTAACAAGACAAGTCATCCTAAGTCTGTAAAAAAAGAAAAAAAAAAAAAGAAAGGTTGGGGGGGGGGGGGGGGGTTGAGGGTGGGAAGCCAGTAAGAATCAGCCTGATAAAACAAATGAGATAAAGAAGAGGAGAATGGGAGAGTTTGGCTAGGCAAGGCAAGACACCCAGGAGGCAAAGGCTGGAGTCTAGGAAGGCAGACTAGAATTTGGCAAGGAAACATACTGGTTTTCTGTGAAGAACAGAGCGAGCAGCAAGGAAGCAATAATGGCAGAAAGGGAGACTACTGCCTTTTCCTTTCACATGAACTTTGCCTAGAGCAGACTCCCCTTCAGTATGAAACGAGGAGTCTCTTTTTAAGTGCCCATACCCATCCCTTGCTCCTCAAATACTTGCTCATATGTTAGAGAAATGCTCAATCAGTCTTGCTAAAGATACCGGCAGTAAGAGCCTAGACTTAGCTTTTACACGCTTGTGGAAAGATATCATTCTGCCTCAGTGCAAACATGCAGTATCAGTATGGGACAGACCACTCAGAGCCTAGAACTTCTACTTCGTGCTGATCTTTTTCAGCATATATTCTTAACAGTTGCAGTTTGTTATTAACGACCTATATTAAACATTTGATGTTTAATCGTAGCCTGCAATTCAGCTGTAGTCAGCATGGACAGAAAAGTGCTCATTGGTAGGAGCCTTGTAAGTTGCAAGTTAAGCAGGGAAGCTATGTGATAAGACACAGGCAGAAATTGCACCACCTGAATGTAAGCTAACTCCTTCTCTACGTTGGGTATCAAAAACCAACGCTGAATAACTCTCAGCATTGCAGAAGCAAGTCCCAGGAAGACTGTAGTTTTCTGCAGAAAAAAAAAAATGGGATGACAGCAGAATTCATTTCAGAAGAATACAAGCAGAAGTCTTTTGAGGCAAGACTTCTTGCAGCCTTCCAATAACTCACCAGTAGAAATACACTTTTGTTATCAAAGATCTCTCTGCCCTCCTCACATACCTGTGGAAGACAGTCAGTCTGGACGGGACTCAAAAAAATCGCAAGAAAGACCCCAACAGGCACTGTCACCTGCTCCAACTCTAGATCTTTTGCTATGCGTGCTCTCTGAACTATGCTGCCGACGCTGTCCTGTGAAGATGCTGCAATCTGACAGAGCCCAACAGCCAAGCTGTTCAGCTTTGATGTAGACAGACTGAGACGTTTCAACAAAGGAAGTGCCAATCTTCCTAGAAGAAAGAAAAAATTGCGCTCAAGATAGATTTATCTGGCTAGTTTCAAGAAAGTGACCTAATGGTCAAACCAGGAAAAAAAGCCGCTGTTTCCCACGCCGCAGCAAGAAACCTACCTAAGATGAACAATGTAAAGCATTAAGTTTAGTAGCTACAATCAAACTGCTCCAATTTGACAACGCTTTCACCTACCATCACATATACACCTAATACGATATGAATGATTTGTATATGAAGTAACATCCGCAAAGACAAAGTTTGTCCTATTTCTAGTACCGTTACACAACCGTGTACCTGAATTTCTTACCAATTTCTACCCTTGCAATATTCCTGGAAGGTTTGCGCAGTAATTGCCTCTTTCTATTTCACAGATAGAAATCCCAAAGAGCAAAGGAACGCATAGCATTTCAGATTGGGCAAGAGCTGCCGGAGTTTTCTAGTCTGAACACGTTCAGGTAGGAAGTTTACTCAGAAATGTCCCTCCAGGCATTCTCCTCAGTACAAAATGGTTGCCGTATGCCTTTTACTGAACTTCACAATTTGTGATGCGCCAGTTCCACACATTTTCTAACCCAAGACCAGCTTCCTCACGCACCACTCTTACACAAAAGAATGGATTTAGTCTGTGCTGCCTGAACTGTACTTTCCTCAGTCAGAAGGTAAGGTGGTTCTTTCTGGAAAGCATCATTTTTAAGTAACAACCTTCCCCACAGGGGCCAAACATTACGTTAACCAGCCCAGGAGAATATTCATGCTATTTCATGCATGATGATAACAGGGAAGATCCTTGCTAGATTTAATTTCTAAAGTGAGCCTCCTTTGGCAAAAGAAAACACTGTTCTATTTTTAGTTTTTTAAACAATGCTGTGGGTTGCTGCTTTCAAAGGCCTCTCTCTCCATCTTCTCTGATAGAGACAGCTCTTACGGAAGCTGCAGCTGCTTACACTGACAAGCTCTCAAAGTCCTGGGTTCCCTAATCTGTGACGGCCATAATATCCAATTGCAGGTGACAGACTACTCTTGTTCTGCTCCTTTCCTTTGAGGCCCAGAAAAGCTCATGACAACAGGTGTTCCATGAAAGGACCCGTAATATTACCTTTATTTTCAGCTTCTTCTAAGTCCTTTTTGTTTGCCAAGAGAATTTCTTCTCACTGATCAGTTAGTAAGTCACCGAGATGATAAAAAAAAATAAATAAATCTCTGCTCTCTGAAAGAGAAAAGTGTCTGAACTGCATTCTTACACGAACTCCATGGTGTTTGACATCTGGCTCACTTCAGCTCATTCCTACTGACACATCTTCTCACTGGCTTGATGCCCTGAATACTTGGAGCCAGCTGATTTTTTCCAGGACCCATTTGTGTTATAAACCTGTATTTTAAAACTTGCCACATGTTCACAGCCTTAAAGAGCGAGAACATACTGTTCTCTCACCTGCTCAGGCTGCAGAGCTGCCAGCGTCCTGCTACCGGCTCGAGACATTCCACCCTGCTGCTCTACTGTAGGGCCTGCCAAAACACACACACACACACACCCACAAGACATGCAGACAAAGGTGGAAGGAAATGAACACTAACCTTTCAACTTTCAACTCCTTACTCAAAGCAGAAAAACAGGTACGGTCTTAAGAGACATATCAAAGAAGTTTACTGTATGCCACAACAGGAAAATTTGTATCAGATACCAAAATGCTGCCACGGTCCCCGAGCATAGCCCTTTTCAAGGCATCACAGAGATTCAGTAAGATCATCCATGTCGTAGGGGACAAACAAGTATACAACCTGTATCAAGAAGACTTGACAAAGAGCAAAAGAATACAAGGACAGCTACATCTCAGGGAGTGGGAGGCTACTGCAAAAAAAGGAAGGCATCCTTTGAAAAAGTTTAATTACATAACTACTGAAAAGAGAAAAGATTGCAAAACAACCTGGGAATGTGCGAACAATACAGGAAGCCAAAACCAGCCTCAGCAACAGCTTGCACAATAGCTGCTCTCTCTCTGCTCTGTGTACGTTGAAGGGCTCCTACAGAGGAGAGGTTTTTTTCTTGGCACGGATGTCAAAGAATCCATCTCAAACTGAAATGATACAGAACAAGTTTTGAAACAGAAACTGAAGTAACAAGTCAAAAGGCTCAGGCAGCATTTCACTAAGGAGTTCTCAAGGAGCTCCTGGATAAGCTACGTTTTCACTTTTAACTCTTGAAATTGTCTGTAGAACAGATGACTTGGCATGTGACTAATATGCCCGGACTTCTATTCAAGAAGTGTCCTACAGAAATTGCCAGAGCAGGAATTCCCACGGTAAGGAAAATAACAGGAGGTATAGTGGGAAGCGTAAGAAAAGAACTAGGGGACACTTGATTAATAAGACTTAATGAAGGACTGTTAAAACAGCTTTTTAAAGCAAGGTCATACTTTATAATGTGGCGTGTATTTTTGTGTTCTTTGAACACAAAAGGGGTGTTGGACCACGTGACCTCTGGAGGTCCTTTCAACCTCAACCAGCCTGTGATTCCTTTGCAGCCACTATGCAACAAAATAGCAAGTACAATTCACAGCAGATAAACATGAAGCAAGGCAGAGACAAAAGGGGAAATCAGGCCTTGGTAGTGCACATAATCCTACGAAAACATCACTTCAATGCTCATCAGCGTTGAACAGCAACTTCCCTGTTTAAGCTTTTGGAGAAGGCCTAGGAAAGGCAACAAAAACCATCCACAATCTAATCAAAACTCAAAGTTAGCCTTGCTATCTCATAAACTGAAGGTTCACTTGCATCTCGGACGCTACACAAACTTTTATTTTCGCTCACCTTGAAAAGGTCACAGTAGAATAAAAACCGTTTCAGCCAAGAGAAACAGGGATCGACAGATCTTTGGAACAGTTTCTGTAGAAAAGGACTAAGAAAACACCTTTTTCATGTGAAAAAGCAATGAGGGAAAAGACAATGTCTCATCATAGAAGTTGAACAGAGATCGATCACCCACGTTCTCTTTCCATACAGAAGGTGGGGGCATCAAAAGCTAGCAGGAAGCAACTTTCACTCCTCCTGCCCACAAGCACACACAAAGTAAAGCAAGCAGTTCTTCACATAGTGCTAGCTCCAGAGTTTACACACAATACCTGGTTAAGGCTCGTGACTCCTGTGACCCATGGATGCTAAGTGTTTACCTCGGTCCAAAGGATATGGCCAATTTTTACAAGAAATCCATTTAGCATTTTTATACTCCAAGGCATTTGCTTGTCTTACAGTGCAAGTCACGAGTATCACTCTATACTTGTTCTATTCTGCTAAGATCACAGATCTTTGGTCTGACTTTCTGCGGCCCTTGTTACATTGTCACAGCAACACACAGGCAGGAAAACATTGCTACATACAGTAACAAAAGACTGAGTCATAAGAAGAACCTAGGATAAAAAATGAAACCGCACACTATCTTAGTTCAGCACTACATTCTATATGCATGCTTTCAGCCTGAAATCATCAATAAGAGACGATAACCTCTAAGACTGAAAACAAGACAAATTCTACTTAGTTCTCTGAATGCAAGGCTGATGCAGCAAGTCATCAGCTGGAAGGAACCCAAGCAGAGGATTCAAGATGTTCCATTCCAACATTGAAACTTACCTTTCCAAAGCCGCTTGTCAAGCAGAGCATAGTTTCCCATTTGTTGAACAGGCAGGCCTAGCCAAATTTCAACCCTAAACTTCCAGGGAATCTCTACTGCTCCCAGCGTACATATTACTTCCGTACTCACCTGCAGGTCTTACCTGTGAAAACAAAGTTCCAACTTTCTTCCCTTCTACAATATCTGTGATGACATGACCCGAGATTTTCGGGTGGACTCCATTTGCAATCACTACAGAGGTGCCTCCTCGCAGGGCCCACAAAGCTGCTGTCACCTACAGTGAAGGAGAGAGCCAGTTCCCAAAAATGCACTTGTTAGTTGAATCCCCATCCTCCACAAGAATTCTTATGTTGGAAGAAGCCCTTAAGACCATCAAGTCCAAGCATCAACCTAATGCTACCACTAAATCATATCCCTAAGTGCTATGTCCACACGTCTCTTGAATACTTCTAAGGATGGGGACTCTACCACTTCCCCGGGCAGCCTGTTCTAATGCCTAACCACCCCTTCCATGAAGAAATGCTTATTTAGTACCCAGATATCTAGTGCTGCTCAATAGAGTTGTTCCTCCCTAGGGGTAGGGCTTGGCATTTCCCTCTCCTGAACTTCAAAAGGTTCCTGCCTGCCCCTATCTGCAGCCTGTCAAGGTTCCTCTGAATGCACCGCCCCCACCCCGCACAAGGGCCATTTCCACAGAAGCCACCAACCACCCGCCGCCTCGCCCCCTCCCTATCCAGCCCACCGTGGCGCGCCACCGACCACCAACCTCGTTGCGCCACCCCTCCTCGGCGTCCCGGCCTGCCCCGACAGCTTCTGCCCATGGCGCCGGCAAGCCCTGCATGCTGCTTCTGCCCTGGCTTCCTCCAAGCCAATCACACAGTGCTTCCGCCCTGATTGAAGACAGGCCCTGACATCACTTCCGCCCCAGGTTCCCAGCCAAGCACAGCGTGTCCCCACAGACACAGCAGAGCAAACACACAAACTAACATTGACATCCTACCCGTAAACATGCCGTAACAGTGACTCACCTGAGAAAGAACTGCATGCAATAAAGGCACCTAGTACTACATTAGTTTATTCTAACAGATCCTACTAGCTGTCACCTCAAAAAGACGTGCGTACCGCTCTCTACTTGGAAACGCATCAGTCCGTCCGTAGACTCTGACCCACCTAAAGAGCCCTGCAACTGACTGAAGGAAAAACAAAGCACTTACCCCAAAGAGCAGCCCAGGCAGAAGGAGCTCTCTGATGGCATACCTGGGGCTCATATACCGTTTGGCCGCGCCCAGCACCCAAGCCCAATCACCTGGGAAAGGGAAGGGGCAAAGCACAAGAAAGTAGAAAGAGAGCAGAAGGAGAAGCAGCAGCTGGCGTGTTTTTGTTCGTTTGTTTGTTTTTAATCTGATTTAGCTCAACAGCAAGCAGAGTGCAGACAAGAGAATCGGGCTGTTTCTAGAAGCAACGTTCCGCATGCTTAGGCTGCAGCTTTTAATCTTGAAAGGACAATATGACCAAGCAAGTAACTGGATTTTTTTCAACTGAAATTAGCTCAAACCTTTCTTTACATAGAAAGAAAAATCCAGGAGCATTAAAAAAAAAAAGAAAAAAGAAAAAAAAAAAAAAGCACAACATGCCAAAGAAAAACAATTCAATGTAATAATATCACTTTATCACTTGCAGGAAAAATCACATACTTGAGTAGGCTATCTGAGAGCCAAAAGGCCATTCTGACGGGTCAAAACACGCTACAGGACACTGGGTCCTGGCCCTCCGCTGCACTGACTTGAAACCCATCCCTAACACAGCATGAAAACTTGAAACCCAACCCAAACACAGACACAGCATTTCAGCCTCAACACAGTTTTGGGAACTGCTGGAAAGCAGGCTTCATCCTCAATGAGGTGTGCTCAGGCTACACAGCATGGGGCTTCAGGCACCTCTTCCCCTACGGAAGAAGACCGCCATCAGGAACCGCCACGCAAGACAACCTTTTTCCTCTACAACACCTTTCTCAGGAACAATGCAGCATTCCAGAGACCTGCTTTGCTCCTGTTCTAAGGGCTATCACCTTGCCTGTGGCACCTGATAAACAGAGGAGAAAGCAACCACAGCAGCAAAACCCACAGCAGCCTTTGGACAGTTACTCTCATCCCCTCCTTAACCTCAGCCTCTTACCTGCCCCACGTGGCAGATGCTTCCACCTGTTCTCTTAAGCCACTTAAAGCACCTCTAAAAGGCAAACTGGAATTTTACTCTATTGGATGTAGGAAAATAACTGCAGTGACAACCGCACCCCAAAAACAACTGCTACCTCTGTTCATCACTCACCAGAGTCACTCCAGAGGCAGCTCAGGTCATGACGTCCTGGACTGCACACTGAGTTTCAGCCTGAACAAAGGAAAACACAGCCAGAAGATAAACTTTCAGCTGCCAGCGTTAGCACTCATCCCTCATCAACACAAGCGACTCCATCTTTAATTGTATCCTTTCAAAACAGCAGTCCACTTGCCTCTGTACCTGGAAATTAAGTCCAAGCTCAGAAGGAGTAGACAGCATCACCCATGCCACCTGGGAACACAAAAGGACAAAATGACCACTGTGCTTGCAAACAACCACCTGCCACACTGCTCCTCTATCCCAAACAGCCTCACCTCAGACCCTGAGGGAAACACCTGAGTGTCTTCCGTTCGCTTTGGATAAGGGATGACCAGGCTGAAAACACTCTCACCTTCCCTCACTGCTCCGTGACATGGGGATTTCCCTTCCCTGTCCAAGACTGCACGAAGCACCTGCAGAGACAAGAGAGAAGCACACCCTGAGGCACCTCACAGCCAGAGTGTACCTGCTGCAATACTCTCTCTTCCCAGCTCTGTTACTCCAGCTGCTCACCAGCTTTAACTGAGATTCTTGGCTCACAGCGCCAAAGCAAACTCTGCCCAGGCCACACAACACACACTACACAAGCTACGTTATTTAAGACACACGAGCTGGAACGTTCCTGCCCAAGAATCAGTCGCATCACACAGGAAGGATGCCGCATGCTCCTAGAAACCAAACCTACCAGTCCTGAACAGCTTCCCTGCCAGACAGCTCCCCACCTCCTCCTGCCAACCACGCTCAGCACACGCACTATTTGCCTCTCAAAAACAACAACAACAAACAAACAAACAAACAAACAAAAACCCACAAAAAGTAAGAACATACACACACAAAAGCGACTGAGCTCCACAGATGCCAAAAAGCCACGCACACACAGCAGCCCGGCAGGGGTAATCACAGACCCTTTACAGATGAAAAAAGGTAACTCTGATACGACCCTGCTCAGTCTCTTAGTAATACTGTGCCTACGTGGACAAGCCTCTTGGAGCATGTAATCAAGCTGTTTTTAGTTCTCTGGAGAGTTACACAAGTGATTAAAATATAACTCAAAACCAGAAGTGTATCCCACCATCCCTAAAACCAGTGATCCAGCAACCTCTGCTAAATATCCCTCTATTAAGTGAATTCCAAGCACTTAAAATCTAGAAATCCATAGACTCCAAGCTGCCTAAAGAAGCACCTGTAGAAACAAGAGAAAAAGCACACCCTGAGGCACCTCACAGCCACAGCATACCTGCTGCAACACCTCTCTCTTCCCAGCTCCTTTACCTCAGCTGCTCATTAGCTCTATCTGAAATGTGTGCCCAGGCAGCGCTGCACAAAATTGTGCCATCAGACTTAAAAAAAAAAAAAAAAGGCCCACAGCACAACAGCTGCTGCTCCTTCTGCTCTCCTTCTACTTTCTTGTGCTTTGCCCCTTCCCTTTCCCAGGTGATTGGGCTTGGGTGCTGGGCGCGGCCAAACGGTATATGAGCCCCAGGTATGCCATCAGAGAGCTCCTTCTGCCTGGGCTGCTCTTTGGGGTAAGTGCTTTGTTTTTCCTTCAGTCAGTTGCAGGGCTCTTTAGGTGGGTCAGAGTCTACGGACAGACTGATGCGTTTCCAAGTAGAGAGCGGTACGCACGTCTTTTTGAGGTGACAGCTAGTAGGATCTGTTAGAATAAACTAATGTAGTACTAGGTGCCTTTATTGCATGCAGTTCTTTCTCAGGTGAGTCACTGTTACGGCATGTTTACGGGTAGGATGTCAATGTTAGTTTGTGTGTTTGCTCTGCTGTGTCTGTGGGGACACGCTGTGCTTGGCTGGGAACCTGGGGCGGAAGTGATGTCAGGGCCTGTCTTCAATCAGGGCGGAAGCACTGTGTGATTGGCTTGGAGGAAGCCAGGGCAGAAGCAGCATGCAGGGCTTGCCGGCGCCATGGGCAGAAGCTGTCGGGGCAGGCCGGGACGCCGAGGAGGGGTGGCGCAACGAGGTTGGTGGTCGGTGGCGTGCCACGGTGGGCTGGATAGGGAGGGGGCGAGGCGGCGGGTGGTTGGTGGCTTCTGTGGAAATGGCCCTTGTGCGGGGTGGGGGCGGTGCATTCAGAGGAACCTTGACAGGCTGCAGATAGGGGCAGGCAGGAACCTTTTGAAGTTCAGGAGAGGGAAATGCCAAGCCCTACCCCTAGGGAGGAACAACTCTATTGAGCAGCACTAGATATCTGGGTACTAAATAAGCATTTCTTCATGGAAGGGGTGGTTAGGCATTAGAACAGGCTGCCCGGGGAAGTGGTAGAGTCCCCATCCTTAGAAGTATTCAAGAGACGTGTGGACATAGCACTTAGGGATATGATTTAGTGGTAGCATTAGGTTGATGCTTGGACTTGATGGTCTTAAGGGCTTCTTCCAACATAAGAATTCTTGTGGAGGATGGGGATTCAACTAACAAGTGCATTTTTGGGAACTGGCTCTCTCCTTCACTGTAGGTGACAGCAGCTTTGTGGGCCCTGCGAGGAGGCACCTCTGTAGTGATTGCAAATGGAGTCCACCCGAAAATCTCGGGTCATGTCATCACAGATATTGTAGAAGGGAAGAAAGTTGGAACTTTGTTTTCACAGGTAAGACCTGCAGGTGAGTACGGAAGTAATATGTACGCTGGGAGCAGTAGAGATTCCCTGGAAGTTTAGGGTTGAAATTTGGCTAGGCCTGCCTGTTCAACAAATGGGAAACTATGCTCTGCTTGACAAGCGGCTTTGGAAAGGTAAGTTTCAATGTTGGAATGGAACATCTTGAATCCTCTGCTTGGGTTCCTTCCAGCTGATGACTTGCTGCATCAGCCTTGCATTCAGAGAACTAAGTAGAATTTGTCTTGTTTTCAGTCTTAGAGGTTATCGTCTCTTATTGATGATTTCAGGCTGAAAGCATGCATATAGAATGTAGTGCTGAACTAAGATAGTGTGCGGTTTCATTTTTTATCCTAGGTTCTTCTTATGACTCAGTCTTTTGTTACTGTATGTAGCAATGTTTTCCTGCCTGTGTGTTGCTGTGACAATGTAACAAGGGCCGCAGAAAGTCAGACCAAAGATCTGTGATCTTAGCAGAATAGAACAAGTATAGAGTGATACTCGTGACTTGCACTGTAAGACAAGCAAATGCCTTGGAGTATAAAAATGCTAAATGGATTTCTTGTAAAAATTGGCCATATCCTTTGGACCGAGGTAAACACTTAGCATCCATGGGTCACAGGAGTCACGAGCCTTAACCAGGTATTGTGTGTAAACTCTGGAGCTAGCACTATGTGAAGAACTGCTTGCTTTACTTTGTGTGTGCTTGTGGGCAGGAGGAGTGAAAGTTGCTTCCTGCTAGCTTTTGATGCCCCCACCTTCTGTATGGAAAGAGAACGTGGGTGATCGATCTCTGTTCAACTTCTATGATGAGACATTGTCTTTTCCCTCATTGCTTTTTCACATGAAAAAGGTGTTTTCTTAGTCCTTTTCTACAGAAACTGTTCCAAAGATCTGTCGATCCCTGTTTCTCTTGGCTGAAACGGTTTTTATTCTACTGTGACCTTTTCAAGGTGAGCGAAAATAAAAGTTTGTGTAGCGTCCGAGATGCAAGTGAACCTTCAGTTTATGAGATAGCAAGGCTAACTTTGAGTTTTGATTAGATTGTGGATGGTTTTTGTTGCCTTTCCTAGGCCTTCTCCAAAAGCTTAAACAGGGAAGTTGCTGTTCAACGCTGATGAGCATTGAAGTGATGTTTTCGTAGGATTATGTGCACTACCAAGGCCTGATTTCCCCTTTTGTCTCTGCCTTGCTTCATGTTTATCTGCTGTGAATTGTACTTGCTATTTTGTTGCATAGTGGCTGCAAAGGAATCACAGGCTGGTTGAGGTTGAAAGGACCTCCAGAGGTCACGTGGTCCAACACCCCTTTTGTGTTCAAAGAACACAAAAATACACGCCACATTATAAAGTATGACCTTGCTTTAAAAAGCTGTTTTAACAGTCCTTCATTAAGTCTTATTAATCAAGTGTCCCCTAGTTCTTTTCTTACGCTTCCCACTATACCTCCTGTTATTTTCCTTACCGTGGGAATTCCTGCTCTGGCAATTTCTGTAGGACACTTCTTGAATAGAAGTCCGGGCATATTAGTCACATGCCAAGTCATCTGTTCTACAGACAATTTCAAGAGTTAAAAGTGAAAACGTAGCTTATCCAGGAGCTCCTTGAGAACTCCTTAGTGAAATGCTGCCTGAGCCTTTTGACTTGTTACTTCAGTTTCTGTTTCAAAACTTGTTCTGTATCATTTCAGTTTGAGATGGATTCTTTGACATCCGTGCCAAGAAAAAAACCTCTCCTCTGTAGGAGCCCTTCAACGTACACAGAGCAGAGAGAGAGCAGCTATTGTGCAAGCTGTTGCTGAGGCTGGTTTTGGCTTCCTGTATTGTTCGCACATTCCCAGGTTGTTTTGCAATCTTTTCTCTTTTCAGTAGTTATGTAATTAAACTTTTTCAAAGGATGCCTTCCTTTTTTTGCAGTAGCCTCCCACTCCCTGAGATGTAGCTGTCCTTGTATTCTTTTGCTCTTTGTCAAGTCTTCTTGATACAGGTTGTATACTTGTTTGTCCCCTACGACATGGATGATCTTACTGAATCTCTGTGATGCCTTGAAAAGGGCTATGCTCGGGGACCGTGGCAGCATTTTGGTATCTGATACAAATTTTCCTGTTGTGGCATACAGTAAACTTCTTTGATATGTCTCTTAAGACCGTACCTGTTTTTCTGCTTTGAGTAAGGAGTTGAAAGTTGAAAGGTTAGTGTTCATTTCCTTCCACCTTTGTCTGCATGTCTTGTGGGTGTGTGTGTGTGTGTGTTTTGGCAGGCCCTACAGTAGAGCAGCAGGGTGGAATGTCTCGAGCCGGTAGCAGGACGCTGGCAGCTCTGCAGCCTGAGCAGGTGAGAGAACAGTATGTTCTCGCTCTTTAAGGCTGTGAACATGTGGCAAGTTTTAAAATACAGGTTTATAACACAAATGGGTCCTGGAAAAAATCAGCTGGCTCCAAGTATTCAGGGCATCAAGCCAGTGAGAAGATGTGTCAGTAGGAATGAGCTGAAGTGAGCCAGATGTCAAACACCATGGAGTTCGTGTAAGAATGCAGTTCAGACACTTTTCTCTTTCAGAGAGCAGAGATTTATTTATTTTTTTTTATCATCTCGGTGACTTACTAACTGATCAGTGAGAAGAAATTCTCTTGGCAAACAAAAAGGACTTAGAAGAAGCTGAAAATAAAGGTAATATTATGGGTCCTTTCATGGAACACCTGTTGTCATGAGCTTTTCTGGGCCTCAAAGGAAAGGAGCAGAACAAGAGTAGTCTGTCACCTGCAATTGGATATTATGGCCGTCACAGATTAGGGAACCCAGGACTTTGAGAGCTTGTCAGTGTAAGCAGCTGCAGCTTCCGTAAGAGCTGTCTCTATCAGAGAAGATGGAGAGAGAGGCCTTTGAAAGCAGCAACCCACAGCATTGTTTAAAAAACTAAAAATAGAACAGTGTTTTCTTTTGCCAAAGGAGGCTCACTTTAGAAATTAAATCTAGCAAGGATCTTCCCTGTTATCATCATGCATGAAATAGCATGAATATTCTCCTGGGCTGGTTAACGTAATGTTTGGCCCCTGTGGGGAAGGTTGTTACTTAAAAATGATGCTTTCCAGAAAGAACCACCTTACCTTCTGACTGAGGAAAGTACAGTTCAGGCAGCACAGACTAAATCCATTCTTTTGTGTAAGAGTGGTGCGTGAGGAAGCTGGTCTTGGGTTAGAAAATGTGTGGAACTGGCGCATCACAAATTGTGAAGTTCAGTAAAAGGCATACGGCAACCATTTTGTACTGAGGAGAATGCCTGGAGGGACATTTCTGAGTAAACTTCCTACCTGAACGTGTTCAGACTAGAAAACTCCGGCAGCTCTTGCCCAATCTGAAATGCTATGCGTTCCTTTGCTCTTTGGGATTTCTATCTGTGAAATAGAAAGAGGCAATTACTGCGCAAACCTTCCAGGAATATTGCAAGGGTAGAAATTGGTAAGAAATTCAGGTACACGGTTGTGTAACGGTACTAGAAATAGGACAAACTTTGTCTTTGCGGATGTTACTTCATATACAAATCATTCATACCGTATTAGGTGTATATGTGATGGTAGGTGAAAGCGTTGTCAAATTGGAGCAGTTTGATTGTAGCTACTAAACTTAATGCTTTACATTGTTCATCTTAGGTAGGTTTCTTGCTGCGGCGTGGGAAACAGCGGCTTTTTTTCCTGGTTTGACCATTAGGTCACTTTCTTGAAACTAGCCAGATAAATCTATCTTGAGCGCAATTTTTTCTTTCTTCTAGGAAGATTGGCACTTCCTTTGTTGAAACGTCTCAGTCTGTCTACATCAAAGCTGAACAGCTTGGCTGTTGGGCTCTGTCAGATTGCAGCATCTTCACAGGACAGCGTCGGCAGCATAGTTCAGAGAGCACGCATAGCAAAAGATCTAGAGTTGGAGCAGGTGACAGTGCCTGTTGGGGTCTTTCTTGCGATTTTTTTGAGTCCCGTCCAGACTGACTGTCTTCCACAGGTATGTGAGGAGGGCAGAGAGATCTTTGATAACAAAAGTGTATTTCTACTGGTGAGTTATTGGAAGGCTGCAAGAAGTCTTGCCTCAAAAGACTTCTGCTTGTATTCTTCTGAAATGAATTCTGCTGTCATCCCATTTTTTTTTTTCTGCAGAAAACTACAGTCTTCCTGGGACTTGCTTCTGCAATGCTGAGAGTTATTCAGCGTTGGTTTTTGATACCCAACGTAGAGAAGGAGTTAGCTTACATTCAGGTGGTGCAATTTCTGCCTGTGTCTTATCACATAGCTTCCCTGCTTAACTTGCAACTTACAAGGCTCCTACCAATGAGCACTTTTCTGTCCATGCTGACTACAGCTGAATTGCAGGCTACGATTAAACATCAAATGTTTAATATAGGTCGTTAATAACAAACTGCAACTGTTAAGAATATATGCTGAAAAAGATCAGCACGAAGTAGAAGTTCTAGGCTCTGAGTGGTCTGTCCCATACTGATACTGCATGTTTGCACTGAGGCAGAATGATATCTTTCCACAAGCGTGTAAAAGCTAAGTCTAGGCTCTTACTGCCGGTATCTTTAGCAAGACTGATTGAGCATTTCTCTAACATATGAGCAAGTATTTGAGGAGCAAGGGATGGGTATGGGCACTTAAAAAGAGACTCCTCGTTTCATACTGAAGGGGAGTCTGCTGTAGGCAAAGTTCATGTGAAAGGAAAAGGCAGTAGTCTCCCTTTCTGCCATTATTGCTTCCTTGCTGCTCGCTCTGTTCTTCACAGAAAACCAGTATGTTTCCTTGCCAAATTCTAGTCTGCCTTCCTAGACTCCAGCCTTTGCCTCCTGGGTGTCTTGCCTTGCCTAGCCAAACTCTCCCATTCTCCTCTTCTTTATCTCATTTGTTTTATCAGGCTGATTCTTACTGGCTTCCCACCCTCAACCCCCCCCCCCCCCCCCCCCAACCTTTCTTTTTTTTTTTTTCTTTTTTTACAGACTTAGGATGACTTGTCTTGTTACTTTTCTTCCTGCCAGCCCCCATCCTCAAGTTCTCCGATGTAACTTCAGAGGATCATCTTTGATACCTCTGCATCTGAATAATATGGTTTCTCTCCCATGCTGTAGCTGATAGTAGGATGGACTCTGAGTGCAGAGGAGAGGTTGCTTCCTCCATAGTTTACTATTGCATCTCATACTGGTTTGGGTAAGCAATTACCGAGGAAATTTGACTTCTCCATGGAGTAGTGTGTGCCTGATAGCTAGCTGGAGATAGCATACACGGAATTGAGTCAGTGCTCAGAGTTCAGTCTTGAGTTGCAGTAAAGGTGAAACAATTGCAGACTAACAGTTTACCTTCTAGTGAGCTGCGAAGCGAGTGCGGAGTTCCGATCCGCGGTTCCGTATTCTCCGTGAGGGGAGCGGCCGGAGACGAACGAAGTGCGTGACAGACCAAAAAGAAGTGCTGTTTTCACCAAGTTTTGATTGGTGGTGCCCAATATGTGGGCCTGGCAGTGTATCTTGTGATCCTATTTTTGCTCTTAAATGCTTTGAGTGTGACAAGAAAAAAGGCGGGAGCGTTATCTAAGTAACTAACAGTTTAGAAGTGTTGGTGTATTTGCTGTGGCGTTTGGTCAGTTTGCCAAGTACTGGAGAGGTGGAGGGGGCTGACTGATTATCAAAGCGGTAGAACGGAGAGAGTCCTTTCTGTGGTGGTTTGGGCTTGAGCCCTGGCAATTTGGTAAGAAGGGGGAGAGTGAATTTATTTAGGTGTCAATGCCTTTTTAAATGGTATTTATTGACGGATACACAGGAGTGATTCCTTGTTTTGTATGGGCTTATTAACAAAGTGCATGAGAAAACTTGGCATTTGGCTCGAAATTCGGTCCTGTTGAAATGTAAATTTTGTGGAAAAGGTGGTAATGTTTGTCTAGAAGATGAAAGGCTGAGTGCTTCAGCTCTTTTCCTGAAGTTCCATGGATTTATGATTGGAACATGGAACGGGGCTCCTTAATAACCTGAAATAGTAAAGTTTGTATGC